>NW_021703771.1:48248144-48641613 GCF_005190385.1 Monodon monoceros
AGAAGTGTACCATTATACATGAATTGTTACTTGAATTGTTGAATTTGTCTTGTGACAATGTAAGCACTAAATTTTTTCATGAAGATAGAATTTAAAAATACCATATTGTGGACAGTCCTATTATACTAAGTTCAGATATTTATTCCCCCACCTTATGCCAGCTCTCTTGCGTACCTCCCCAGCACTGTGGTGGCTCATCTGAATTGTGCATAGACTGTACGAAATAATAAAAAAAAATCGTATATATTTAAAAGGGACTTTGATAGAGCAAGACTCTGCATTTTGGTGCCTTCCAGCACTGGCTCTGAGTAACTTTACATCTTGGTGAGTCACTTCTCTGCTTAGGTGCCTGCCTGCTATTCTGCTGGAGGAATATCAGTAGAGATGTGGAATCCAGAGGGGACTAAGGCATGCATCAAAATGAATATAGCCTTGAGTTCTGAGTAGACAGACATAAACAAAATAGCACTATGAAGATTAAATGAAGTTATACATATATGGAAAGAGCTCCTTGTTTAGTACTTGACTCATGGTAGAAAGTCAGTTAATGTTAAAAGAATTGGTGAGTAGATATTAGAAGTGTTGTGAGGATGGGTCACCAGCTTAAATGATGGGGTGTGAGGCTGGCAGGGTTTGCAGGGCATGGTGCCTAGGTGGGCTAGCTTAAAGGTCTGTCATTGCACAGCCATGTATCTTTTATGTCTAGCACAGTGTCTAATTCATATTATATTCTGGTTGAATGTGTTTGCATATATAAATTTTTCATTGACTGTATGGGAAATATACAGAATCTTTGGCATTATTTTCCCAATGACTAGGGGGTTGGGTACACTTTCTCAATGACTTAAGAAGTCAGTGTGCCATTGTCTCTTTACTATCAATTTCTTATGGCGATTTTCTATCATGGGTGGAGAACTATGCATGCATTTCTAGTCTCACATCAGAGAGATGCCCTTTTAGTATTACAATATTCTTAGTGGATCTTTGGCTTGAATTCTCTTCTCCACATCAGGTGTTTATTTTCACCTGGACTTAGCTTCAGGATTTACTAAGTTTCCAAGGCCCCTGTAACACTGTTGTTCTTGGCAGCTAATTTTGCTCCCCTTTCCAGTATATTTTAACAAGGGTTGAAGAGCAACAAAGCAGCATGTAAAGAGGAGTTTGAGCCCCTATTTTGGTTCAGGTAAAACAGGGGCACTGGCAGAGGTCCTACAGCTTGTTCATATACACCCATCACGTTATGACACTTAAACCCTAAGGCACAGAAGCAACCAACTTCCCTGCAGATTTCTCATCATCAGAGCAGATGGGTGTGATCTTAAGCAGCCAGCAGCGCACATATGTTCCTAAAGTTGAAAGGAGGATTCTGAGCCAAGAATGACTGCAAAAGCCTGTCTCTTCATACCTTCTCTCTCAGGTGGCAGCACTAAATGTGGCCCTCTGTAAGATAAATTAAGTAAAATGAAAAGCACAGTGGAACATTAAGAGATGAAATAGAAGATACCATGCAGAAGAAAGTCTGATGGTGATTTGATCTCAGTGGGAAATGTTGAAGAAAATTCCTGACAAAATTTTCATTAGGACATCATCAAATTGGTCAGCATGTGTTTCCATCTATGGGTTAGCTACTCTAGAAACTGTAAACCATAAAAAACACACATGATCAAGCTTCAGGCCTATGGAAGCAAATATTAAATATAATGATTTTTAAATGTCAGCTTTTTATCTTGCATGTTATGCACAGGACTCAAACTACTAAAAAGCCTCCTGTAATTGAGGATTTTTTCCCCAGCATGTTTCAACTAGTAATTTCTTGCTTTAGCTTTCAATGACCATATTTACTTATCAAAACTTATCACAGGGCTTCCCTGGTGGCACAGTGGTTGAGAGTCCGCCTGCTGATGCAGGGGACACGGGTTCGTGCCCCGGTCTGGGAGGATCCCACATGCCACGGAGAGGCTGGGCCTGTGAGCCATGGCCGCTGAGCCTGTGCGTCTGGAGCCCGTGCCCTGCGGCGGGAGAGGCCACAGCAGTGAGAGGCCTGAGTACCGCAAAAAAACAAAACAAAACAAAAAAACTTATCACAGACTAGAACATAATCTCTCCTTTTAAAACTTAAGATTTTTGATGACACAGTTTTGTATATTACAGTACCATTGATGTCTGTGGGGGAGGAACACCCCTTTAGGCTTTTTATAACAGTAATATTTCTACACATTCGTTGACTAAGAATTAAATACTTTTTCACTGGGACAAAAAAATAGCATTTGTTAATGATAATACTCCCATGGGTGACACAATGCAGAGATTCTTATTTCAGTTTAAATATATAATTTAGAAACATAAATCATTACAAAGTAAAATCCATTGCCTATCATTTAGCCAGGTGTATCATGTAAACGTGTAATTTAAATAAATTTTTATTATCCTAAATACGGATACTTCCAATTATGTTGGTACTCTGTCCTAATTACTCTTAAAATAAAGATAGACTCTTCCTCCTATTACATAGGGGAAGAAAGATTTAATTACGGATCCTGGTCTTTCACAAACAGCTTTACTCTATGGAAAATAAAATTAAATGTCAATTAAAATAATATGAACATTAATATCCATAGACTGTGCATACAGTAAGGCAAAATATCACAGCTGTATATAACACTGAACCACAGACATTGCTGTCCACTTGATCCTCCACATTGCAAAGGTGCTGGCCAACAGTCTGGGACTCATTCATTTCAGCACAAATATTTACTGAAGGCTTTCACATCAGTGGATAAAAAACTACTGCTTTCTGTCTGTCACAGAGCATCTCAGATGATGTACACAAAGACTGTTAGAAGCATAATATGATGCATTTTAATGTGCAGTTTTGTTCATATGTAGATCGAAGCTTGGAGAACATCGACAGACACTGGACCAGGAGTCAGACAACTAAACTCAGCATCTTTCTCTGATACTTGCTGGATGTATGCCAGTCATTCAACACCTCAATTTCCATTCCTAATGTTTAAAATGAGACACAGTAATACCTTCTCGGCTGCATGAGAAATTATAGAGAGAATATGTGTTTGAAAATTCTTTGTAAATTCTGAAGTGTAGCCTCATTATCATACATATTGTTATAGACTGAATGTTTGGGTCCTCCCAAAACTGATATGTTGAAATCCTAATGCCCAATGTGATAGTATTAGAAGGTGGGGCTTTTAGGTGGTAATTAGGTCATAAGAATGTGGCTCTCATAAATAGAATTAGTGTCCTTATAAGAAAAGGCATGAGAGAGCTTGCTTTTCTATCTTTGCCATGTGAGGAAACCAGAAAGAGGGCTCTCACCAGAACCCAGCCATGCTACCATCCTGATCTTGGAATTTCCAGCCTCCAGAACTGTGAGAAATAAATGTTTGTTTAAGCCACTTAATCTGTGGTATTCTTGTTATAGCAGCCTGAACTGAGACACATTTTTTTATTATGAAACATTATCACTCAGGTATAACTTTTAAGCATCTATTTGGAGTAGCATCTTTCATCCCCTGCATTATTTGCCTAAAAATACATGACGTTAGCCTGATAATATCATTTGAATGGCTATGATGAATATTACACCGAACTATGCCTATAAAACCAACTTAGATAGTAACATGCCACTTTGGTTCAGTTTACACTGATATTTTTGTTAATCTTTATGATATATTAACTCTTCCAAAACTCTTCTGTCAATGTGGTTAACCATCTCAACCTTAAATAGTTGAATAAGCATATATTATGGGCAGAAGGATTTAAAAGTTAGAGTGGTCCTTAAAGGCCACTTCTAGGCCAGATCCAAGGGCTGCAGAAATGACTGTTCTTGGTGAGTAAAGTAAAACCTCAATAGCAAGGTATGATGGACAGAAGTTTCACAAATATTTAGTACCTTGTGTTCAGAACTGTGTTTTGTGTAATACCATTGCACAAAAGGGCAAAAATAATTAACAAATCAATTGAAAGATTCATCTTTCTTCATCCAGGCCACTTGGTTTGATAACTGGAGGGTAGTCAGGTTAGATGTGGTGATATCACATTCATCAAGTTGCATCTGCATGGCCAATGTGCATGATTTCAGCAAAATGACTTGCGATCTGCTGCCCTACAGGGATGCTGGATGCTAGGTAGTGTTGAAAGGCCTCAAACCAAAAATGTGCTTCACATCTGCACATGTTATGCAAGGCAAACACCTTGATAAGTTCTCAGTTTTATAAAAATTGGAAATGGAAAACTTACTGTCTCACAATATGGGGCATTTTCAAGATATAAACACTACATTTGGGTTCTCAAATATTTTAGCTATGCATGAGAATCTGATTTGACTCACTAGATTATTTGCCTAAGTATTCATATGATTGTATAGATGCAATAGTTTCTGTGTCATCAGTGCTTAGGTAGGAGGAATATGTACTTTGGTTTTGCCATCTGTGTGCAAATTTTTATTATTTCCATTCCTACATAAACCTGGAGTAAACAAAACAATTTGATACACACACTTGCACTTCCATATAGTATATTCTAATGGCCCTGGTAATGAGTGACAGAACAAGGATCCAAACCCAGCGCCCAAGCTCTTAAACACTAAACGAGAAGCTAAACAGCTGAGGGAACAGGAAGTGGGCAGACTCAGAGCATCACATGACAATGTAGAGCCTGTGCTCTAAACCTCTATACTATAGCATGCTTACAACTGGCTTTCTCTTTACTACATATTTTAAGGGATAAAAATTTTTCACATCTAGTATACTGACAATTGCTGGATTGAGATTCTGAAGATACAGAGAAATTTGTCTGGATAGTGGGCCTTGCAGCCAGATGAATGAATTATTCTAGGATTAAATGTACTGATCTAAAGTTAGTATTCATTTTTATCTGCTTAAAGAGTAATATCACTGAGTAATATGTACTCTGGGGGAAAAAGCTCTACTCCAAAGGAAAAAAAAAGTTCTCCAAATGTCTTATTGGTACTTCTCTAAAGCCTTTTCCCCACAAACATTGAACAAAATATTTGTGCATTCTCACCTCTCCTTCTCCATCCATCAAAATGCGTTTTATTGGAAAGTGAGCATCAGAAATTTTTGAGTGGGGGTATTTTAAAGTGTTAAATTCTAGGGCAGTCTACTTTCTGCTCTCTCACTCCTCTTTCAGAAATACAATACTTGGGAGAAGAACAAAATATATCCTTATATTGCCTGATCAGCTCTTTTAATTGTACCCACGAAGTAAATTCTTATGACACCTCTCATCTTTTAAGAGTAAAACATAGCCTCTTCAGCCTTTGCCATTTTAGAAAATGCTATTACTACCACATTTCTAGAAATATTTTCTTTTCCACCATACAGGAAATTGAATGTCCATTTTTAAATATCATTGTACATATTTTTAGTCCAACCTAGCTCTACATGACACATCATTGAAGTGAGAAATGTAAGGCAAAAAGAGGCTTATATCCTGTTTGCATAACAAGTATGAAATTATTACCTGAATTATTTAAGATGAAAATCACCCCATTGGCAGGCACAATTAAAAGAGTAGCACTTCATTCAGGAGTTTCACACCATTTATTTGAGAGAAGAGATAGTGGAAAGAGAGAGTCAGACACTAGGCACTTTAATAGCATTTATCATCAAAGGGCCGAAATATCATAAGCAGTGAAGGAATCATACTTTTGAGGCTATAAAGTCTATATCTATGATATTACCAAGTAAGTAGCAGCTAGATTGTGCTGAATTTTAAAACCAGTGGACTGTCTTGGATTTTCCTAAAATTGCTTTTCATTATAATATCGCTGCATTCATGGGATGCATAGAATTTTATATATCACAAATGAAGTATCATATCTGTGGTTAGATGTTGGATTTTCAAGTCTTATAAGCATTTCGGTGTAGTCATTGTATGTACTACAGTTTTTCATGAGGTGTTACTTGAAGTGTCCTCAGTCTGCTGGTACAGAGAAGTTAAAATTCAGGAACTTTCTTAGTAGAACTGGAGTTATTACCTCCTTATTGTGATTAGCTGCTATGTTTTCTCTCACAGGGAGTATTCAGTACTTGGTATGAGATTTTTCTGGTAGTGGGAGGCATATTTTCAATGCCACGGTGAATTTATTAAGTTAGTATCTGCTGTGAGCTATTTTTATATTTAATACATGTAACCGCAGTATGGCACATATTACTGTTTATAAAGAACAAATTTTAAATGTCAAATATTTGCCTGAATTAAACATCTTATTGGTCCACAAAAATAATTCACGGTTGTTTCATTATGGTATAAAGAACAACTGAAAGGAAGGTCCGTCTTGGACCATATCCAGGTAGTTTTTTTGTTTTTTTTTTTTAAAAGAAGATGTTGGGGGTAGGAGTTTAGTAATTTATTTATTTATTTTTGCTGTGTTGGGTCTTTGTTTCTGTGCGAGGCTTTGCTTTCTCTAGTTGTGGCAAGCAGCGGCCACTCTTCATCGTGGTGTGCGGGCTTCTCACTATCGTGGCCTCTCTTGTTGCGGAGCACAGGCTCCAGACACGCAGGCTCAGTAGTTGTGGCTCACGCACCTAGTTGCTCCACGGCATGTGGGATCCTCCCAGACCAGGGCTCGAACCCGTGTCCCTTGCATTAGCAGGCAGATTCTCAACCACTGCACCACCAGGGAAGCCCCAGGTAGATTTAATTATTGACATAGCAAAATATCTTAATATTAAGTGCTCATGTCCAGCATTGAAAGCATTATCTTTTTCCCTGAGCCTGCTCTTCCTTCTTTATTTCTATTATTTTTTCATTATCAAGGATTTCTATCTCCTGACCCACACATGCCAGTTAATTGCTAAATCTTATCTATTCTCTCCCCTAGTATATTATTTTCTTAGTTCAGGACTGAAGCATCTCTCACCTAGACCATTCCTACAGTGGATATTTCTCTTTTCTTTGATTATAGGGGGATGAGGGGAAATAATGAATTTTACAGATTTATAGGAATAAAGAATAAATCAGAGTAAATAAAGAATAAATTAGAATAAATCACATAATTCTAGGACTAGGAACAGCTTTGAGGATCATATCAAAAAATAAAATACAGGGGGAATAGTGTAAGCTTTTGAGACATGTAGCCAGATTGTCTCCCTGCTCTGCTATTTTCTAGCTGTGTGGCTTTGAGCCATTACCTTAAATGTTGTTAGTCTCAGTTTTCTTGTCTATAAGGTATTAATAATAAAACCCATAAATAGTAAGATATTACTCCAGAGGGTAATCGTGTCATTTAAACAATATAACATAGATAAAACATCCAGCAGATCCCCAGGAAGAGGTAGGTCCAACCATTCTTGATTAAAAAAAATGCCACCCTTCCTCCCATTTTATGTCCTAAAATATATATAAACCCCTCAAAAAAAACAAAAAAAGAAAATCTCTTAGGAATAGATGCATAGTTTTTTTTAAAACTGTTATTCTAAGAAGCAGATTGCACTTTGCCATTCTTGTGTTAAAATATGATTGTTATATATAAACAAACAGTATCATTCCTTAGGAACCCAGCTTCAACCTTAGAATTTGGTAACCACTTTCTTGATTTACACCGCTTTATCATTTGAGAATTTTTCCTGATGTCTAACCTAAATCCCTTGTTTCAGTATCAACCCTATTCCTTTTACTTCATATTTCTTAAGAATGAAACAAGTGCTAAAGTACAGGTTTTCCTGAACTAGAATTAATTTATCTTCCTTATTTGCTTTCTCCTTCAGGAATTATCTTGTGATGTCTTAGCAAAGCATTATTTTATGGTCTTGCAACATTTGCATTCGTTAGCATTCCATTACAGATAAATATAGTCTTCACCTCTGGAGTGAAGTGAATGAAAAATAGTGTAAGCTCCCATGATGGATCAGGTTAAGGCCTTAATCTAAACTTCCTCCAACACCTTGCCTTCTATACTGTAAAATTCCTTGGGAATTTTATGATTTTTGTTATCTCTCAAATCCCTTATATTCTGTGTGTTCAGTCATTAAGACTTGCAATTGCTTGTTGTTTAGGTAGATTTTTCTTTTTATGTGTTGCATGAATTAAAGAAAAGCATGACCAACTACACACTTGGCTTTCAATCAGATTAATCCTCTTAATAAATTTCTTACATCTTTTGATTCCTCAGAGGTCTGGTTAGTGCTGTTGGATTTTATGGTCTGTGGCTTTATTTCTTTCATCACATTCTTTTGGTATTCTTTCCTAAGAAGTCACAGACCCCTCTTGGACTCCTTTGCTTTTGCTGTTTGGACAAGATCTCCACAAAAGTCTAAGTCCCTAGAGATAAGATTGGTGGAAAAGGGCACAGCCACCGTAGTGTAGTTTCAGCTGGTTGAGGAGGGAAAAATTTTTTTTTCTCTTTTCTTTGTATTGGTCAATAACCCGTATGCAAATTGGTGTTGAAAAGACAGTATACTGCCCAAATGATTTTTAAAATAAAAATCTGCATTTGTCTAATTCTTTGTCTTCTCTCTGTGTTCATCTTCTTTTTGCTTTTGTTTACTATAACCTTGGTCCTTTATTAAGAAAATAATCATCACTGGGGAAAAGCATGCGTGCTCATTTCATATCTTTTAGTGCTGGGAATATATTAACGTATCCATTTCTCTTCTAAATAGAACCTTCTGAAGTAACGTAGGCAGGATTTGTGTGAAAGGAAACTCATTTGTTTTAGTTAACACAACCAGTGAGAAAGAAGTTCTAACATGTTCTCCTGTATTACTTTGCATTCTAAATGAGCACACACGTCCTATACAGACACTCTCATATTTCAATTACAAGGTGATAATAGTTCTGTTTTCAGATTTGGTTGGTTTCCTGTTTCCTTACTTACCCATAGGTTTCTTTCAGCTTATGTTGACAAAATATTTATTAATCCTCACTTCTTTATTGATACCATTCATGATCCTACTACTGGCCACTGTCATTTAAAAGCCTATGATGTTTCTAATCCTAATTAAGAAAATTAAATCATGTCTAATCAGATTGAGCTAAGCCAAGAAAGCTACAGAATAATTCAGTTTTACAAACATTTTCTTATAGTCACACACCATTCTAGGTTCTGGGAAGCCATGATGAAGAAGCACAGACTGGGCCCTGAAGGGGCTCAGAATCCAGTGGGGTAGATGGACAAGTAAGCTGGCAATTGAAATGTGTGCTGGTATTGTTGGTATTGTAAGAAGTGCTAGAGCAGGCCTATCTTTTTTTTTTTTTTTTTTTTATAATTATACCTATGTTGAGATCCATCATCAACCCCTGCTAGGCCTCATTTTCAGGATAACTCATTTCTTTTGATCTGTTACCTCATTCATACCCTCCTAAAGTTCATGGAGGATGAGGCAGGTGGTATTGATATCTGGTGACTTCTTGGGGAACAAGGGGTATGTCATTTTCTTAGAAACTAGTATAGTGCCTGGGACAGAGTAAGCTTTCAGTATAAATTTATTTGTTGAATCCCTGAATCTTGACAGCATTAGCAATGAATAGCTAGCTGTATTCAGATAAACTTAGGCTAACCTTTCTGTAGGACAGTGGTTGTCTTCTTTGTTCCTCCTTCTGTCATCACACACTCTTACCTTTCACTTAACCAGTGATAGCATGATGGTGTTGACCTAAAACAAACAGACTGCCAGTTATTTCTCCAGCAAAAATTGGTTTATTTGGGATCAACAGAGAATTGCAGTTCAGGGTCTCCAAGCACGGTGAGCCACATGCAAGTTCCCCCACAGAAAGGAGAGAAGAACTCTTTCAAAAAGGGGGAAAGGAATCTGGGAAAGCTATGGTAAACAGAAAGTCCAATGGAGAAATTGAGAGTTCAAAGTATAGTGGCTTGTCATTGACTGAGCTCTTGCCAGGCAAGTAGAGGACGTCTTTCCTTCCTGTTGGGCTCTGCTATCATGGTAGGGCATGAGAGCTTCCCCTCTGTCCTCCCAACTCTATTTTAATTGAGGTTTCTATTTATTAATTTTTACAATGGACTCTAGTCATTTGGGACTTCCAAACTCCTTCTTGCCCTACTGGCCAGCACCCTTTTGAAGATATGACTTAATTCCCCTTGAGTCCCTGAGAATCCTTCAGAGATATTCTAGCAAAGACATATTTTGCTCACTGACTTTAGTGTTTAACCCATTAATCTGGGAATTTCAGACAATACTTTTCTTTTCCAGGGCTAATAGAGGATATTTTAAGCATTTAATCTGGAAAAGACACCACTACCACCACCAGTATTAACATGAACATAATAACTAACAGTTTTTGAATGTATTCTATATGGCAGCACCATATTGAGTGTTTTACATTCATTATCTTTTTTCCTCTTCACAATTATCAGATGAGGAAAGTGAAATTCAGAGAAATTATGACATTTGTTTAAGGTGACACAGCCAGCAAGTGTTGGTATCTTATCAGTTCCCATTCATCACCTTGCTTGCTTCTCTGGGTTTATTATTATAGAAATCTCCCAAATTCATAATTTTCAAACAATTATTTATGTTTCCAATTGACTGGCTTGGTTCTCACTTGACCTCCAGCAATAGCTCTGACTGCAAATGTATGTGCCACTGAGGTATTTCATGACGTTCATGGCGTTTTTGTACATAGGCATTTCCATGCCATTTGGTAGAATACAATTCCTTCATAGAAAGCTTTGTCTTAGGATGATAGAGAAAAAAAAATGATTGCATTCATCTTGGCAATGATTCATCTTGAGGAAAGACTAAGCATTCTATACACAAAATGCAAGTTGTAGCAGAGTAAACCTATTGGGTCTCAGGATGCTTCATGAAATTGAAAAAAAAAAAAAAGCCCTCATTGATTTTCTTACTCTGAGATATCAGGTTTGAGTATAAAGCTTTTCCTTTTTTTGTGACAATGGCAAGAACTATTTGTATAGTACCTTATTCTGCATAGTTTCATAAAACTGGACATTAGGGTCTATATTTATGGGGGGAAAACGAGGAAAGAACAAAACAAGAACGCTTATAGATAAACATTACTCTAACCTTCCAGCAGAGCAGCAAGGGTGTATAAACTGAAACTGAAACGTATCTGAATCCATTAGGGGTCTGTGCTTTAAGACTTAAGAGACACTAAAGGATTTCTGAAGCAGAGCAATGACTCTGTAAATCTGATGTTTCTATTAGTTGTAATTTTCATTAAATAGCCTCCCATTTAATTTTCTCTCTTCTGCCTGAGCAGTAGTTCAGTGACAACTTTTTCAATCCACACAGGTATATTTAGGCACGCGGAGGAATAAAGCTGCTTTTGGCTTACAGTGTAGGCTTCTATCCAGTGCCGAGAACTGATTCTAGAATTTACTTTTCCATTAATAAGTCCTTTCACACCAGGAAAATTATGCAGGAGTTTGTACAGAAGTATTTTTTTCTTGCAGAAAAGTCTAAGTCGAGCACAGCTATATAGGACTAGATAAATGGAGTGAATCCAGGAGCTACACGAGACATTTGGTAAAGTAAATCAACACAGTGGCAGTTCCCTCTTTTCCAGGGATTCTGAACTTATTTGAACATTTTTTTTCTTCCACACATCAAAATTTTATCAAATATATTTTTCAGTGTTACTCTCTGTTCATAGTACAAAGCCCATCTACTAAATGTGTTTATTTTTACTGTTTGTGTTATGCACACTGACTCAAGAGAAGTTGGGAGAGAATGAAGGCAGAGGTATATTGAGAAAGAGTCTTTGGGTCAGTGTTGGGTACAGAGTAAGGATAAAATGAGAAAGTTTCGGCTGAGAATCAAGAAACCCGTTTTCCCCTGGTTTGTATCATTCATTTATTCATTCATTTATTTGTTCTTTCATTTTGTCAGTCATCGAGTGAGTCAACCAGCTCACTCAGTGTGTTTATTTGGTTGGGGCCTATGATGTGTCGGGAACTGTTAAAGGCACAAAAGATGCAGAGATGAAAAAGGCAGAACTGGTCACTGCCCCTGAGAAGCTTAAAGTTTGCCTTTGGTGCTAACTGGTTAGATGCCTTTGAAAGAAAAAATTAGTTAATCTCTCTGGGCTTCAGTTTCTTCACATATAAATGGAGAGGTTATTAAATGATCTGCTTTCTGTGATTACAGGTCTTGATTAGATATTACACCCTGGTATGACCAACTCAAACCTAAAATATGATTTTTTTATTTTAATAAACTTCTGTTCCTACAGCAACCTCTCACTCCCAGTCCCTGCATTTCCAAAGAGAGTTTAAGACTTATGTTAATGAGATATTCAGGCTTTACAGTAGGGATATTGTTCACATATTTAAATTCCATACTTTTTATATTTTATTTACTTTGATTTCTTCAGTGGTTGGTCATCATTATTTGTTTAAGGCTTTGGAGTAGGAGCAGCCTTAACTTTCTTATGAAAAAGAAGTTATGTCACTGAAACACATAATAAAAATAGCTAACATTTCTTGAGCACCTACTCTGTGCCATGCCTGGGGCCCGGCATTTATAACCAGTTTTTCATTTAATCCTAGGGATAAAGTAATTTGCCCAAGTCATTTAATAAACAAAGGATGAAGTCAATATTCAAACCCAGGTCCTCTAAATCTAGAGCCTATGCTTTTAACCATTGTCGTATAATCAGGTGGAAAAGACACCCAGAGGAGGTGATATTTTGGGAGTGAGTGACCAACCATTCTCATTTGCCCAGGGCTGCCCCTGTATTGGCACTGGCAGTCTTATATCCTGGGATACCACTCAGTTCTGGGCAGACTGGGGAGAAAAGACCCTTAGTTATTTAGAGTGATAATAACTGAATACATTGAAGTGGGTCTGTCCTTTGAGGCTGAGAAAATATTTAATGACCACTTTACAAAAATGTATTCTGCATTGTGCTATCTTGATATAAAATGGTTTGTTTTAGCGGTAAAGAGATATAAATCGCTCTCATATTTTAATTAAAAGAAATACATTTGGAACGGCAAAATTTTAGGAGTTAATAAAATGATAAAATCAACAAAACTCTCCTATACTGATCCTCCATTTCAGTCTTTAAAAAGCAATATTACATTTTTAAAGAAAAATTTTTACAGAATATAATGATAAAGGAACTCTGGAGTATTCTAACTAAAAAATATTTTAAAATGCAAATTTATTCAAAGAAAATAGAATAAGAAATAGTACCTTAAGAAAGAGACAAAATAAATTTCAAAGGGAGATTTTTGAATTATGGTTTATTTGTGATGCTGAACATCTGTATAGTATTTGAGAAATTCTGTCAAATATTTTAGTGAATAATTAGCATCATAAAGTTATGCCTATGACAATTGCTTTGAAGCTGTCAGTTTTATAGTAATGTTTGGTATTTTTAAGTTTTAGCCTTTGGTTTAGAAAATTGTTTTTTAATAATTGCTTGCTGAGGACATTATTGATCTCCTGGTGACTAAATTGGTGCTTGTCTTACTAGACTTAGAGCAGCATTTTTCACAGTTGATCACTCCCTCCACATTGAAACATGGCCTTCTCAGAGATCCCAGGACACCTACATTTCCTGGTTACCCTTTTACCTCAAAGCTACACTTTCTTTTTCTTTTGCTTCCTCTTTCCTCATCTAAACACTAAATGCCCCAGGGCTTGGCCATCTGGACTTCTTATCTTTTCTATTTACACTGACTGTCTTAATCTCCTCTAGTTCCTTGGCTTTAAAAAACATCTTTATATTGAAGATACCTACATTTCTTCTTCCAGTCTAAACTTCTTCCCTGACCCCAGTTTTGTGTATCCAACTGCTTAGTCAGCATCTCCACTTGGATGTCTAAAAATGTCCTTAAATCTAATATGTCCCAAACTAAGCCCAGATTTCCACCCTGACTCTTGCTCTTCCAGCAGTGTTGTCCCTTGCAACCCTGGGAATGGCAACTCCATCCTTTTAGTTCCTTGGGCCAAATTCCTTGAAGTTAGCCTTGACTCCTTTCTGCTCCATGCATTCACATCACCTCTGTCAACAAATCTTGTCGCCTCATCTTTGCCATCTAACTATTTATGTCAGCCTCTTCCACTATCACCCTATTCCAAACTACCAATATTTCTCACTTGAATTATGGTAATAACCTCCTAACTAGCCTCCCTGCTTCCTCCTGAGGACAGCAGCCAGAGTGATTCTTTATAGATATGCGAGATCACGTCACTCCCATGCTCAAAATCCTCATCATACTCAGAGTAAAAACCAAGGGTATCATATTGGCCTCTAACTACACACAATCTGAATTTCCAACATTCTCCTCTTCTCTATATTTGCTCCTACAACTCTTCCCCTAGCTCTCTGCCCTTGAACCACCTAGGTCAAGTTCTTGCCTCAGGGATTTTGCACTGTATTGTTTGCACTTGAAATGGTCTTCTCCCAGACAGCTTCACAACTCCCTCTCCTGCTTTCTTCAGTTTTCCACTTTAAAGTCACATTCTCAGTGAGGCCTTTCTTGAACTCTATTTAAAATTGGACTCACATACTTCGTCACCACCAGCACTGCCTATCTATTTTCCCTGATTTATTTTTCTCATAGCATTGCAACCATATTTAGTCCAAACTTGACCATGAATATCAATACTATAATTTTACCAACAATGCCAGAATTCTACCATAATGCAGTATGGTAGATGTAACCTGAAGAATAAGGGTCGAAAGATACTGGCATATTACGGAAGTCCTTTCTGTCACTAGCAGTTAGTCCACTCCATCATCATGTCATATGACCAAACTGTCTCCCAGTGTGAGGCCACTAAGGTTTCAGGTTTCCATTTGATCTTGTCAGGTTCCAAAAGCAAGTCTGGCCTCAGGAATATTTCTGGTATCTGGCAGAATTGACCTAAGAGACCATATTGTCTCTTGCTCTAAGACTCTTTTGTTACATTGGATTACCCTTATTGTATAATTCATTTATTCATTCCTTGACCTTCAGGTACTATCCCTCTTTCTTTCAACTTAAAGTCAAACGTTTCCTCTTTGGAAGGAATGTTAGGCTTGGCCATCCTAGCGTAGATTGGAGGCAGCAATGATAGTCTAGCAAGTGCTTCTCCCTTTATTCATTTCCATCCACATCAGGTAGGATTACTCAGGTAGAGAATGTGTGGACTATCTCAACCCCTAGGCTTATAGCTGTATTCACTGGCAACCCTAATTTTGCCATAGGGGGAAAAGGCCCCATTTAGTCAATCAGGACCTTAGGAATTTGATACAAATCTTTAAAAGTATAGTCACAGTTTCTGCTTTTATCAAGGATCATTCTTATGGTACCTGCAGTGGAAGTCCTAGTCCTGTCACCACTGCATCAGATTTGTGTGTAGGCGAGGGAGTTGAGGTGACATGAAGAAAAATAAAATAGTTGAGGTTATTTGGGAAGAATTGTATAGTCATACCAGCATCCTCTCTAACCCCTTCTTCCCCCAATTCACCAGAAAGGAAAGTTCTCTTTTCTGAAAAATTAAAAGGCGAGGAATCTATCTAATGGGGACACTCCCTTGCCCCCCGCCCATGCTGAGTATAAGCCCACACTTGTTATGGTGTGCAAGCTAGCCCTTCAGGCTGATATATTGCCCCATTTTAGACAACCCATGTTTCAATTGCCCATTTCAATTCTCTATCAAATCATTACTCTCAGTATGTTGTATCTCTGCCCATTGTTGGACATTATGGACTGTAGAGTATTTCTTGGTCTGAAGAAATGTGACTCAGTTTTTTAAATTGGTGCAATATCTTCTGTTCTGTTTTTTTAATAATACTTTGAGTATTTACATCTGCCACTGGATTCAGTCTAGAGTAAGTACCTATTCCTGTTAGTGCTCATTTGTAGCCTCCTGGGGCTAATGGCATCAGTTCAACTTGCCAGTTATTTGCAAGTTTGCCTTACCCCCAGGAAATCTTCCCCACAGCCATCTGCAGTCTCTTTGTCTGTTTTTGGCAAACAGAACAGTTTTGGTAAACATTTTATGCCTCAGAGGGTATAAGAGGAATATGTCTAGATACAGTCCATCTCTGCATAGCTGTAGTATTCCCATGACCACTTATTTCATGAATCCAGGTGGCCACCCCAGTTGAGTACACCAGAATATCTGCTCATCAATTCTGATCAGCTTCCAGTCCTGCAAGGGGATTATTCTGATGAGCATCAACATGTCCTACTTTTTAATGCATTCCTCAGATTCTCATAAATGATTCCCGTAGGGTCATGCAGCAAGTTGGCATCCCCTAACAGGCTAGTTTTCCATTGTCCTTTTGCCTGAACATATGGCCAGGATATTGGCTTCTGCCCATGAGTGGTAAAATCCCAAATGTAGGGATAAAAATGGTGCAGTTCAGCCCAACAACCTGATTTGATCTACCTTCTTCAGAGTGGTGGCCTTCCAAATAAGATGCTGTCCATTTCCCTTGGAACTACCATGCATAAACCAGACAGCTCTTTGTTAGTCCAGCAAGAGCAGTTTATGGGCACCACCCAAGTAGCAATAGGGTCAAGCATTTCCAAAGTTGACTCTAGGGGAAAAGAGCCTTCCTGCTCATTAATATCTTCTTGCATTCCCCCAATAGCATGTTCTTATATAAACCATTTCAGTTTTCTTTTGGAACTCTTCTGGGCATTGCCTTCCTATTAGAGCATCTCTAGGACATCATTCATGATATTAGAGGTATTTCAGTCTTCAGGATTATTTTATGCCCTTCAGGCATAGGGGCAGTCTCATTAAAAACCCAATATCTAGCTAATTGTTTCTCAAAAGGACATTTTCTGGTCTGAAATCCCAGTAGTTATTGCTGGATGTTGCTCACAGGCTTTTGTAATAAGCACCTATCTATGTTCAGTAGACAGTTGTACAAATAATTTGTTCATACCAACACTCCAGCTTCTATTCGACTGTCTTTCAAAGTAATAATTTGTATGGGCTCAGGCTATCTTATTGGTTGCCATTTAGTGTGTCTAATTAATATTGCCTGTAGGGTAGATTTACATACCTTCAGTTTTATACTAGGTAGGAGAAATGTTGGGAATGTTCCCCAGTAATATAATACATTCATCCCATCCCCATAATACATTCAAGTAAAGGAAGTGCTACTACTTCACATAAAGTTTGTTCAAATATTGCAATTTTCATCCAAACTTCCACCTTAATCTCTCAACTCTTAAATTTCTATATCTTTTCAATTTAATCGCAGCCCGTGTTAGGGTTTCACCAGTGGGTTTTGATACCAAAATGCATAGGGCTCCCATGTAAAGGAGTCCCAGAAATGTCTTTTCTCCACTCGCTGATCCTTTTACCCATTCATATGCATAAGACTTTGAGTCAGCAGTGGAAGGGTCAGTCCTTGTTCTGATTAGATTGCTTATGGGATCGTTGCCCAAAGTAGGTTGAATAAAGCAGATCTGTTGAGAGTAGTTTAATGTTGAGGGACCAACAGGGGCTACTACTGGTCGTAGTAGCCAACCTCTGAGAGTGCTGCTTTAAGATCTCTGTTTTGACTCCATCAACGTCTGCTTTATTCATCTGACTTTTAAATAACTTCTTTCTACTCTGTTGGGATGAGCCCCTTGGTTCTCCCCCTTCTCTTTCCCCTTTGTTTTACCACATCAATGCTTAATTTACTCACTCTGTCTCTTAATAACCATTTAAAGATTTCCACTCTGCTGGGATGAATCCACTGACTTTTCTCTATTGTCTTGGAAATCAGTCTAGCCTTCTTTGCTGTCCTTGTTTTAGCATAACTTTTCTCTTTGGCAGTGGCTCTGAGGCTAGCAGTTCTATCTCAGGCTATCCAAAATCTAAACTTGACCTGGTGTCAGGGTTCTACTCCAACACATTCCTTTGGTAGGGTGCCTGAGATAGAGGCTGTAGTTTGAAACAGCCAGAATCTAAACTTGATCTGTCTCTTAATTCTGTTTTAACCATTATAATAGCTGATAATAATAACGACCAGGGAATTGCATATTTTAAATTTTTAGTTACTTGGCATTTCCTTATGTACCTAGTGAACTAACTCCCTGGAAGTTAGATCCAGCATTTCTAAATTCCATTCGTAAATTTTACCTTCAGTAACTAACAGCATATCATGCAATGTTGTGCCCCCGTGACTACTCAGTAATCAAAAATTCCTTATACCCTACATGACAAGAGCACAGCAAGTTGGTCCTCCGTCATCCCTGCTATAGTCCCTGAAGTGGTCTGTTCTGAATAACTGGGAGAACTCTGCGTAGTCCCATTTACCAACATTATTATTGTGATGTTCAACGTCAAAAACCACGTTGGAAATGACCTTCCCAATGTATACCGTATAGGTTAAATATTTTAAAAAATAAAATGTTTATTCTGAAAAAGGAAACATGACTCCTAAGAAATATTTAAAATTTTAAACCATATTTTAATGTAAATATTTTACTCCTTTGAGCATTCAAAAATGCTCATGAACTCTAAAGTTTCAAATAATCTTGATCTGTCCTTAACCTAAGAGCAAATTTCTATGACAAAGTAATACATTATTGGTCAATTGAACACTAATCTTGTATTCTAGTGTCAACAGTATATCAGTCATCTTTCCATTTTGGAGAATTTTAGCCTTGTTCTAGGGTGATGTAATTCTCTCATATCCACGAAGTCTAAAAGAATCATATAATGTTAACTTATTGTTTACCCAAGACAGAAGTAAAACAGTAAAATTCAGTTATTGTTTGTCATTTGTATCGTTTCACATGTTTTTCTAATTTTTACATAAAAGGAATCCAAAAGTCTTGGATTGAGACTATAAGAGAGCACAGTCTTTGGAAAAGTTCATAATAAACAGACAAAGCAAACACCAAATTCATATTTTATTGATATAAAAAATGAACTCTAGTGATTTTATTTTATTGTATTGGGTGAATTTTTCAGTTATTTAGATACTTGTAGAAAAAAATGATTTAGACGAAACAGTAAGTGTGTAAGTAACTGAAGCAGTAAGTAAAAACCACTCATACTAGAAATGAAAATTAAAAGCAAAAAATCTTCAAATTTTAGTGCAAAAGTAGCCATTTCCTTCTTTTTCTCCACAATTTCAGGAGGTTTTATGACAAAGGTTCTCAACATGTGGTTCTCAGACAAGGATGAGCAGAAATGCAAATTCTCAGTCCCACCCCAAACCCACTGAATCAGAAACTCCCTGTGATCCATGCTGTAACAACCTCTAGGTGATTCTGAGGGGCACTGAAGTTGGCGAGCCACTGCTTCAAAGTGATTGGCTCCCAGGATGCTCATAGAGACAGCATGTGCTTTTTTCCTGGATTACTTTACCAGGAGATCCACCCTTCCTTCTCAGTTTTTAGCATTTCCTACAGGGTAGGTATAGATCCAGTCCATGTGTTAAATAGTCCCTGTTAATGAGTTTTGTAAAGTCACATTCTGACAACCTGGATGGCCAATGTGGGAACACTGGGTATGTACAGATTGAGTTTTAAGGGGAAATGTCCAAAGGATTTGCAGAAAGTCCTCTGAATGGACAGTACAGAGAGGGTAAACATGGTGACTGCTGGGGAAGTACCCCATCCTGGGAGCTTAGACCAGCAGTAGTACTACCCCAAGTCCAGCATGGAGCCCAGTTAAGGTGAAGGAGGAAGGACTAGCAGCACAGGCAGACATCACATCATCTCTGTGAAAGCTCGGATGTCTGTGTTGTTCAACTTTGTAGCCCCAGTGCCTAGCACAGTGGCTGGTACATAGTAGGTGCCATGAGTAAATGCTTATGAACTCCAGGAATAAGAACAAACAAGGGATTTTAAAAATACAGAAAAAAATTTAAAAATAGGGAAAGAATGTAATCAAACTTCCCAGGACTAGTAATATAATAATAACTAGACATTAAAGAATGCTAAAAGTCTGTTCTTTATAATACATAGGCAAGAAATTAAATGCCAACAATCAAGCTTACAGCATTGAGACTCTGGCCCATAGGTGCCTGTCCAGACAATATTTACCTGCTCTCTGTATAAGGAAAAATGAGTCTTGAGTGTTGAATGAAAACTGTACACTATATTTACATTAAGTTGTAATGTTTGTTTAGATATTAAGTTTACTACAGGGTTGGAGATAACATATGATTAAGTGGATTTTGAGCAAATTCTTTTTGTCTTGTTTCAAGCCCAGATGAGGAAGATATTAAATATATAGGATATCAGGAAACTTTACTGGCTAGGATGAATTTTTCTCTCGTATATACTGGGCTGAAACACATGAAATCGCTGTTTTTGTAGGTCCGAAATGATTAATTCTTGGCAATATCATATAGTTCCACCTAATAAAATGAGGTTTTAGTAACTGCTACTTTTTGGAAATTATGTAAGTTTCAAAAAAAAGAGAGTAAGATAACACCATAATGTTATTGTATACACCCCATGTATCTTCTAAAAAGACAACATTTTGCTAGTGTTCTTGCATGTGAGTATGGAGACCACGGAGCATACAACTCTGGTCTGGGGTGGGAGGGGTGTGTGTGTACCATTCATATACACTGCTTATGTGATGGCACCCACCACAAAAACCACACACCAGGCAGACTTAACGCTTGCAATGTTATCAACAAATAATTCTTTTAAAACAAATAAAACATCACACAGTTGAAACATCTCTTTTACTTTTCCTTAATCCCATCCCTCCTTCTCCAAAGTGGAAAGTAAGTCTAAAGTTGATGTATATCTTTCCTATTAGTGTTTTATACCTTTTAAAAAATACTTCTTTTAAAAGATAATGAGTAGAAGAGACCAAAGTCTATTAATAGCGTTTGTAGCTCTTACTATCAAGTGATCATTATTAAAACATTATATCCCACCTAGTTTAAGAGAAAATATCAAGGACAAACTTTCCCAAGTGTGGTTCCTGGTGCACAAGTGTGATTTGGGTACCTAGTTCAAAATGTAGATTCCTAGACTCCACTCCCCACTCCTATACCCTAAGGACCCAATGCCAGAGAAGTTCTCCAGGTGATTCTCACACTCATTAAAGTTTACTAACCCATGATCTGAGAGTAAGTAAATGGCCATGTGAATGTAAGCTATCTAATTTCATACGTAAAATTAAAAACCTCTTTATGGCTTGGATGTGTGGTAAGTATATCCATAACCATAGATAGGATGAAACAGATGAATAATTTTAGTTTCTTTTTTTTTCTCCCCAAGAAAATCTAATATGTTACTCATTGAAATATGTCATTATTTTATGTACCACTTAAAAAAAAAGAAAAACTACCAATTAAATATTGCGAATTGTTCTTTTCACTTAAATTTTTTATATTTATTGGAACAGCAGTACTAGACATCTTGACATAGAAAACATGTAATCCATTCTCATGATCTTGAAACCTTTAGCACTTTTACCATTAATGGAATAATTCTGAGGCATGCCAGGATTCTGTCAGAATTTCCTATGGGATAAGACTTCAGCCTCGTATCTGTATCACTTGAATCATTTGTCATTGGAAGTTATACAGGTTTGGTTCAAAGTTAGTCAGAAGTCTCACAAATCAGTATTTGATAATTGAATAACAGCCCTACTTAATGCCAGAATCACAGAACTTAGTCACTCCAAATTCTCAGGATTTTGAAATTTCTTTCATTTATTCAAGGGCTTTTCCAGGTTTTTTTTTTTTGCATTTTGTTGTGATAGTGGTATGTAATACTGGGTAGGTTTCTTATAAAGTAGCCTCAGTCCTCCACTACTCCCCATATACACATTCCTTCCTGTGTGATGTTGCAGCTCCTGCCTCCAAGGGAAAGTGTCTACTTCCCCACCCCTTGTACCCACCTTGGCCTTGTCACTTGCTTAGTTTAACACAATGTGGTGAAGTACCACGGAACCCGTGGGGAGCCTTGTTCTCAAGAGGACCTGTGCATCTCTCCTTTCTCTCTTTGGATATCTGCTACTACCATGTGAACTAGCCCCATCTAGTCTGCTGGAAGAAGGAAGACTAATGGGGACCAGAAGATTTTATTCCTTCAGTGACAGATATTTGCTTCACATTTATGCCACGGTTGTTTCATTTCTGAGTAAAAAGAATATTTCATTTTAAAGCAGAAACAGAATGTAATCTTTCTGAAGCTGTAGAAAAGGCAATTAAATTCAATACATGAACTACTAACAGTACACATAACTCAAAATGGGGACAACATGAACACCTATGATGAGCTTATATGTGTCTAGCAATGAATATATTGTGGCTGAGAGTGATTCCAAGATGCTTCAGATTTCAGAGATAGAAAAATAGATGCAAAAAGTTCACACTAGGTAAATCTGCATATAAAGAATAAAATACTTAAAAAAAAATTTGGCATCTGGTTTGAAAGTGCTGAAGATAACTGGATTTTTTGGAAGCTTTCCTTTCACAAGAATTGAATAGCTAAGGATTGAATAGTAAGCCTGATTTTAACTAGAACATTTAAGTATAAAGTGTTGCAAAGAACTAAACCAAAGGAGAATTGACTAGAAATAGACTAGATTTGGAAGCCGGGCAGAGGTACCAGCCTGAAGAAATCAGATCTTTGCTCATTTGTCACCTCCTTGGAAAGGGCATCAATGACCTTTTAACCCAAATAGTAACTCCAGTAATGCTCTGTCCTCTTACACTTCATAACACTCACTATCACCTGAAAATTTGTTATACACACAGGTTTATCTCCCTCCCATTAACTTTATTGCTGTATCCCTAGAACCTAGAAAAGCGACATCTAGTAGTCACTCAATAAGTTCATTGAATAAATGAATTAAGGATTGAGAAGCATAACTAAGCTCTGTCTAGCCCACATCTGTGCGTTGATTTTGTACACACATTTGTCTCATTGCTTGTAGTAAAATAATTATGTTTAAGTCTTTAAAAAACCTTGCGTGGGACTTTGTAACTATTGGGATAACTCACACTGAAGAAAGAAATGAGCAAGGACTTTGGGGGGGGTATTGTGGGGAGTAGTGGTGTATATGTGTGAGAGGGAGAATGAGAGGTACATTCCTAAAGTGAATGCTCTTGAAATGCATCCAATATGCTGAGAGAGGCATTGAAGACAAGAGTCTTATAAGTATACTGGCATCCTAGGCTTCAAGGAGGCGATGGCATTTGAGCTGAGTCTTGTAGATTAGGTAATACTCCACATGTTAGAGAAGGATTTTCATCTAGAATTAGTGCAAAAGCAAAGATACCACTGTTGGAAGGCGTCAGGAATGTTCTTGATCATGATGTATAATCCTTCAACTGTATTTTTGGATATTTGGTTGAGGGTTTTTGCATCTATGTTTATTTGAGATATTGGCCTTTAATTTTCTTTTCTTATAGTGTCCTTGTCTGATTATGGTGTCAAGGTAATTCTGGCCTTGTAAAATAAGTTTGGAAGTGTTCCCTCCTCTTTTTTTGGAAGAGTTTGAGAAGGACTGATATTAATTCTTTTTTAAATATTTGGTAGAATGGTATTCACCAGTAAAGCCCTCTGTTCCTAGACATTTTTTTTTTAATTGGGAGGTTTTGATTACTGATTCAAACTCTTTACTACTAATTATTCTGTTCAGATTTTCTCATTGTTATGCTCTGAAACTCCAAAACCATATTAAATAATTTATAATTTTATACTATCATAAAAAAGATTTTATTTTTGCTAGTTGTGTGTGTTTTTCTTTATTGAGGTGAAATTTACATAAGATAAAATTAACCATTTCAAACTGTACAATTCAGTGTTACTTAGTATATTTATAATGTGCAACTAACACTTCTATCTAGTTCCAAAACATTTTCATTACCCTAAAAGAAAATCCTATGCCCTCTAAGCAGTTACTCTCCTTTCTCTCCCCACTGCTAGTGCCTCGCAACCACCAATTCGCTTTCTGTCTCTTGGATTTACCTCTTCTACCTATTTTATATAATGTAATTATAAAGTAATTGTCTTTTGTGGCTGGCTTTCACTTAGCATGATGTTTTTGAGGTTCATAAGCGTTATAGCATATATCAGTGCTTCACAATTTTTTATGGCCAAAAAAATATTCCATTGCATGTATATATCACATTTTAGTTTTCATTTCATCCATTGATGGACATTTGGATTGTTTCCATTTTTTGGCTACCATGAATATTGCTGCTATGAGCCTTTGTGTACAAGTATCTGCTTGCATACCTCTTTTGTACTTATTGTATTTTAAAGTCCTTTCCTTGTTATTAAATAATCGTCCTTTTCTACTGATACGAAATCTGTTTATTTCTTACATTCTGATTTAGGCTTCTTTTCTGCTCTATCATTTTTTTAAATTCAAAACTATGATCCTTTGAGTTGGGAGAAATTTTGTATTTTATTTTTCATCACTTGTTTGAATAATTTTTCAATATTTAGTGCACATGCTAAATTTTACATTTGTACCAATATTATGGAAGACTTGCCTATATTCTTTTCCAAACATGTGAAGAACTGTTTGCTTTCTTAGTTTCTGTCAATCTCAGGTTTTAATGTAATTTAAGTACTAGGCTGTGATTAAAATAATTTTCTTTTTCACATCAGTTCTTACACATCAGATTATTGGTTAAGAATCTTTACCAAATTCTCTTACTGTCCTTCTATGACTCACTTCTTTGTTTTCTTGAAAAACGTCCACTAGCTTTGCTTTTCAGAATTAGTAAATTTGTGCTAAATTTTCTATGTCCTCTTGTCTAAAAATAATGGTTTTTCTGGGTATACAATTCTAATTTTTTTTTTTTTTACAATTCTAATTTAAAAGCTGTTTTCTCTTAGAATTTTAAGCTTTGGCTCCTTGTCTTCCTGTTTCCAGTGCTGTCAGTAGCAACTTTGTGGTCCATATCATTGTACTTTTTTAAATGTAATCTTTTATTCCCCCATTCTCTCTGGAAGCTTTTTAGTATTCTGTCTTCATACTTGTTCTATTTTTAGGTGTGAGTTTTGTTTTTGCTATTATTTTTCTTTTTGCTCCCAAAATGCAGGCCTTTTTAGTTTTAAGAGTTATATCTTTCTTCACTACTAAGAAATTTTCTCCTGGGGTTTTTTTTTTTTTTTTTAAAGCTTGTCTCTCCCATCTTCTCTCTACTTTCTTGTCCTGTAAATCTTATCAAGTGGATATTGGAACTTTGATTTTAAGTCAGACATAACAAACTAGTGACTAAGAAGATAAACACAGCTTGCAGACTTAGTTTGTCTAATCTGCACAATGTTTTGAAAAGAATTGATTCAGATATTTTAAAATTAGTAGATTTCACCTAAGTATATAAATTTCTGGTATTTTTGGCAAATTGGAAGATCTGACAAATTGAACTTTCATTCCTAAATGAAAGTAATTGGCAAGAAATAAGAGCCTCTACTCTTAGATGGGATGCACACATTCCAGGTTATCCATGTCATTTCTGCTCCTGTTTGTCCTCCTGATTTTAAGCTCAAGTATCAACTGCTATGCATCATCATCCTTGTGCCATTTTTTTTTTTAACTGGAGAGAGAGATTCTCGATTTGTACATTTTTCAAAGTAGACATAAGAAAGAAAGTACAATTAGTTTCAAGAATAATGAAAGATTATTCCTTAGTGGAAGTAAACAGTTTTCCTATATGTTGATAGTGTTAACTAAATGTCTGTTGAACAAATAGAATGGAAAGTGCCATTATATATATATCTCTAAAAACTAAGGATTATGATAGACTTATGGAAAGATTCATGATGAAAAACTTAATGAACTGAAACATGGACTAAACTTTCCACAGGCTTATTTTTTGAATACAAATGCATAGATATAAAGTGAGTTATTTTGCTATGATATGTTGCTATGAATTAGGTTAAAAATTGCCTAGATGGCATTTATATTACAGTTGGTAGTTTTATAAAAGAGTATCTATTGAAGGCAATAGAAATTATATGTCCTGAACAGAAACCATCATTGAAAACATAAGGCAAACAGGAGATAGGGCTAAAAATTTACAGTCTGTGTTGGAAGAAAAAAAGTTAAGTCATTTATGGCTTTGTTTCTCCTAGCTGATGATAACACAACTATATATAATGCCAGCTATTTAGATGTATATATTCATCATCAGTAAAAACTTTTCGTATGACTGGGTAACATTTGGAGATGATGACTTTGAGAGTCACAGAATTACTGTGTTAAGAAAAGTTTAATGTAAATTGGTCAAATAAGTAAGTGTATATATAGATGGTGCTTAAGTGGTGATCTATGTTAGATTTTTAAATAAACTTAAAAGCACTAACATTTTGCAGAGACAGAGCTTATGTCTTTGGATTCCATTATTATTCAGAAATAGTTCTGTCAAAAAAAAGAACAGAGCATATAATATATGTAAATTCCTTTTCTTAAAAATTTAAGATATCTTCTCATTTCAGAATAAAAGCCAAGACCTCACCATGGCCTATAGGCTTCACAATTGTGTGTACCTTTCTCACACACACTAACCTCTCAGACCCCATATCCCAGTGCTTTTTGCCTTGCTTAATCCACTTCAGGCATCTTAAGGGCCAGGTGTACCTCTGCCTCAGAGCCTTTGTACCTGCTCTTCCCTCTGCCTGCAAAATTCCCCCATAAATATCTACAGGCTTGTTCCTCTACCTTATCTGGCTATTCCCCAAAGTGTCGCCTTCTCTGTAATGTCTTGCCTGGTCAGAGAATTTAACACTGAACCTCCTACCTTCTGCCACCTGCCAGCACACACGTCATATCGCTCTTCTGCTTCTTCTCCATAGCCATACATTCTTATGGCCTGTATATTTTATTTTCTGTCCCCCTGCCCCCAACACACTTACACCCACATGCATGCTTAGAAAGTAAACTCCAAAAGGACAGGGTATATTGTTTTTAAGTTTTGGTCTCATTTGTTTGTTTGTTTTGATTTTTTGTTTTTTATTCCCAGAGGTTAGAAAAGAGGCTGAAACATAAAAGGTGCTCAGTAACTATTTGTTGGATTACTAAATGAACCAAATAAATTGGATATTTTTTTGACCTTAAACCTTAGTCAACTCAAGATCTTGCTTAATTGACTGGATATACAATATAGTCTGGAAGTTATTTGACTGGGCAAGGATATGGAGGCCTAGAAATGTTTGAACTGTTGGAAGAAATCAACATATTTATGCCACCCAGAGCAAAATCCCCACCTCAGTTCACCAGCAGATGTTGAATTATGTAACTGATCTTTTTGGTTGACATTAACACACATAGTTAAATATTCTTCCAAATGTGATTTCTCTGCAGATGTATGCACATGTATTTACCTAAGTGTATACATTGATTTGTTTGTCCCAAATGTATATTTGAGAAACTCATTTGGTCCTTTTTTCTGTGTTGATGTTTATTTTCTCAGGACATGACTTTCTGAAATATTTTTCCAAAATTGGACTATTTTTGAATTCTGAATTCCAAAATGAATCTCTGATTTAAGCCATTATGAATAGAACTATCATTGTTGGGTTTGCCTTTCTTAATTATGACTGGCAGTTTCAATAAAGACAAGAATAGAAGTTATTGAATTGTGGTGCCATATAGTAGTGTAAACCAAATATGATAGCATCAGAATATCATAATTAGGCAAGTATTTGAGAATTAATGACTAAGATTATTGCAAAAATTCTATTCATGTTTTTGTTAATTAGTGACATGAAAATATTGCTCCTAGGTGAGGATTCAAGCCCCAGTTCACTATTACATATTTACTCTCCAAAAACAAACCTTGTTATTGACATTTTTGGGCAGAGAAAATAATTCCAGCTCTCCTGTTTATATAGAAGGAACAACACATTGCAAAAATATAATATTTAAATACTTTATTTTTAATCTCTATGTTTGAAGTTACAAATTTAAATAATACCCAATCTCATACATGTTTCTATTGTGAAAAATGCCCAGTTTGTCATATGTATTTTATTCCTGCCTTAGGGCTGTGGGCAGCAGAGCTTGGTTTTCCTAAGTGAGGTATGGGAAATGCACATAGAACGTCCTACATTATATAAAGTGGAGGACTTTGCCCTGGAGAGACAGTGCCTCTTTTAGCCTTTCTAGTTCTTTACAAAAAGATCCTATGATTTCTTAGGAGAAAAATTCTCTAGGTTTTCTTTTTCTTCTTTTTTTCTCTTTTCCCTGCATGGTTAAAAGACTGTGTGCATAGGTTTGAAGGTGGAATTGTGAATCAAGTTTTCTATATGTGGACTTTAAATGAGTTACCTTTTTCTCAACCCTTCTTTTTACTCGGGGTTTTGAAGGGAAAATCATATCTTCCCTTAGCTGGTCTTATTCAACCCGAAATATGATAGCCTATACTTTTAATCCATTTACATTTATTATAACTCTTGTACTTTATCTCACTTTTGCCTTTTTAATTTATGCTTTTTATTTTTGCAAATATTTTCTTATTCTTTATACTTTGTTTTATAGTTTCATGACACTGTTTTTTGCTTTTTTCCCTTTTTTGCTAATTGCTTTGAAGTTGTGTGGTCTTGTTTTAAATCTAGTTATTTCATTTCCATCTAGTTTTTACATGCTCTTAACTCAATTTTTTTTTTCTTTTCTTTGTGGTACACGGGCCTCTCACTGTTGAGGCCTCTCCCGTTGCAGAGCACAGGCTCAGGGGCCATGGCTCACGGGCCTAGCCGCTCCGCGGCATGTGGGACCTTCTCAGACCAGGGCTCCAACCCGCGTCCCCTGCATCGGCAGGTGGATGCTCAACCACTGCGCCACCAGGGAAGCCCCAACTCAATTTTTTTAATCAGTTGATTTTGGGATATTATGTAAGATGAGATTAAACATGATATATTTGTTTACATTAACTAATTTTTAAGTAACACTTAACAAGTAAATGTTACTTAAAACAAGTAATTTTAAGTAGCATTTAACATAAACTCATGATTCCTTTACACACCCTATGTTAAACTTCGGCATATACCATTATATTTGTTTCCCATTATCTTTGATTTTATCATTGGTCTGAATGTTTATTCCTATATAAAATATTATATTTTCAAAATATATTGAATATCTGTCAAGAGTATCCTTATTATTTTACTCTTTATATAAAAATCTCACAGCCATTCTCGTGTATTTATACTTTCTTATGGAAATTCAAATTGATCAATTTCAGAATGTCCTGTTTAAGATATTGTTTGTAATTTTATTAAATTCACATAGTAACTTAGGGAAAATAGTGTTACTTATCTTCCATGTTAGACATATTGCCTTTTCCTTTTTTCTTTCATCTCACAGTTAAAATGTTATAGCTCTCTTGAAGCAACTCCTAAACATTTGTGATTAAGCCACTCTTCTTTTTGTTCCATATACATTAATTACATATACAGACACATTTTTCTTGAAATTCAAAAATTGTACCAAGATATATCTATGTTTTAGTTTTCACCTGTTTTTTATATTATGAACTATTTTGAGCTGTATGTTTAGCTCCTTTTGTTTTTTTAACTATGGAAAGTTTTCTTTTCATAATTTTATTTATTGGTTTAACTAAATTTATTGGGATTATATTTTCAACTTGAATCTCTATATTTGAAGAAAAATTTCTCTCTTTTCCATATTTATTATATTTTCTTATTATAGGTATTTCTGTGTTCCTTTATTTTCTTCCTCTGAAATCTGGAATAACTTTTGAAGTTGGTCTTTGTATCACATATTAAAAAGTTAATTTTCTGAGTCATTTCTGCTCTTTAACTTCTTTTTACAGGATGTTAAGTTAATCTCTTACATTTTCGTGTCCTTAAAATTATTTTCTTAACTTGCTCCTTCATCTCAGCCATTATCTTAGCTAATTGCCTTAATCTGAGCTACTTCTCTTTATGGTATTTTAATATTTGTTCATACAGGCATTTATGTCTGAATTTTTTAAGACATGGAGCTGTTACTTTTAAAGTCCTTACATATTTCCTGTGTTAAATTATTTTCAAGATATTAATTCTCTTCTGAAATAATAATGTCACTCTTTTCTTTTGCACTGGACTCTTAATAGTTTCCACCCTAGTTTAATCATTCATGTATGAAAGAGGATACATTTTTTTCATGTCAAGCACTTGCTAAAAATAGGGTGCTTTGATTGTTTTTAGAGCCCTCTTCATGTGTTTGGGTGTTAAGGACTCTCAGATCTAAACCTGAGTTGATGAATATAGTGTGTAGTCCAATTTCTGGTAACTACAGGCTTGATCTTATATTGTTCCATGCTGAAGTTGTGATTTTTTTTTTCTCTATGCCTAGCTTACTTCTTCTTTTTTTTTTTTTTTTTTTTTTTTAATGTTTTATGAATTGATTCTCAAAAAAGACAGTGCTTTTAGATTCTCTCCAGGTTTGGGACTAGGTTAAAGTAAGTGAGGCACTTTGTCTTGGGTGCAGAATTTAAAGGGATGCCAAGAAAATCTCAGTAATCAAGACAAATAATACTTGTGCATAAACATGTTATATTTAAGTAATGCAAAATTTTAAAATATTTTATAAAATCAAATTAGGAAGGAGTACCCATGGGTGGCCTCTTTTTATAGATAAAGTTTTATTGGAACAAATATTGGTTTAGGATGAGGTGAGTGAGACAGGGTCATGCAGATGCAGGGTCACATCCTGGCTTTATTTTAAGTTTTGATATTTTTTTCAACATTGATTTTTTGCATTTAAAAATATTTCAGTAAAACATTATATATCTTGATTACTGAACTTTTTGGTGCCTCCTTAAATGTGCTTGAAGAGTGTATCTCACACACCTTACCCTAGTTCTAGCCCTGAGCTGAAGAATTTTATTCAAAATATACATGTCTGGATTCTACTTTGAATCTACTCATTTTGAATAAAGGACTACAGAGAATGCTATCACTTCCTTCCACTCCTATCTCCAGCCCTACTGCCCATCCCATCCCCATTAAGAACTGCTGAATGAGATAATTGTCATCCTAGAGAATCAAAGAGTATGTCGTTCTTTCACTGAAAATCAATCTAGAGTTTTAACAGTTTCTTCTCACAAGCTCCAGATCCTTTCTGTAAGTATCACCATATGCTATCCTAATTTCTATTTCTGCCTGATATACCAGAAAGTATCTAAATGGATGATAGAAATGAGAAACTGATAGAATAGATATGTGTATTAATCTTCTCTGGTTTATTAATCTGCTCAAAATAGCACAGACTTGGCTGGCTTAAATAACAGACATTTCTTTCTCACAGTTTTGGAGGCTGAGAAGTCCTAGAAAAGTGTTAGGTGTTATGGTTCCAGTGGAACCCTCTTTTTGGCTTCTGGATGGCCACCTACTCACTATGTCCTCACATGGTAGAGAGTGAGAGCTCTGGTGGCTCTTTCTCTTCCTATAAGGGCACTAATCTCATCATGAGGGCTCCATCCTCATGACCTTATCTAAAAGTAGTTATCTCTCAAAGCCCCATCTCCAAACACCATCAAATTTAAAGTTAGGGCTTCAACATATGAACTTTTGGAATTCACAATTCAGTCTGTAGTGGTATGTGACTCTGATATCTTCAGAATGTTACTCTCTTTAATTGGGGAGCTGAGTGTAGTGTGGTGATGAGTATGGAAGAAACTGTTTCTTGTTTGATGTAGACCAGAGACCTTTAAGATATATATAGATGGTCCTCATTTTTTGATACTGCCTGATTGAATATTTCCCTGTTTTGTATTAGTAGAAAACTCTGCAACCTGGCTCTCTTCCTTAACCTACCTTTATCAGTGCTACAATTACTTAAGTTTACTTCTTTGGCAAAAAGGTGGCTGGTGTTCTTAACTCAAAGATGCTGGTTTTGGTATAAAGTGTTCAACTTTTATTTTAATCTGCAGAGAAAATATATCAGACTGTAAACTTGTTGCCACTCTAACCTGGAAAGATAATTTTTATTTAATTGCACTACTTCCTGGAACTACTCATTTGCCTACTCCCTATCCCTTTTAATGGCAAGTGTGGGATAATTTGCTTCTTATATTTTGACTGTATATCTGAAATTTCAGTCTCAGTTACATAATGGATTTTTGTCGATTTCTTTACAGTGAAGAACTAGAGAATCTTACATTGTCACTTAATTCTGATAAACCCTTACCACTGTTCTCTTGCTGTTATATTACTGTTGTTACTAACAATCTTCATTGTATCATATTTTTATCACTTGTAAAATTAGAAAACAATTATAATGAAAACTAAATATCTGATCTGTAATCACACCTCCACCTGTTTCCATTTGTTTCCTCTGGCACAACCCACTGAACCACTTTGGCCCTCAGTTTTCACACCTGTGTAGTAAGGGTGTATCACTGCTCCATGTACCAAATAAGTTTTGATAGCTTCATAACGAAGCAACAGGACTTCCAATTCAAAATAATTTTTAGACTACAGCTTATACTATGAAGGCTTTCCCAATAAAAGTTTCTTGAAGATGCATTAAAAGAGAAAATTTCAAAATGGCATAATCAAGATAAAAGGAAATATAATTGCTAAAAGAAAGAGAAAAAAAAGTATGGAATAGAGTTTTGGACTGAGAAAATCATTACCAGACTTTAGTTTGACCTTACTTTCCACAACAGAAAAATTAGAATAAAGCTTCATACTTTGTACTGAGTCAGCACTCTGATTCAAAGATGCAGGACTCTACCAAACTGAAAAAAAAATATCATCATTGTGTACCTCTTTGGATATTAATCTGTATGGTGTAATGCTGATACTACCTCTCTCCTGCATCATGTTTTGATCCTAGACAAAAATTACAATTCCCAGGAAACCATGGGCTGAAGGAAATAGCAGATTTACAGAGGTGCAGTAGATTCAGGGAGCCATGATTTCATAAGTCAAGTGTTGTGGGCAGATGGCTAACACTTTCATAGCAATGCTTATTTAGAATTATAGCTTAAGCATGCTTATCTGATAATTATAATGGGATCCACTGATTGGCTGGTTAAGAATTTTATTTGTTTTATTTTAAATTTTTAAAAATTTACTTATTTTTAAAATAAAAAGTGTGTATAATTAAGAAGTACAACACAATGGTTTGATATATATACATAGTGAAATGATTACTATAGTCAAGTTAATTTTCTCCTCACGTATTTACCTTTTTTTGTGTGTGTGATGAGAGCACCTGAAATCTACTCTCGCGGCAAATGTCCAGTATTCAGTCATAAACAAATTTAAATATTTTGTTCTAATTATAATAAAATATATACTTGAATATATGTTTAATGAAAGCAGTAACATTCCTTTGTTTAAAAGAAGACACATCGTTTTTGCATTATAGCCCTTCTACTTATCATAAAGGCAGTGACTACTGATTTAATCTTTTCAATATAACAATAAAATATGTGAAATGTGTCTTTCTACATATACATTTCTACATACATGTCCAGTTTTTCTATATACCTAATTTTGGCCTCTACATATTCAATTTTTTTACTCTGAATTTGTGTCTTTTTTTTTTATTTAATTTATTTTTTGGCTGCCTTGGGTCTTTGTTACTGGGTGGGCTTTCTCTAGTTGCGGTGAGCGGGGGCTACTCTTCCTTGTGGTGCGCGGGCTTCTCATTGCGGTGGCTTCTCTTTTTGTGGAGCATGGGCTCTAGGAGCGTGGGCTTCAATAGTTGCAGCACATGGGCTCAGTAGTTGTGGCTCGTGGGCTCTAGAGTGCAGGCTCAATAGTCGTGGTGCACGGGCTTAGTTGCTCCATGGCATGTGGGATCTTTCCAGACCAGGGATCAAACCCATGTCCCCTGCATTGACAGGCAGATTCTTAACCACGGTGCCACTAGGGAAGTCCCTGATTGTGTCTTGTTGATGATAATCAGTACACCAAGTTTTTCTTGGAAAAGTGATTTTATACTAATACTGAACTATAAACTGTTTTTGTTGGAGAAGAATTCTCATGATTCTTTAGGATCCAGACTTTTAAGTTTGTGTTTCCCAAAACACAAGGCAAACCTTTGCCTAAGTCATTTCTTTATTCCAAACTTTTTTCAATTAGGCTACATCAGGACTTATAAACATATCCTTTATGATCCTCAAAATAGGTTTAGGGAGCCATATTACTAGAAGCCTTTTCAGTTAAAATATTCTTTAAGTGTTTCTATTCATAATGTTCTTTTTTTTTTAAAAAAAAAAAAGCTTTGACTAAATTAGAATCCATTCATGTTAATTTTTATGGTCATTAGTATGTTGGTGATGAATAATGTCTATTTTATAACACTTTAGAATTTCTTAGCTGGCCAATCAAAAAAGCAACAATTTTTGAATTTCTGTTGTATTGTCCCAGGCAGCTTGTGTGTTTCTTTCATTAATTTTTTTCCTATCTTGTTATGCATACTGTACTTTCTGTGTCACTTTAGTAGGTAGAAATAATATGATTCAGAGCTATTTCATCTATATCATAGAATTACTCTGCATTCACAATTTCTTTTTTGGTAAACTACTTTAATCATATCATAAATTTTGAGTAATAGGTTGACCAGTGGGTAATTTTGCCAAAACATGCTCAATACCTAAGATCATGTGTTTTTTTTTCTCCTCAAGTCAAGCCATCTGTTATTTGCTGTAAAACTTCCTGTGTTTCAAATCTTTTTATGTAGGGAAGAGTCCTTTTTACTTACGGATCCACAGACTAGAAAATCCTAAAAAAGAAAAATAGGTCAGAGAAAAGGGAAAGCAGCACTATAAGCTCAATAAAAAGATAAGTGAAAGGAAACAAACAATTTTTTTAAAAAACACATTCATAGAGGCAGTCAATATAAAACCTAAAGCTGTCAAAAAATTGAAACATGAATATGAAAGATGCACCTCATCATTTTAGTGAAATAGTCCTGAAAAAGAACGTGGAAAAAAGATTAGCTATATGAGGAATAGAGAAAAGATATGCTTTATATATATAACTTTTTTTCAAAACTGGAGATCAACACAAATGAAAGTGATGGGATAATCTATAATGTAATGGGTGGAAATGCTCTATATAAAGAATAAATACTGTATATGAAAACTGAAAAATTAAAACTATACACTAGTAAAAATTAATCTGAAGTGCCAATATTGAATACATATGGACACAAATTTTGTATTGCAAAGGACCAAGCAAATATTTCGTGCTACCCATGAAGGCAGGGGAAAAATATCTATCTTTAAACGTCTCCATTATTAGTTGTTTGAAAAATAAGTTAATGAGAGGGATCATAACTGACTAGCTAAGAAGAGTTAAGTCTCAATTTGAAAATCTTATGATAGAAAATCAGCCGCTAAGTCTATGAATCCATTCAAATACGTATAGACAGTATATCATGAAGATGACTTTTAAGTCACTGAGGAAAGGCGTTATAATAACTGATTTACCAAAATGAATTCTATTATAGAAGAAAATACGATTTAAAATTTTATACATTTGGCTTGTGGAAAGATTTGAAGTTACAAATAGATCTACAAGAAACCATAAAAGAAAAACTATAATATGTAAAATGCAGTAGAACTTACTATAAGCAAAATAAAAATATTAAAAGCTAAGTGTAAAAATGTACTACATATGACAAGCAAGCAGTGCATATAAAATGTACATATAAAAATCATATAAATCAACATATAAAAGACAAATACTCTAATAAAGACCAAAAGATATGAATCATCAATATATGCATATGTTTAGTCAAAATATGTGAATATATTTAATCACGTTAACAAATAAATAGAATTAGAAACAACAGTTACCACTTTCTGCCTGTTAAACAACAAAACTGAACTGAATAGGTTTTAAAGATCTTATTGACTTTATTCATGAATCAGGCAGCATCCAATCCAGCAGGTAGAAAGAAGCTCTGAGGAGGTGTACAATATGAGATGTGTAAACAGAGGGGAGCAGGAACAAGGAAGTTATAATAGTCTAAAAAGCAGATTGGTTATTCCAAGGTTACTTCTCTTTAGGGAATGGCAGGGTCTGTCAGGCAAATTACCTAACTAATGCTGTTCAGGTGATTCTTAGTTTAAGATTCCATTTCTGAGAGAGCCAAAACTGTAATTAAGTCTTGGTTTGGTGATGTGGGGCTTAGCATAAGCAACTTCATTTTGGGCCTGTTGTCTTGTTTTTAACGTGCCTATATTGAGAGTTCCTAGAGGCTTTTTGTCTCAATTAAAAATTTTTTTTGATTTGCAATATTATATTAGTTTCAGGTGTACAACATAGTGATTCAGTATTTTTATAGATTATACTCCAATTAAAGTTATTACAAAATAATGGCTCTATTTCTCTGTGCTATACAATATATATTCTTGTTGCTTATTTATTTAATACATAGTATCAATAGTTTGTATCTCTTAATCCCATACCCGTTTTGTTCCTCCCTCCTACCCTCTCCCCACTGGTAACCACTAGTTTGTTCTCTACATCTGTGAATCTGTTTCCTTTTTGTTACATACATTTTTTTTTTTATTTTATAGGTTCCACATGTAAGTGATAACATACAGTATTTGTCTTTCTGACTTATTCCACTAAGCATAGTACCCTCTAAGTCCATCAACATTGTTGCAAATGGCAGAATTTCATTCTTATTTATGGCTAATATTCCATTGTGTGTGTGTGTGTGTGTGTGTATTTATATATGTGTGTGTATATATATATATATATATATATATATATATATGAGCCACATTTTCATTATTCATTTATCTATTGATGGACACTTAGGTTGCTTCCATACCTTGGCTATTGCAAATAATGCTTTTATGAACATTGGGGTGCATGCCTCTTTTTGAATGAATGTTTTCACTATCTTTAGATATATACCCATTAGTGGAAGTGGTGGGTCATATGTTTTTGAGGTTTTGTGGCAGTTAGGACTCTTACAACCTCTTTGGATCTTTGAATGAAGAATATACAGATGATTGGTAACATGTCATTAGACTTATAAATACACTTTGGCCTAATGGATCTACTTCTAGGAATTTAAGCAAACATTTTAACAATAATACAAAGTTATAGGTTAAGAATACTTACTGCAGCATTATTAGAAATAGCAAAGCAAAACAAGCCAAAAAACAACCCACAGTATTGTCCTGGTTAATATGTAATAACGTTAAAGTGAAACAGCAATCAACTATTTTAAATGTTAATTTGAAGATAGATGGATAGATAAATTGTCACAATGCAACTTTCAATTTACATGAAAATTTGCAAATCTCCATATAGTTGAACTTAATTTTTGTACACTCTCTAACATACTTATCTAGATACATAGTAAAAAAAACTTACAAAGCAAAATATAAACAATAGCATGCTTAATACTATTTTAATTTTTACTTTTATATTTTTTCACATTGCTTCCTGTTTTTCTATGATGAACATGTATTGTCTGTACAAAATTGTACAAAAAATTGTTTCAAAAAATTGAAAGCATTTTCCAAATGGTAAATTACAAGACAAATGTGAAAGAGATAGTAATATTCACATGAGAAGGGTTTTTCCCAAATTTAGGATGTAAATCTAGAATTGAGCAGCAATAAGCTGTGACATTTTCAAAAGCTCAGAAATATGAGCTGGCCCCCAATAAAGGACACCATCTGGCTACAGCTTTGTTAGAGGTTTTCTTTCCGATTACATTTTCTGTCATTTTTGCATAAAAATGCTTCTCTCAGTGCATTTCACGCACATGTTTGGAAGGTTCTGTGCTGGGTTGCATTCAGCCCATTTAGCTGTATTGTGCAGGCATTTAGCTCTAAGCTTTAGGCATTTAGGCAGGTGTGTTTTCAACTTAAATACTAACAGGGAAGAGGTAATATGGAGTAGGAGGTCAGGGACTAGACAGGCAGCATGATTATCACTACCGAAGGCCTGGAACACATCCCTGGAAACAGACAGAATGCTGTTGGACTTTAGGAAATGTCTTTTTTACTGTCTTTCTTTGGCTAGCTGATTGCTTGCGTGAATGTGCAATCAGATATTTCGATTCCTTTTCTGAAAAATCTAGTTTGGCTTTTGTAAGGTGGATTTAAGTTGTAATATTTTTGCCACGTGGATCTGAATTCATTGCCAAGCTAACGATACATAAATGTGTTTCTTTACCTTTCAGTGTTTGACATGTTGCACTACTCATTAAGAGAACTGATATAATGCAGAAGTTGTTCATAAAGATAGGAGAAAATAATTTCTGCTGAAATTCTAGCAAGACTTTCACTCATTTTGAGTCAGGAAAGCACTTATTTTACAGCATCTAAGTATATGATGAATATATGTAGGACTTTACCACAGCTAAGTGCCTTGTGTGGAAGTTGTTATTTTGAAGCTATGAAACTCTCCTCCGTTTTTTGGGTTGAGCAAATATGACATGCTCCATGAGTTTCACTGTGGGATTGTTCATGGCTTTTCTAAGTGACCATTATGTGGTTTCTAATGCTTTTCTATAATATAATCAGGAATCCTCTCTTTACTTCCCTTTCTCACATAGTCTTGTCATAAGTGCAACAATCCATTGATCAAAAATTGCAGAAATAACTTCTTACTTTAATATCCAATTAAGCTTTTATGTAGGTTTCCATAATTAAAACAGCTAAGGCCAAATATTTGCTGACAGGCACTATTGATAACTAGAATTGACTAGGTTCACAGGGCACTTAAAAATGTCAGTAATCTGTTGGCAGATTGGGGGGATGAGAAAAAATTGATTTGTAAGAGAAAAGGGGTGGATTAAGGGTAGTCTGGCAGAAAATTAAAGAATTACATTCTGTAAAGAAATTTTAAGGCAACACATTTTGCTCAGATTCATCACTGTCAAGAGTTTCTGTCAACTACCTTCAAGTGGAGTCAGGCATTTGGGTAGGAATGTATTATATCTTATATTTGGTGTTGTAGCCTTTTCCAACCCATTACTGGCATCAAATGGCAGGACGTCTATTTTACATTGTCTAAGAAGACATTTATTAGAGATAACAATATTTTAACATATTTTCAGGGTGTATTTGGAAGAGAAACGTAAATAATCTTAATAAAATACTACCTGTAAATCTGCCTTGGAATCCATCACGCCCTATATGTAGGCACTGACAGAGAAAAGCTTAAATTGCAGTCAGTGTCAACCTTCCCGCCTATCTTGTTTCACCTAGATGCAAACTCATAGCACTCTAGGAGGCCTGCCAAGTTCTATGACTCCCATTGGACATAAACTGTGACTTCTACAGTTAGTCACCCTTCAAGTTTCAAATTCTATTTTCATTACCTTCGTTACTGAATAGTTGTTGGCAGGAAGTAGAAAGAAAAAAATGATAGAAAAATATACTGCCTTTGCTACCCCTGCAATGTTTTCTTTTCTTTTTCCTGTAAGCCCAGTAAACTTCCATGCCAATGTGTCCCTCTTCCTCCGCTCAATAAAGTACAGCTAAAAAGTATCTACCTCAAAAACTCTCTCTCCCTCATTATCTCTTTCCATTTGTTTAACATAATTTATTCATTTCACACCTCCCAAAAACTGTTGTAATTTTTCAGCTGCCATTTTATATTCTGTATTTCAAAACGTAGGACTTTATTTGAAGAATAAGTACAATAGCCACCTTTTTCTTTTGAAACACAGCACGAGAAATTTACTACATGCTATCTTGTATTAACATGGAGGACAAACATTTTCACTACAGTGTTGGAAAGATTAGATATGCATACTCTGAAAAGATGTCCTATTTACAATTTAAATTATTTATCCATACAGAGAAGACGGGGACAGGGGTGAGGCCTAGGGTGGATGAAGGGATTGTCAAATTTAATACATATCTAATTTTCTTTCTTGGTGAATGCAGAACAAGTTGGCATTCTCCTCATAATTATACTTTCTGTATTCAACAGTAAGTCACCTTGCAGTCCATTATTCTCTAGTTTAAATAATTCCAGTTCAATTAGGTTTCCCTTGTAAAGCCTATTGTTTAACTATTTAATGGCCTTCCTTTTTTCCTCTTTAAATTTATATTTTTCTCTATGACTTTAAAGTATAGGCATTATGGTATATATTATTAGGCATATGGAAGTTTTGTAAAACATTGATAATTATGGTTTGTAGTTTATATATGCACTTTTATTGTGAATCTAAAAATGACAAGGTGGGACTTGGATAAGAACATGACTATTCAATTTCACTTTTCATTTCATTTTTGAATTTCCACTAGAAATACCTAGAGGTATATAATTGAATGCAAGTCTACTAAGAAGCTCATTTCACATCCTTCACAATGGAAGACATAGCTGAACAATTACCTTGGGATTATTGACTGCATTAATCAGATGCTCTCAATGTTTAGTCTTCTGAGATCTCTTCAAGATACTGTATTATTCTTTATTTTACTGATTACTGCTGGATTACTTAATAAGTACCATTGCTTCTATTCACTAAATGACTTATGGAATATATTAATACAGATTCCAAAATTGAGAGATGTAATCCAAGAGAGTAGTTTATGCATTGGGAGACTCTGGTGCCACTGTATCAAACCATTCACAAATTCAGCTTTTTTTTTTTTATTTTTTAAAGCCTGTGTCACACGGTTTTCACATTGCAAAAAAGCCTGTATTGCGTGTTTTGACATGAGCTTTAAGTATATTTTCATGATAGATATTAGGCTCAATTAAGATACATACACCCTTTACGTTCAGATAAAAAAGTAGCAGGGGCCAAACTTGTGTTTCAAATCAAGAAAAAGGCATTCTGAAATAAAATTATGTATAAATTATACCACAGGAAGAGAATAACCACTGGCTAAATGCTCAGAGGAAAGTAGATCTGAAAAATAACTCTTTTTTTTGGCAAGATAAGCAGTATCCCAATCTCAGTAAGAAGTGAAATCCAAATGTGTCTAATTATACTTTGTGTAAACCGAGATTGACAGACCAGCTTCACCAGGATTCTGAAATGTGATCAATAAAATACTTTCATGAGAGGCTTGGTCAAGGACTAGTGAAGAAGCCCTGTTGCAGAATTTGAGTTTTAAAGAACAAATACATAATAGAGAGTTGAATGAAAGTATTTTAATCTGGCGAGATAGGAATTTAAGAGATTGTCTTTTTAATGAAAGAGCCAAATTACATTGAAAATTCCTCAGTAAACCACCTTTGTTGTCAGGGTAAAAACCCTTATAGTTTATCCTTACGAAATAGTTTTGAATGTGATGCCTAGGTGAAAAGTATTTGAGTGAAAGGTGAAGGGGAAAGGCTTACAGGGGTAGACCCCAAGAGTTTTTACTTCTCCTAAATGGGAGGAGAATATTTGTGATTGTTCTGCAAATAGGCACAGAGTTGCATTTCCTTATGCCATAATGCTAATCTGAGAAATATAAAACACCTTATTCAGTTTCCTGGCCTATATATTTTATAACTTTTATATTGATAAGCATTAAACTCTTTCCAGGATTCATCACAGATACATTTTATTTAGTCTCAATACTTTCTGGTTGCCCCAAAATGATAGGAACTGTAACAGGCCATTTACTAATGATAAATTTCAGGTACTTAGCTTTAATTTGACATATTTACTTAGATTCTTTTACTGGCTTTGTTGACAAAAGAGCTCAAAGAATGACATGTCTTACTCAGTAATGACCAAGATGCTGATGAGACTACTAGAAAATAAAATCTGAAAGTCAAATATATTTGGACAGTGTAGTGACTGAGGGACTGCACTTATGGGATATTACATGGACAACTTTTCTCTAGAAATATTCACTTTGAAATGCATTGTTTTCATGTTTAATCTTTCAACTTGTACATCATGATTTTCTGTTGGTATGAGGAGAACATAGTATGGAATTTTAAATTTCAAAAATGATACGCATTATGTCATAACGTGTTATGTAAATGATCCTAGAAACCTATAAATTTATTTAAAATATACTTCTGAAAAGGTATAACAATAGCATGTGCAAAGAATTTGCTTTCTTTTTAATAAAATTAATGGGTAGAGCCATAAACTTTAATAAATAGGGAATGGGAAGTATTAAGTAACAATGTAGGTGTTTGGCATCCTGAATTTTCACAGGTGGTCTTCATTTTATAAATGAAGTCTTAACTGCCTTTAGTTCATCAAGGCACTAGTGCATAAATATGAACTTTGAAAGAAGAATTTTGGAAAGTTATGTTAGAAATACTTTTTAATTTATTATGCTTGAAATTAGATAATAAGTGATACTGTATAGTTTATATACATTATTATTGGTTTTTATTGAAAAGATCAAGGTCCACCAAGCTCTATAAATAAACGAATGCTACATTTATATACAAGCATAAGGCCCTTTGGTGAAATGACTAATCTAGGACTGGGGCAGGAAATATACAATGAGCCTAGAGGATTTTATAGTGTCAAAAGGTAAGAAAGTGGTAAAAACAAAAATTCAGCAATTATGTGGTTATAATAAACAGACACTCAGACCAACCAAAAGCAATTCCAATGGCCAGAGCTGGAACAGTGAGAGCAATGAATAAATAAAATAAGATTATAATCCAAAATACAAAATAAATATCCATGAGTTCATATTGATACAAATAAATGACTGAATAAGTTAAGTAAATAAATGTCATATCTCCTTTGTAGAAGAATTCAAAATAACTTATGTAGTTACTTCACCTCAAGAAGATGGAACATAACTCCTCATTTCTTAAGTGTTGGGTGCACAAAGTGCATTCCTTCCAAAGAGTTCAGTATGGAAAGGGAGAAGAAGAAAAAAAAAAAAAAAGAAATAACTTTACAATGGAGAAATCTGACAAACCCTGCATCAGCCAAGTGATTAAGGTCAATACTAGCAAGGATAAGTCATGTTGATAGTGTGTACCCTTGATATGGGAGAAAAATGGTACTTTACTTCTGTGGTCTTTCTCACAAAACCCATAAATAACCCCAGGTGAATCATGTGTAAAATATCAGAAAAATACCTATTGAGGGATTTTTTTGTTTGTTTGTTTTTTACAAAATACCTAACTAGTAATCCTTAAAACTATCAAGGTCATCAAAAATAAAGTAAAATCAGAGAAACTGTCACAGTCAAGAAGGTATGATGACTAAATGTAATGTGGTATTTTGGATGGGATCCTGGGGGAAAAAAAGGGTATGACATTTCTCTACCTGGTGCATTTTGAGTATGATTGCATGATAGATATTAGGCTCAATTAAGATACAGTACTCTATATTTAGGTAACAAAGCAAGGAGCAAAACTTAACCGAAAGCAGACAAAGATATTACAAGCTAAGAATGCTATTGATATAACAGATTTCCATCATAAACAGAGATGCAATAATCCTTATTAAAATACTAGCATGTCAAATCCAAAAATATACAAAAAATATAATACATCATGACCAAGTAAAGTTTATCCCCAAAATGTAATGTTGGTTTAACATTCAAAATTTTAATTAACGTAATTCACCTCATCAGTAGATTAAAATTGAAAATGACATGATCATTTCAATAGATGTAGAAAAGGCACTGGACAGATTTTGAAAAGCACTCATAATAAAATCTCTTGGTAAAAAATGAGTAACAGGGCAGTTTCTCAACCTGACACATTTCATCTAATAAAAATCTACAGCCAGCATCATACTAAACACTGAAAGCTGAATGTTTTTCCTCTAAGATCAGAACCTAGGCAATCATATTGATCTTACCAGTCATAGCCAACATTTTACTGTAAGTTCCAGCCAGGACAGTAAGGTAATGCAAGAAAAATAAATAGTAAAAAACAGATTAGTGATAACATGCTAATCTATATAGACTATGTGAAAGAATCTATTTAAAACTACTCAGACTAGTAAGTTTAGTAACATTGTGCAATACTTGTTCAATATACAAAAATTTATTATATTATATACTATGTATAAATAGTTGGAAATTGAAATTAAGTATCATTTATAAAAGTACCAAGCAAGATATATTTAGGGATAAGTATAAACAAATATGCAATACCAGTGCAGTAAAAACTATAAAAAGTTGCTCATAAAAATTAAAATAAAGTGGAGAAATATTCCATGTTTATGGATTGGAACACTCAAAATTGATCCAAACTGATGTACAGATTTAATGCATTTCTAATAAATATTTCAGCTGACTGTTTTGTAGCCAAACATCAATGAAACAGAATAAAGTTCATAAAAAGAGCCAACAAACTAATGGTAATTGATTTTGAATAAAGTGCCATGGAGATACCATAGGGAAAAGATAGTCTTTCCAACAAATGATGCTATAATATTTGGAACTCTGTTTCATGGCAGAAACAATTTTTCAACCTATATCTCATTCCATACACAAAAGTCACTTTGAAACTAATGAGAGATATAAATATAAGAGCTAAAACTACAAATATTTTTTAAAAAGGAGAAAATCTTTGTGATTTTATTTTAGAAAAATATTTTTATACAGAGCACAGAAACATAAACCATAAAAGAAAATAGAATAATTGTAATTAATCAAAAAAATTTTTAAAACTGCTCTTCTAAAGTCATGGTTAGAAAAATGAAAATGTAATATACAGGTTGGAAGAATGTATTTAAAAACTTTGGCACAGCAAAGGAAACCATAAACTAGACGAAAAGACAACCCTCAGAATGGGAGAAAATATTTGCAAATAAAGCAACTGACAAAGGCTTAATCTCCAAAATTTACAAGCAGCTCATGCAGTTCAATATCAAAAAAAAAACAGACAACCCAATCCAAAAATGGGCAGAAGACCTAAATAGACTTTCTCCAAAGAAGATATACAGATTGTCAATAAACACATGAAAGAATGCTCAACATCATTAATCATTAGAGAAATGCAAATCAAAACTATGATGAGATATCATCTCACACCAGTCAGAATGGCCATCATCAAAAAATCTACAAACAATAAATGCTGGAGGGCTTCCTTGGTGGCGCAGTGGTTGAGAGTCCACCTGCCGATGCAGGGTACGCGGGTTCGTGTCCCGGTCCGGGAAGATCCCACATGCCGCGGAGCGGCTGGGCCTGTGAGCCATGGCTGCTGAGTCTGCGGGTCCGGAGCCTGTGCTCCGCAACAGGAGAGGCCACAACAGTGAGAGGCCCGCGTACCGCAAAAAAAAAAAAAAGAAATGGTGGAGAGGGTGTGGAGTAAAGGGAACCCTCTTGCACTGTCGGTGGGAATGTGAATTGATACAGCCACTATGGAGAACAGTATGGAGGTTCCGTAAAAAACTAAAACTAGAAATACCATACGACCCAGCAGTCCCATTACTGGGCATATACCCTGAGAAAACCATAATTCAAAAAGAGTCATGTACCAAAATGTTCATTGCAGCTCCCTTTACAATAGCCAGGACATGGAAACAACCTAAGTGTCCATCAACAGATGAATGAATAAAGAAGATGTGGCACATATATACAATGGAATATTACTCAGCCATAAAAAGAAATGAAATTGAGTTATTTGTAGTGAGGTGGATGGACCTAGAGTCTGTCATACAGTGTGTAAGTCAGAAAGAGAAAAACAAATACTGTACGCTAACACATATATATGGAATCTAAAAAAAAAAAAGTCATGAAGAACCTAGGGGCAAGACAGGAATAAAGAAAGACCTACTGGAGCATGGACTTGAGGATACGGGGAGGGGGAAGGGTAAGCTGGGACAAAGTGAGAGAGTGACATGGACATATATACACTACCAAACATAATACAGATAGCTAGTGGGAAGCAGCCGTATAGCACAGGGAGATCAGCTCGGTGCTTTGTGATCACCTAGAGGGGTGGGATAGGGAGGGTGGGAGAGCGGGAGATGCAAGAGGGAAGAGATATGGGAATATATGTACATGTATAACTGATTCACTTTGTTATAAAGCAGAAACTAACACACCATTGTAAAGCAATTATACTCCAATAAAGATGTTTAAAAAAAAAAAGAACTACCATATGATCCAACAATTACACTTCCGGGTATTTATCTGAAGGAAAAAATAATAATAATGTATTTGCGTCACACTGACAAATAAAAATGTGCTTAGCACCATTATTTACTGAGGATGTCAATTAAACCACAATGAAATACTGTACATAATCACTAGACTAGCCACAGTTTAAAATATGGCTATGAACAGGTATTATTGAGCTGGTAGAGCAAGTGGAAATCTCATTATATATTTCTGGTGGAGATGTGGAATGGTGTAGCCACTTCAGAAAATAAAGCAGTAGTTTCCTATAAAATTAACCATGTACTCGTTATATGATATGGTTATCACATTCTTGCTTATTTATCCAAGGAAAAGGAAAACATATCCACACAAAGACTAGTATTTTTTTTAGCAGATAGATCCATAATATAAAAATCTGAAAACAGCTGAAATATTTGTCAACTGGGAAATTAAAATAATTTTTACCACATAATAGATTATTAATCAGAAGGAATAAATTATTGATACATGTAGCAACATAGATGAACCTCAAAAACTTCATGCTAAGTAAGTGAAGCCATTCAGCATAGATTCTATGCTGCATTATTCCATTTACATGAAATTCCAGAATAGCAAAACTATCATTACAGAAAGCAGATCAGTTTTTGCCAGGGTCCAGAGTTAAGGGGAAGGGATTCTTGCAGGTAGGCACAGAAATTTGGGGGTGTGTTAGAGCATTTAAGAAGCCATTTATATTTGTTAAGAATCATTAAAGTGATATATTGAATCATTGGTTTTTATTATATGTAAATTATACCTCAATAAAGCAGACTAAAAATATAATTCACGTATCCAAGTGCAAAACAAACCCAAAACAAAATAAATGGATCTAGACACAGTGCTTATACCCTTAACAGAAATTAACTCAAAATGGGTCACAGTCCTAGATATAAAATGCAAAACTATAAAACTCCTAGAAAATAACATATAGAAGACAATCTAGATGACCTGGGGTTTGACTATGACTTTTTAGGTACGGCATTGAAGGCATGATCTATGAAAGAAATAACTGAGTATATGGAATTCACTAAAATTAAAAACTTCTGCTCTGTGAAAGATGCTGTCAAGGGAATGAGAAGACAAGCCACAAACTAGGAGAAAATATTTGTAAGACACATATCTGATAAAAGATGGTTGTTCAAAATATACAAAGAACTCTTAAAGTTGAACAATAGGCAGATGAACAACCCAATTAAGAAACAGGCCAAAGACCTTAATAGACACCTTACTAAAGAAGATATATAGATGACAAATAAGCATATGAAAATATGCTCAACTCTTATGTTAAAACAACAGTGTGATGCCATTGCAAATCTATTGGAATGGCAAAAATCCAAAACACTGACAATACCAAATGCTGGAAAGGATGTGAAGCAACAGGAACTCTCATTCATTGCTGGTAGGAATGCAAGATGGTACAACCACTTTGGAGAACAGTTTAGCTCTTTCTTATAAAACTAAAAATACTCTTGCCACATGATCCAGCAATTATACTCCTTGATATTTTCCCCAATTAGCTGAAATCTTATGTCCAAGCAGAAACCTGCACATGGATGTTTATATCAGCTTTGTTCATAATTGCCTAAATTCTGAAGCAACCAAGATTCACAATTGTCAACACTTGGAAGTAACTTCACTGGTGAATGGATAAATACTGGTAAATCTGGACAATAGAATATTATTCAATACTGAAAAGAAATACGCTAACAAGCCATGAAAAGACATGGAGGAACCTTAAATGCATATTTACTAAGTAAAAGAAGCCAATCTGAAAAGACTATGTACTGTGTGATTCCAACTGTATGGCATTCTGGGATAGGTGAAACTATGGAGGCAGTAAAAAGATTACTGGTTGTTAGCGGTTTAGAGTGATAGAGGGATGAATAGATAGAGCACAGAGAATTTGGGGGGCAGTGAAATTATTCTCCATAGTACTAAATGGTGGATACATGTCATTATACATTTTTCAAATCCATGATTGTAGAAAACCAGGAGTGAACCCTAATGTAAACTGTGGACATTGGGTGATAATAATGTGTCAGTGAGATACATCATTTGTAACAAATGTGCCACTCTGGTGCAGGATGTTGATGTGTGGAGGTTGTGTGTGTCAGGAGACAGAGGATATGTGAGAATTCTCTGTACATTCTGCTCAGTTTTGCTGTGACCTAAAACTTCTGTAAAAAAAAAAAAAAAGTGTGTTAAAGAATAACATATAGACTGTTTAAAAAAATGAATAAAGTAATTTGGACTTATATATGGAAGTTAAATATATGTCAACACTATCAAAAAGGATGCAATAGCACAGGGAGATCAGTTTGGTGCTTTGTGACCACCTAGAGGGGTGGGGTAGGGAGGTAGGGAGGGTGGGAGGGAGGGAGATGCAAGAGGGAAGAGATATGGGAACATATACATATATATATATATATATATATATATATATATAACTGATTCCTTTGTTATAAAGCAGAAACTAACACACCATTGTAAAGCAATTATACGCCAATAAAGATGTTTTAAAAAAAAAAGGATGCAAGAGGAGAAATGGAAATGTACTCTTGTAAGGGTCTCATAGCCTCTGTGAATTAACATATTATTTTAAAGTAGACTGTGATAGTTAAAGAGGCAAATTGTAAACCCTAGAGCAGAGCAACGATTTAAAAAATAGAAGATGTATAGCTAACAAGCCAATAGTAGAGGAAAATGGAATCTTAAGGTAGATAACCTACAAAAAAGTTGTAAAAGAAGAGAAAAGAACAAAAATAACAGGAGAAAACAGATGGGACAAATAGAAAACAATTGGCAAGACAGTAGACAATGCAAACATATTTATAAAAACATTAAACATTAATGGCTATGAAAAATGTCCTAGACAGACATAAAAACACTAACTGTAAAAGAAAAAAAATGATAAATCGGATTTCATAAAAATGAAAAACTTCTTCAAAAGCTAACTTCAGCTGCAGTCTGTCAGAAAATATTTGCAATACATTTTTTGGACAAAGGTCTTGTATCTGGAACATATAGAACTCTTAGAAATCAACTTTTGCTAATTGGTGTTGCTGTTATAACAAACGACACCCATATTTCAATGGATTAATACATTTAAAGTTACTTTTTAGCTCATTTCACATATCAGATACATGGTGTATTAGAGTTCTCCAGTGAAACAGAACCAACATGAAAATTTATTATAAGCAATTAGCTTGTGTGATCATGGAGGGTGACATACAAGATCTACAGTCAGCAAGCTGGAGACTCAGGAGAGCTGAAGGCCTGCAGGCTCAAGACATGCAAGAGTTGATGCTTCAGTTCAAGTCCAAATGCAGTCAGGCAGGAGGAAATTCATTTTTAATTGGGGGACGTGGAGTCTCTTCATTCTATTCAGATCTTCAGCAGATTGTATGGGGCCATACACGTTAGGAAGGGCAATGCACTTTAGTCAGTCTACTGATACAAATGTTAGTCTCGTCTCCAAACACCATCACACTCACACCTAGAATAATGTTTCACCAAATATCTCAGCACTCCATGGCCTATTAAACCAATGTAAATCAGTGGGAAAGTATACTTAAACCACAGGAATATACCATAACTCACATGAAAATGAATGCTGAGAAATAATCTTCTTATGGGGGGCAGGGAAACTGGGGACTATATTCCATCAAATTATCCTCAAGGATTCAGTAAGATCAAACTGCTGTATAATTTTCAAATCTAAAATAGAGAAATACTTTAGCATTAAGTGATCTTTATTAACTTTGTGACTTTGACAAAGAGCTGAAATAATAAATGACACAATAAGTTGACCAAAAAATAATTTGGCAAAAATTGGCAAAAAATTGGCAAAAAATCATAGCATCATTTAGAACATGAAATAAAATCATAAGAGGTACAAAAATATGGTTCTTGATTTATTTTTACTGCCATTTTATATGATTAATTATTATATTAATAAATACTGTAATACTTAGTTTTCTTATCTCAACTGGCGCAGGGAAATTTTCTGTGAAACTGACTCTTTTGCCTCTAATTCTGGTGAAAAGATAGAGACTTTATTAACTGTAGTACCACAGCCACTTAATAATGGAAACAAAGTATCACTACATCTAGTTTATCTGGGTTAAGTCTACCTTACTAGCTTTATCCCTAGAATATATACAGACTGGAATCTGTTGGAAAATTTTATATGAGGTCTTCTTCTAAGACATGACTAAATTAGCTTCAAATTTTAACATTCCACTTCCATAGTCAGAAAATAATATGTGACAGAGACAGCTCATTATTTTCCTGTACTACTTCCACCTTTTTCTCTTTAGAGCAACAGAATTCTTCAAACACTCAGATATACACATACACAAATATACACACAGGCAGTTTTAGAGTTCCATATCTTTACATTTAATTTTCCAGCTTCCTTTGCAGCTAGGTATGGCCCTTTAACTATGGAATGCTAGTAGAAGTGATATGTACTATTGTCAGGCCAATGAATGCTGGTTTTCCTTCAGTTCCCTCTTTTGGCCTTCTCATTGTGCAGAAAATGGTAAAGATTTGATCAGTCAGTGACATTAGGCCTAGAGAGAAAAAAAAGGCGCACCTAATAAGGATGACAGAGGCTTTATGCTAACCTGAGTCCCTGGGTGTTCTTGTGGAGCAGACTTGCCTACCTGCCCTGGACTCCTCACTTCCTCTGGTTATTTTGTGTGATTGAAAAAAAAAACAAAACCTGTCTTGGTTGAGCTGCCATATTTTGGGGTCTCTTTTATAGTAGCTTAGTTTATACATAACTAATTCATAGACAGATGTGGGATCTGATAATATACATGAGGCTTAAAATTGGTTAATTGGGTAGAATCTACCAGATGGTCAAGAGCTTGTAGCAGTGGATCTTGGCAACTGACTGCCTATTTGACCTTTCCTAGCAGTTTCATTGGGTCTGTATGCTTTTTTGATGGTCTCTTGTCAGTTTAACCCAGGTCAAAAGAATCATACACAGATTTAATCAAATTTTCTCAAAATGAAATAATTTCCCAAGTCAAAGATTACATTTCTTTAATTATAAAATGGAAACTTGAATTAATTTCTTCAACTTTTAGCCACATCCTTGGTGGTTCAGATTGATCACTTTTGCCTCTAAAGGCTCTTGACCTCAGATCTAATTTTCCTAGACTTTCTCATTATTGGGCATGTGGTTTATTAGTTGTTGTTCATAATACAGGACACTCATAAAAGTGGCAAACAAATGGGGATTCCTTAAAATAAGAAATATGCAGTAGTTTGAAAAAGCCAGAGACACCTGATTTTATGCATTAGCTAGGGAAGGTCATCCATGGTTTCTAAACAAAGTCAATGTCCCAGCATTCCATTTTCTACCTTCCATGGGGTCTAAGAGTGAGAATTCTGCCTTTGAATTACTACAGAATTTATTTCTCATGATAATTCCTCAATTTCTATGAACCTATTTATTCTTATATTGATGCTTCTTTCCCTTTCCTAACCACAATAAAATTATTTTTAAGAATAGTGGGTCATATACGAATATTGAATCATTGTGTTATATACCTGAAACTAATATAATGTTGTATGTCATTTATACCTCAGTTAAAGAAAAAAAAGAATAGTGGGTCTTATCATCAGCTTAGGAGAAAATATATTCACTTTCCTTTCCAAACTAGGGGCTGCTATTTCAGCTTTCAAGTCTGATCTCAGGTAAGACTTTTACAGAAAAAATTAAAAATAGAAGGAAATGAAACTGGTGTTTCATCATTCTTGAAGTTTTTTTTGACCTTTAAGGGAAATGAATGGCATTGAGAGAAGTTGTAATGAACACCGGCTCCAGTGTTGTGACATTTCTGTTAACTCATTGTTTGATAATTTCTCTCTGCCTTGCTCATATGATGTCTGTAGTGTGCTTTTTCCATTTTTCACCATGTGATTTATCCTGTGTTACTGAGGACTCGGTCTATTTACAGTAACTGTGTTTTTATTATTCTTGTCTAAGGATGACTTTATGATTATGAGTTCCCTCTGAGTCTGCTCTAAATTCTTTGTTGCTAGCATTCTACAACATTACTTTAACTCATAATGTCTTACAGTACACTACTGTCGAACAAATGCTGCACAAATTTATTTCTTTACCTCCTCAGACTTTAATTCAGCAGTTAACTGTCTTGGGTAGTGGTTTACTCAGTACAGCAAATGAAAGAGATATGGACCCACTAACCAATATGGCTTGTGAGAAAATTCCACAGAAACAGAAATATTACACATTCATAGCTTTCGTGCACTAGTGAACTCCCAGAATTTTCATTTATTTTGTAAATGTAAAGATAAACCTGAAGGCTATCTTAAAATATATTGCACCATGCACACCTTAATGGGATGTGAATGTGGAGCTGTCAAGTTATGCTTACAAATAATATTATTTTCTAGACAATTTTATTTTACAGATTTGAACACATTATTTTTCCTAAGCAAATATGTGGATTAAGCCAAGCTATGTCAATAAAAGTGCTGGGGAAATGTCTTACGGGTATGAACACATTATCTGATAAAAATTCATATGCAGCTGTTTGCTCATGGCTGAAGATATAGGTAGGCCAAAGATCATTGAAGAGGAAACAAAATGAATTTGGATTCCTCACCATAGTGAACACATACCTAATACACCAAAACAGCACAGTATAGATTTTTTTTTTTTTGAATCTGCAGTTGTGTTTATGATCAGTGAGAACTGTGGTGCAGACCTGCTTGCCATTGTGCTGCTGACTGGAAAAATGTCCATTCACCTCTTTTTGCCTTAAGTATTTTTATAAATTAGGATGTTTAGAGAACTATTCCAAATCAGAGTATACTGACCTAGAATATTCCTGAGTACCTTCTTTAACCCTGTTTGCTAGGAGGCTACCTAGGACAGTGTTTAAGAGTATATCCTCTGAGGTCAGACAGCTGAGGGTTTAAATATTGGCTCTGGACTTCCCTGGTGGCGCAGTAGTTAAGAATCCGCCTGCCAATGCAGGGGACAGGGGTTTGAGCCCTGGTTCTGGAAGCTCCCACATGCCATGGAGCAACTAAGCCTGCGTGCCACCACTACTGAGCCTGTGCTCTAGAGCCCGTGAGCCACAACTACTGAGCCTGCATGTCACAACTACTGAAGCACATGCGCCTAGAGCCCTTGCTCTGCAACAAGAGAAGCCACTGCAATAAGAAGCCTACGCACCACAATGAAGAGTAGCCCCTGCTCACTGCAACTAGAGAAAGCTCTCACGCAGCAACAGAGACCCAACACAGCCAAAAATAAATGACTAAATTAAAAATAAATAAATGAATAAATAAATAAATATTGGCTCTGTCAAACACCTTGGCTATGTATGACCTTGGGAGTTTTTTCAGAAGAGAATGGGAATAAAAATGATACCTGTCTCATAGAAGTTGTGTAAAGCATTTAGCCCATGTTAGAGGAGGCATGATGGTACCTAGAAAATGGTTACAGTGATGTTGCCTATCTAGTAAAGCAACACACTGCTGCTTCCCTTGCACCCTAGTGCACAACCAGACCTACTGAAATACCATTGGCAGAATAATATTACTTCCTTTATACATTTGGGCATATTTGCTGTGCGTATAGCCAGTGTGGGCTCCCTCTATTTGTTGGTCAAGAGACTGGTGACCCAATATTTACAAAACTCAAGGTCTATGTACCTTTCAGAATTGTTACCATTAGGCATTAATTATATATTGATTAAAAAAATATTTCATGAACTTTAGAAAAGGAAAAAATCACTACATATCTAGGGATAGAGAAGCATGACTAAAAATAATGAATAGTGTGATCTCCTATAATCATTTGAAAAATGAATTTTTAAAATTAAAATGCTGAATCAAAGCAGAATGCAGATAATTGGGAAGAGACCTTCAAGATGGCAGAGGAGTAAGACGTGGAGATAACCTTCCTCCCCACAAATACATCAGAAATACATCTACATGTGGAACAACTACTACAGAACACCTACTGAACAGTGGCAGAAGACCTCAGACCTCCCAAAAGGCAAGAAAGTCCCCACATACCTGGGTAGGGCAAAAGTAAAAAGAAAAAACAGAGACAAAAGAATAGGGACGGGACCTGCACCAGTGGGATGGAGCTGTGAAGGAGGAAAGGTTTCCACACACTAGGAAGCCCCTTCGCGGGCGGAGACTGCGGTTGGCGGAGGGGGGAAGGTTTGGAGCCGCCGAGGAGAGCACAGCAACAGGGGTGTGGAGGGCAAAGCAGAGAGATTCCTGCACAGAGGGTCGGTGCCGACCAGCTGTCACCAACCCGAGAGGCTTCTCTGCTCACCTGCCGGGGCGGGTGGGGGCTGTGAGCTGAGGTTCGGGCTTCGAAGTTCGGATCCCAGGGAGAGGACTGGGGTTGGCTGTGTGAACACAGCCTGAAGGTGGCTAGTGCACCACAGCTAGCCGGGAGGGTGTCCGGGAAAAACTCCAGAACTGCCTAAGAGGCAAGAGACCATTTTTTCAGGGTGCGTGAGGAGAGGGGATTAAGAGCACCACCTAAACGAGCTCCAGTGACCCGCGTGAGTCATGGCTATCAGCGCGGACACCAGAGACGGGCATGAGATGCTAAGCCTGCTGCTGCCACCACCAAGAAGCCTGTGTGCGAGCACAGGTCACTATCCACACCTCCCCTCCCGGGAGCCTGTGCAGCCTGCCACTGCCAGGTTCCTGGGATCCAGGGACAACTTCCCCGGGAGAGTGCACGGCGTGCCTCAGGCTGGTGCAACATCATGCCGGCCTCTGCCACTGCAGGCTGGCCCTGCATCCGTACCCCTCCCTCTCCCCAGCCTGAGTGAGCCAGAGCCCCCGAATCAGCTGTTCCTTTAACCCCATCCTGTCCGAGTGAAGAACAGATGCCCTCAGGCGACCTGCACGTAGAGGCGGGGCCAAATCCAAAGCTGAACCCCAGGAGCTGTGCGAACAAAGAAGAGAAAGGGAAATCTCTCCCAGCAGCCTCAGGAGCAATGGATTAAATCTCCACAATCAACTTGACGTACTATGCATCTGTGGAATACATGAATAGACAACGAATCATCCCAAAATTGAGGCAGTGGACTTTGTGTGATTTTGTCTATATAGCTTTCCTTTTACCATTTGTCCTAGGGTTCTGTCTGTCCGTTTTTGTTTTTTTTTTGTACAGTTTTTAGCACTTGTTATCATTGGTGGATTTGAATTTTGGTTTAGTTACTCTTTTGTTTTTATTACATTTTATTTTTTTTATTTTTAATAAATTTTTTACTTTTTAATAACTTTATTTTATTTTATTTTTTCTTTCTTTCTTTTTGTTCTCACTTTTCTTCTGAGATGTGTGGCTGACAGGGTCTTGGTGCTCCACTGGGTGTCAGGCCTGTGCCTCTGAGGTGGGAAAGCCAAGTCAGGCTCCATGTAATATCAAAGAGTGAAAGCTCTCCCAGAGATCTCCATTCCAATGCTAAGATCCAGCTCCACTCAACGACCAGCAAGCTACAGTGCTGGACACCCTATGCCAAACAACTAGCAAGACAGGAACACAACCCCACCCATTAGCAGAGAGGCTGCCTAAAATCATAATAAGGTCACAGACACCCCAAAACACACCACTGGATGAGGTCCTGCCCACCAGAAAGACAAGATCCAGCCTCACCTACCAGAACACAGGCACTAGTTCCCTCTACCAGGAAGCTTACACAACCCACTGAACCAACCTTAGCTACTGCAGGCAGACAACAATATCAACAGGAACTACAAACCTGCAGCCTGTGAAAAGGAGACCCCAAACATATTAAGTTAAGCAAAATGAGAAGACAGAGAAACACACAGCAGATGAAGGAGCAAGGTAAAAACCCACCAGACCAAACAAATGAAGAGGAAATAGGCAGTCTACCTGAAAAAGAATTCAGAGTAATGATAGTAAAGATGATCCAAAATCTTGGAAATAGAATGGAGAAAATACAAGAAATATTTAACAGGGAACTAGAGGAACTGAAGAGCAAACAAACAATAATGAACAACACAATTAATGAAATTTAAAATTCTCTATAAGGAATCAGTAGCAGAATAACTGAGGCAGAAGAACAGATAAGTGACCTGGAAGATAAAATAATGGAAATAACTACCACAGCGCAGAATAAAGAAAAAAGAATGAAGAGAATTGAGGACAGTCTCAGAGACTTGAGGACAACATTAAACGCACCCACATTCGAATTATAGGGGTCCCAGAAGAAGAAGAGAGAAAGGGACTGAGAAAATATTTGAAGAGATTATAGTTGAAAACTTCCCTAATATGGGAAAGAAAATAGTCAAGTTCAGGAAGCACAGAGAGTCCCATACAGGATAAATCCAAGAAGAAACATGCCAAGACACATACTAATCAAACTATAAAAAATTAAATACAAAGGAAAACATGAAAAGCAGCATGGGAAAAGCAATAAATAACATACAAAGGAATCCCCATAAGGTTAACAGCTGATCTTTCAGTAGAAACTCTGTAAGCCAGAAGGGAATGACAGGAGATATTTAAAGTGATGAAAGGGAAAAATCTACAGTGAAGATTACTCTACCCAGCAAGGATCTCATTCAGGTATGATGGGGAAATTAAAACCTTTACAGACAAGCAAAAGCTAAAAGAATTCAGCACCACCAAACCAGCTTTACAACAAATGCTAAAGGAAATTCTCTAGGCAGGAAACACAAGAGAAGAGAAAGACCTAGAATAACAAACCCAAAACAATTAATAAAATGGTAATAAGAACATACATATCGATAATTACCTTAAATGTAAATGGGTTAAATGCTCCAACCAAAAAACATAGGCTGGCTGAATGGATACAAAAACAAGACCCCCCCGTATATATGATGTCTACAAGAGACCCACTTCAGACCTAGGGACACATACAGACTGAAAGTGAGGGGTTGGAAAAAGATATTCCATGCAAATGGAAATCAAAAGAAAACTGGAGTAGCATTTCTCATATCAGATAAAAATAGACTTTAAAATAAAGACTATTACAAGAGACAAAGAAAGACACTACATAATGATCAAGGGATCCGTCAAAGGAGAACATATAACAATTGTAAATATTTATGCACTCTACATAGGAGCACCTCAATACATAGGGCAAATGCTAACAGCCATAAAAGGGGAAACCGACAGTAGCACAATCATACTAGCGGACTTTAACACCCCATTTTCACCAATGGACAGATCATCCAAAATGAAAATAAATAAGGAAACACAAACTTTAAATGATACATTAAACAATATGGACTTAATTGCTATTTATAGGACATTCTATCCAAAAACAACTGAATACAGTTTCTTCTCAAGTGCTCATGGAACATTCTCCAGGATAGATCATATCTTGGGTCACAAATCAAGCCTTCGTAAATTTAAAAATTGAAATCATATTAAGTATCTTTTCTGACCACAACACTATGCGACTAGATATCAATTACAGGAAAAAAAATCTGTAAAGAATACAGACACATGGAGGCTAAACAATACACTACTAAATAACCAAGAGATCACTAAAGAAATCAAAGAGGAAATCAAAAAATACCTAGAAACAAATGACAATGAAAACACAACGACCCAAAACCTATTGGATGCAGCAAAGGCAGTTCTAAAAGGGAAGTTTATAGCAATACAATCCTACCTCAAGAAACAAGAGATATCTCAAATAAACAACCTAACCTCACACCTAAAGCAATTAGAGAAAGAACAAAAAAACCCCAAAGTTATCATAAGGAAAGAAATCATAAAGATCAGATCAGAAATAAATGAAAAAGAAATGAAACAATAGTAAACTTCAATAAAACTAAAAACTTGTTCTTTGAGAAGATAAACAAAATTGATAAACCATTAGCCAGACTCATCAAGAAAAAAAGGGAGAAGACTCAAATCAGTAGAATTAGAATTGAAGAAAAAATAACAACTGACACTGCATAAATACAAAGGATCATGAGAGATTACTACAAGCAGCTATATACCAATAAAATGGACAACCTGGAAGAAATGGACAAATTCTTAGAAAATCACAACCTTAGGAGACTTAAGCAAGAAGAAATAGAAAATATAAACAGACCAATCACAAGCACTGAAATTGAGACTGTGATTAAAAATTTTCCAACAAAAGCCCAGGACTAGATGGCTTCACTGGCAAATTCTATCAAACATTTAGAGAAGAGCTAACGCCTATCCTGCTCAAACTCTTCCACAATATAGCAGAGGGAGGAACACTCCCAAACTCATTCTATGAGGCCATCATCACCCTGATACAAAACCAGACAAAGATGTCACAAAGAAAGAAAACTACAGGTCAATATCACTAATGCACATAGGGACAAAAATCCTTAACAAAATACTAGCAAACAGAATCCAACAGCACATTAAAAGGATCATACACCATGATCAACTGGGGTTTATCCCAGGAATGCAAGTATTCTTCAGTGTACACATATCAATCAATGTGATAAACCATATTAACAAATTTAAGAATAAAAACCATATAATCATTTCAATAGATGCATAAAAGCTTTTGCCAAAATTCAACACCATTGAATTTATGATAAAAACCCTACTGAAAGTAGGCATAGACAGAACTTACCTCAACATAAAAAGCCCATATATGATAAACCCACTGCCAGTATAATTCTCAATGGTGAAATACTGAAACCATTTCCTCTAAGATCAGGAACAAGACAAGGTTGTCCTCTCTCACCACTATTATTCAACATAGTTTTGAAAGTTTTAGCCACAGCAATCAGAGAAGAAAAAGAAATTTAAAAAATCCAAATCAGAAAAGAAAAGTAAAACTGTCCCTGTTTGCAGATGACATGGTACTATATACACAGAATCCTAAATATGCTATCAGAAAACTACTAGAGCTAATCAATGAATTTGGTAAAGTAGCAGGATACAAATTAATGCACAGAAATCTCTTGCATTCCTAGACACTAATGATGAAAAATCTGAAAGACTAAGGAAACACTCCCATTTACCACTGCAACAAAAAGAATAAAATATCTATTAATAAACCTAATTAAGGAGACAAAATATGCCGAAAACTATAAGACACTGATGAAAGAAATTAAAGATAGAAACAGATGGAGAGATATACCATGTTCTTGGATTGGAAGAATCGACATTGTGAAAATGACTCTACTACCCAAAGCAATCTACAGATTCAGTGCAATCCCTGTCAAACTACCAATGACATTTTTCCCAGAACTAGAACCAAAAATTTACAATTTGTATGGAAACACAAAAGAGCCTGAATAGCCAAAGCAATCTTGAGAAAGAAAAACAGAGCTGGAGGAATCAGGCTCCTGGATTTCAGACTATACTACAAATCTACAGTAATCAATACAGTATGGTACTGGCACAAAAACAGAAATATAGATTAATGGAACAGGATAGAAAACCCAGAGATAAACCCACGCACATATTGTCACCTTATTTTTCATAAAGGAGGCAAGAATATACAATGGAGAAAAAACAGCCTCTTCAGTAAGCGGTACTGTGAAAACTGGACAGCTACATGTAAGAGAATGAAATTAGAACACTCCCTAACACCATACACAAAAATAAACTCAAAATGGATTAAGACCTAAATGTAAGGCCAGATATCATCAAACTCTTAGAGGAAAACATAGGCAGAACACTCTATGACATAAATCACAGCAAGATCCTCCTTTTTGACCCACCTCCTGGAGAAATGGAAATAAAACCCAAAATAAACAAATGCGACCTAATGAAAGTTAAAAGCTTTGCACAGCAAAGGGAAACATCAACAAGATGAAAAGACAACCCTTATAATGGCAGAAAATATTTGCAAATGAAGCAACTGACTAAGGATTAATCTCCACAATTTACAAGCAGCTCATGTAGCTCAATATCAAAAAACAACCCAATCCAAAAATGGGCAGAAGACCTATAGACATTTCTCCAAAGAAGATATACAGATTGCCTACAAACACATGAAAGGATGCTCAGTATCACTAATCATTAGAGAAATGCAAATCAAAACTACAATGAGGTATCACCTCACACCAGCCAGAATGGCCATCATCAAAAAATCTACAAACAATAAATGCTAGAGAGGGTGTGGAGAAAAGGGTACCGTCTTGCACTGTTGGTGGGAATGTAAATTGATACAGCCACTGTGGAGAACAGTATGCAGTTTCTTTAAAAAACTAAAAATATAACTACCATTTCACCCAGCGATCCCACTACTGGGCATATATCCGGACAAAACCATAATTCTAAAGAGTCATATACCACAATGTTCATTGCAGCTTTGTTTACAATAGCCAAGACAAGGAAGCAACCTAAGTGTCCATTGGCAGATGAATGGATAAAGAAGATGTGGCACATATATACAATGGTATATATACAATGGAATATTACTCTGCCGTAAACCAAGTGAAATTGAGTTATTTGTAGTGAGGTGGATGGACCTAGAGTCTGTCATACAGAGTGAAGTAAGTCAGAAAGAGAAAAACAAATACTGTAAGCGAGCACATATATATGGAATGTAAAAAAAAGAGAGGTTCTGAAGAACCTAGGCTCAGGACAGGAATAAAGACGCAGATGTAGAGAATGGACTTGAGGACACGGGCAGGGGGAAGGCCAAGCTGGATGAAGTGAGAGAGTGGCATGGACTTATATATAATACCAAATGTAAAATAGATAGCTAGTGGGAAGCACCTGTGTAGCACAGGGATATCAGCTCGGTGCTTTGGGTTCACCTACAGGGGTGGGACAGGGAGGGTGGGAGGGAGATGCAAGAGGGAGGAGATATGGGGATATATGTATATGTATAGCTGATTAACTTTGTTACAAAGCAGAAACTAACACACCATTGTGACGCAATTATACTCCAATAAAGATGTTAAAAAATATGCAGATAATTGAAATAAATTGTTAGAAAATACTGTAAAAAAAGAAAGCCATTTGCCACAACATGGATGGACCTAGAGATCATCATACTAATTGAAGTAAGTTAGACAGAAAGAGAAATATCATATGATAGCACTTACATGTGGAATCTTAAAAAATGATAGTAATAAACTTTACAAAACAGAACCAGACTCACAGACTTTGAAGACAAATTTATGGTTACCAAAGGGGAAAGGTGGAGGGAAAGATAAATTAGGAGTTTGGGATTAACATATACACATTACTATATTAAAAATAATCAACAAGGACCTACTGTAGAGCACAGGGAACTCTACTCGATACTCTGTAATAACCTATATGAGCAAAGAATCTGAAAAAGAATGAATATATATGACAATTACTTTGCTGTACATCTGAAACTAACACAACATCAACTATACTTTAATATAAAATAAAAATTAAGCTAAAAATGAAAACGCTGTGAAGAGAAAATACTATGCAACATGAACTTTTCCATTTTATTGTTCATTTATTAAAATTCATTTATATTTTTGAAAAGGTGTAGTGCTTCTAAATCAGACACAGAATCCATCTCAGCAAAGATGATATTAACCTTATAACAAATTAGGTTTCATTTTTCAACTCAGGCTCAAAGTTTCCAAATTAATCTAAGAAGAGTTTAAGCTGTGATTTTGTAACTGTCAGGAGAAATGGATACAGTTACTTGAGTGTCTAAGGGAATTAGTTGTTGAGATGTTGGAGAGAAGCAGATTAATAATGTATACTAAGTGCTCTCTACTTAATTAGTGAACAAACTGATGTTTCACATTACTCTTATCTCTTGCGAAAATATCTTTATCTAAACATAAGGTGGTAGGAATGCTTTTTATTGTTAAGGATGTAGAAATTATCGCTTTTAGAAAAAAATTGCCTGAAATTTTTAAAATGTGCCCAAAGTAAACAATGCAATGCAAATCTCTTAATAACCGCATGTACCCATTTACTCCCAAAGGAAACCTGGTTCTAGTTTTGCTTCACAAGCTAAAGGATACCCTTTAGCCCCTCCCCTGGCATAATACTGAGCCTGGGGTCCAAGGCTTATAATTTCAGCTATGTGATATTTGAGAGTGGAATCAGGATTTTTCATACCAGTGTTTGGTGTTAGGGAAGTAGAAACCCTCCCCTTGCATTTTAGGCGTGATGTTAAGACTTGCAGTTCACCAGAACAGATTCACTTTGTAACTGGGCTATAGCCAATTACCAGGGAAACTTGCATCTCCCAAGTTCTTAGGGGGAGGCCAGCCTGCAAGGTATAAATCTTGAATTGGTTAACTCTTAACTCTTATCTCTCAGAGTCTGCTTTGATATTATTTTTATTGTAATGCTTCCCCTTCATTTTTCTATCTAGTAAATTGTCAGTACTACTCTGGGCCTGAAATAAAATACCATGAACTTTACTTGATTCCTGTGGAACTCAGTAGTAAGAAATACCCACTCAAATATATAATTATAGTACATCATAGATTAGATTGGTCATATTACTTGCCACTTACACTACCTATATCTATTTATACTCCATCCACTACACTTATATATTTATATACATTCCTGTCATAATTTCATCCATTCTCTTGGCTTTAAATTCCATCTATATTCTATTGCCTCCAAAATGTATACCTCCAGCCCAGAACTGTTCTTTGAAACCCAGACTTGTATATCTAATGGTGTACTTGATTTATGCAGTTGAAAATTAGAACTAACTTTCTGAATCTGAAACCTGACTTATCCAGCTGGCTTTTGTCAACAGAGGAGAGGTTCATTGCCACCCCAAAAGAAACTCTAGAGATCACTGAGTTTTTAAAAGTCTGCTGAGGACTTATAGTTATTAATTTAGTCTTAACTCTTTTTGAATGAAATTATTTTTCTACTGCTATCATATTTGGGTTAATGGATACTGTTCATTTGTTAGTTCAATATGGCTTTAAATTACTAGATTAAGTTAAAAATGTGTCCCTTTCTATTAACATTAGACATACTGTTGACTTTAGTTGTGCCATTCAAGAATTCATGGAGTTCAGTAATACCTACCCCAGTTTTTGTTTTCCAAATGCAAAAGTTCAGATCTTTTCATTCTCTTCTCATAAGATGAAACTACTCTTTTCAATTCTCACTCCTATTTCTGGAAGTCTTTATTAATATTTTCATGAATTATTTCCATCTCAGACTATAGTAAAAATTCCTTCCCAGAGGTAGACTTTTTAAAATAGAAGAAGAAAGTTTTCCTTTGATTCATCTTGTTGTTTTAATGATATCTAAGGGTTTGTATTTTTACTGGACTCAGCTCATTCCAGGAGAAATATAACATAGATAAATCTATAGCAAAGTTTCCTCAGTGGTGTCTCCTAACTCACTCTTTAAAAAAATCTGTTTAGAACAGTGTTATTGAGATTCAATTAACACACCATACAATTAACCCACTTAAAGTGTGCAATTCTATAGTTTTTACGATATTCACAGAGTTATGTAACTGCTACCATCATCAGATTTAGAGCGTTTTCACCACCACCACAAAATAAAACCTACAACCTTTAGAAGTCATTTCCCATTTTCTCCCAAAGTCCCCCCTCCCTAAGTTCTAGGCATCTATTAGTCTATTTGTGTCTCTAACTGATATTTCCCTATTCTGGAAATTTCATCTGAATGGAATCATGCACTATATGGTTATCCACAGATAACCATGTAGCATGTAGCAGTACTTCAGATTTGCTATTGCTAAATAATAATCCATTGTGTGAATATATCAAATTGTGTTTGTTCATTCTTGGGTTTTGTCTTGTTTCCACAATTTGGATATTATCAATAATGCTTCTATGAACATTCCTGTACAAATTTTTGCATGGACATATATACTTTTTATTTATTTTTTTGGAATGTGCCTAGGTATGAAATTGCTGAATTGTGCAGTAACTCTGTATCAAACTTCAGGGAAATTGTTGGGCTGTTTTCTAAAGTGGCTGTAACATTTTACATTCCACAGCAGAGTATGAGAGTTCCAGTTGCTTCACATTCTTGCCCATACATTTTGTTATCTCTTTTTTTGATAACAGCCATCCCAGTGAGTATGAAGTGGTATCTCAATTCAGTTTTGATTTGCATTTCCCTGATGGCAAATAATTTTGAGCATACCTTCATGTGCTTTTGGGCTATTTGTATATATTCATGGAGAAATGTCTATTTAAATACTTTTCCCGATTTAAAATTGGACAGTTTGTCTTTTTCGTTGAATTTAAGATTTCTTTACTTAATCTACATGCAAATCCCTTACTAGGTACATAATTTAAAGACATTTCTCCCATTTATGAGTCGTCTTTTCACTTTCTTGATGGTACCCTTTGAAACACAGAAGTTTTTCATTTAAAAAAAGTCCCACTTTTATACTTTTTTCATTTGTCACTTTTGGTTTTGGTGTCATAAGAGAAGTCCTTTGATTAATTTAAGGTCATGAGGATGTACTTCTATACTTTTTTCTAAGATTTCTATAGTTTTAGCTCTTACATTTAGGTCTGTGATACAGTTTGAGTTAATTTGTGTGTGTGGTATGAGGAAGAGGTCCAACTTGATTCTTTTACAGAATATCCAGTTGTCCAGGCACCATTTATTGAAAAGACTATTCCCCCTTCCCATCATTGAATTGTCTTAGCACTCTTGTTCAAAATGAATTGACCATAAATATGAAAGTATATAAATGAATTCTTAATTCTACTGAAAATATGTCTATTTTTATGGGAGTACTACCACAGTTTCTTGACTAATATAACTTTGCAGTCAGTTTTGAAAGGAGGAAATGTGAATCCTCCAACTTTTTTCCTCTTTTTCAGAATTATTTTAGCTTTATGGGCTCCTTTGCAATTTCATATGAATTACATGATCAGCTTTTTCATTTATGTAAAAAATACCTTTGGGACTTTGAAAGGGATTGTATTGAATTAGAGATCAATTTGGAGTGTATTGCCCTCTTGGTCATATTAAGTCTTCTGATCCATGAACATGAGATGCCTTTATATTTATATCTTCTTTAATTTCTTTCAACAATATTTTGTAATTTGCAGAGTACAGATTTTGCATTTCTTTTGTGAAATTGATTCCTATATATTTTATTCTTTTTGATATTATAAATGGAATTGTTCTCTGAATTTTATTTTTGTGGGTACAGTTGATTAATGCATATTTCTCTTTAACCCTTCAAACTTGCTGAATTGGCCTATTAGTTTAAATATATTTTTAATGGATTTATCAGGATTTTCTGTATATAAGATCTTATCACCTAAAAATAAAGATAGCTGATTTCCCCTGTTCAATGTAGATGTTTTTTTTCTTTTTTCTTTTTTTTTTTTTTGACTAATTGCAGTGGCTAGAACCTTTACTACAATCTTGAATAGAAGTAGTGAAAGCAGACATCCTCGCCTTGTCTCTGATTTTAGGCAGAAAGCATTTAGTTCTTCACCATTAAGTATGATCTTAGTTGTGGATTTTGCAGATGTCCTTTATCATATTGAAAAAGTCCATCTATTACCAGTTTTTTGAGTTTTTTTGATCACTGAGTGAGGTTGGATTTGTCAAATGTTTTCTCTGTATCTGTTGAGATAATTTTGTGTTTTTTGTCCTTTATTCTGTTTGTATAGAACATATCTATATCTATATATCTCTATATATGATCTTCTACTAGCTGCAAATGTAATGTTTTACATTTTCCTGATAATTAAACATTTTTTCATTATAATACAGCTTTATTTCTAGTAAGTTTTTTGTTTTAAAGTCTATTTTGTCTGTTAGTCTAGTCATTCCAGTTCAGTTATGGTTTTTGTTTGCATAGTATATTATTTTTCTAACCTTTTCTATACTGTGTCTCCTGTGAGCAGTATGGTGGTATAGAAGTTTTCTATTATTATCCACCCAAAGAACATTGATTTTGACCATTACCCACAAATGAGAATACTTTTGTAGGAATCCAGGAGTCTTAACAGAAAAGTTTCAGTACATCGTGAGGGTGAAAAATCCATAAATAGATGAATTGAAGAGGGTAAGAAAAACAGTTTCACTTAACTAGTGTCACCCCTCCCCTAAGGTGGCGCAGCTCAATATGAAGAGAGACCTCCCCCACTTAGTCTGCAGTTTCTCCCATTGGAAAAATGAGAGCAGAGTGAGTGAGTGTCTGGCTTCCCTATCTGTGCAGGATGCTGCCCAAGAGGGCTACTTCTTTCTAACCACACTCAGAATACTGAGGTTATCATCAGGGCTGAGGGGTTGGGAAAGACAGGGAGCACAGCAGCCAAGGATTGGAACTCATCAAAGGTCCATGTATCCCACAAATCACTTTACAGACCCATGAGCCTCTTGGGACACCTCATCTTCAGAACCCATAGGTTGGCCCATGGGCACCTCTGACATTCGGCACACCTCACCCGCAACCCAGTGGCTGAATCCGCCATGTACCGGCCCCTGTGGATGGTGCATGTAAACCTTTGCAGATAGTTTGAGAGCATGTGCAGAAAGCTGGCCCAATTTTGTGGGATTGGGAGAAAACACACAGTCTTGAGCATTTCAGGGTCCTGCCCTAAGGAAAATAAATGGGATGCTCTCAGCACTTGGTCTGGCTTTGTGGAATTGAGAGACGGCATACAATCTTAAAAATTACCCCCTAAGAGGGGGCAAGAGTTCCCTCTTGTAGGTGGGATCATTCATAGAAAACACCTGAGAGAGCCTCATAATCCCTAGTCAGACTGACTGATGAAGATGTTTCTCTCCCAAAGCCAGTCAGTAAAGACTGAAGGAAGTGACTGCTTCTCTATATGTGAAGACAGCACTGCAAGACATCAAGAAATGTGAAAAATCAATGAAACATTATAACACCAAAGAAGCACCATAATTATCTAGGAACTGGCCCTAAAGAAATGGAGATCTACAAACTGCCTAACAATGAATTCAAAATAATTGTTTTAAAGACCCTCAATGAGTTACAAGAAATTACAGATAGACAACTCAGTGAAATTAGGAAGAGAACACATGTACAAAACAAGTTTAACCAAGAGATAGAAATAATAATAAAAAAAGAACCAAACAGAAATTCTGGAACTGAAGGATAGAGTGAATAAAATGAAAAATGTAATAGCATCAAGAACAGAGTTGATCAAGCAGAAGATAGAATATGTGAATGCAAAGAAAAGTCATTTGAAATGATCCAGTCAGAGGAGACAAAAGAAAAAAAGAAAGTAAAGAAATGAAGAAAGCCTATGGAATTTATGGGACACCATACAAATAATAATATACACATTATAGGAGTTCCAGAAGGAGAAGAGAGAGAAGTGACAGAAAGCTTATTTAAAGAAATAATGGCTGAAAACTTTCCAAACCTGGGAGAGATATGGGCATCCAGGTACACAAAACTCAAAGGATCCCAAATTCGTTCAACCCAAAGAAGATTTCACATGACACATTATAATCAAACTGTCAAAAGTCAAAGACAAAGTGAATTTTGAAAACAGAGAAAAAGGGACTCACCATGTGAAAGGAAACCACATAAAGGGAAACTACTGTGTGACCCAGCAATCCCACTTCTGGGTAAATATTTGAACAAAATAAAATTACTATCTCAAAGAGATATCTACACTTGCATGTATATTGCAGCATTATTCACAGTATGCAAAATAAGGAAACAGCCTAAGTATTCATTGATGAATGAATGAGTAAAGAAAATGTGGTACACACACACACACACACACACACACACACACACGATGTAATACTATTCAGCCTTAGAAGGAAATCCTGACATTTACTACAACATGAATACACCTAGAGGAATTAAGCCAAGTGAAATAAGCCACAGAAAGGCAATCACTGTATGATCTCACTTATATGTGCAATCTTAAAAAGTCAAACTCATAGTAACATAGAATAGAATGGTGTTTACCAGAGCCTGAAGGTTAGGGGAAATGTGGAGATGTTGGTTAATGGGTACAAATTTTCAGTTATATGATGCAGAAGTTCTGGAGGTCTAAAGTATGGTATGGTGACTGTACTTAATAATAATGTATTTTATACTGAAATTTGCTAAGAGAGTAGATCTCAAATTTTCTCATTAAAAGCAAACAAAAAAGGTAACTGTATGAGATGTTGGATATGTAAATTAGCTGGATTGTGGTAATCATTCCACAATATATATCAAAACATCACATTGTACACTTTAAATATATACAATATTTATTCATTGATTGTACCTTAATGAAGTTGAAAAAAATGCACTGTGTGTCTTGTAAATGGCATGTAGTTGAATCTCATCTTTTTAATATTCAATCTGACAATCTCTGCTTATGATTGGATTGTTTAATCCATTAACATTTAATTTTATTATCAATAGATTTGGTTTTATCTCTGCCATATTACATTTTGTTTTCTGTGTAACTCATTTGTTTTATGTTCCTCTATTCATCCTTTATTTCTTTCTCTTTCATTAGGTGAATAACATTTTAAATACTTTAAGGATTTTTACACTATATTTTAGAGTAATTATTAGTACTGGTTGCTTTAGGGCTTACCATATACATCTTAATTGAATCTAGTTCAGAAATACTAATTCTGGTAATATATAGAAACATTATTCTTATATAACTCTATTTCCTTTTCCTTCTTTTTGTGTCATTATTATAACACATATTACATCCATATATATTGCAAACAAAGCATTGCGTTGATATAACTATTTATATAATTTGTGCATTTATCTTCTGTGAGTCTTTTTAGTGAATTATTGAACTTGAGGGTGGTTTTGGTTAATCCCCTGTATTAGTTTTTCTGGGATGCCATAATAAAATACCAAAAAACTTGTTGCTTAAACAACAAAAGTATATATTTTTTAAAGTTCTGAAAGTTGGTAGTCCAAGGTTAAGGTAGCAGTGTTTTGTTTTGTTTTTCTTCTGAGGCCTCTTTCGTTGGTTTATAGATAGCCTCTATATTTGTCAGGGTTCCTCAGAGAAACAGAATCAATAGGATATATATCCTATATTTGCCCCTTTGCAGGAGTATTTCTTGAGGCTGGTCTTTGTGGTTTGTTCTCACCCTAGAAGAACTTTTAGTTATCTCTTTTTCTTTTCTTGGTTGTCTTTGGTAAACTGTTTGACCTACAAATAAGCTTAATTTTTTAACGGATCTACTAGCTTCCTCTTAATTGCTTACTGCTAAAATTTACATAGTTTTTAAAAGTATCCTATACATGAACTTCCCAACACTCTGTTCCAAATAAATTTGGTTACTTTGGAGAGAACTTTGGATCTCTCTCGTCTTATGATTTGCCTCTATCATTAGGCAAAATCTCTTAGTTACTACCCCAGAGTTGGTGGCAGGGATACTGGCCCACATCTCTGGGAGTGATACTCTTGTTTTATGAGCAGAGCCTAGGCAGAGGCATTAGTTTATAGTCTTCTCAGCTGCTTCTCCCAGCATGGATGTTCCATCCTGCAAGTGACCTAGGCAATCAGGACCCAGTATTCTTAGTTTGCTGTGTCTGAGGCAGAAACTCTACCATACAGGAGAGTGCTGGGTTAGGGAAAGGAACCTTCAGTTTCTCAGCAGCACTTCTCTGGAATTCAGCCTGTGAAATACAGGCTGATGTGAAATGCTGGTGGCCTGCTTCTCCTCGAGAGATACTGTAGCCCTTGACTGGAATTTGGGGGAACAGTAAGCTCTACCTTCTTGGTCATACCTACCAAATCATTGGTTATTCTTGCTCTAAGACATTATACTTGCTACTTTTCAAGCCTTACTTTACTCTGAGAGATTTTTTCCTCCCATGCCATATACTTTTTCCATTTTTTCCCCATGAACTGCTAATAGAAGTGTCTAAAGTCCTGTTAATGTTTTATCCAGGCCAATTGAGCAGTGACGTTTAAATATCACCCACCTTCACTGTGTTGACTTTCTAAATCAACAGTAGCCATCCACCATTAAAATAATATTTATCTTTTCGAAAGTAGGAATACAAATATCTTCTTAATTTTTCCCCAAAAGACCAAGATTTTATTTCCCATGAAATGTAAACATCTTACTTTTTCCTTTCGGTTATACAAATTCGCTTTCCTCTTTTCTGCTCACTTTATCAGCTCTTTCTCACAGTTTATCTGTGGCTATAAATAAGAATTTTAACCATTCATATTTCATACTAGGTCTTTAAACTCTGGTCAGATAATCTATGAGTCATTGTAATAACTTTTATAATTAACAGACATTTTAATGAAAATTATAGTTTAAGTACTTCATTAAGAGTTATTTATCAATGATTTTTATAAAAAATAATTATTTATCGATCTACTATGTGCATACCCTTTTACAAGTGGTTTATCCACATCATATCATTATTGGTAACAAAAAAACACTTCTAGGTGGATATTGTCATTATCATTGTATCACTGAGTAAAAAATCAGCCTTTATAAAATAACACTATATTTCTGCTTAATGCTTCTCATATACAATCTATAGACCGTGTTTACTCCAATCCATTGATTACTTTTTGGTTCTATACAAGACAAGAAAAACAAATATGTTACTCATATATTCCCTATTTGTCCTATTACCTTTTATTTTCGCTCGTCTTTTACCTCAAGACTTTTGTATTTCATTTGCCATTTATAGTTGCCTTAGGCAGCTTGAGATGTGTAAAGTAAACCATATGAGCTTATAAACCATTATGAGTTTGCTTCAGTTTTCTGGGTGGGGTTAATCTTCCTTTCAAAGAAGATATCTGTTCTGACTCTTAATTTACAACATGGAATACTTTGACAGCGATTACATTTTCCCACTGAATAAATAACAAATATCATCGCTGAACGTGCTGCAGGGCAAGTAGAAGTTATAAATTTATGACATTAATTTGAAGTTAAAAAATCACAAACATACATGAACTCCCCAAGCTTGGCTATAGGTATTAGTTACTTAATGTTTTCAGGAAAATAATAATATAGAACAAATTATTATTTACTCTGAAGGCTACTAATGGTTAGTAGTACAATTAGATTTTGCAATAGATGAGTGAAAGAAAGAGATGCTTTTATTTTGTGTGAATCCGTTTGTGTTATTAGCATTGTGGATTTTTAAGCAGGCAAATAAATTCCTATCATTCTCTTAAGAGAAAGAAATGTTTCCCAGCAGAGTAAAATTGTGTGGATATAGCACCCATATTGATTAAACAAGGATCCACTAATATCTAGAAAATAACATTTAGAAAACTCAAAGATTTCTCTAAAGGATTTCAGACACAATAGGGACCAAATTCAGGTAAAAGTAATGACAATGATAAATTTCTTGGAAAAAATATACTTTATACTCAAAAATTTTGATTTTAATCAAATAATTTTAATATTAGAAGCAAATAACTTTTTAATAATAATACTGACTTGCTATAAAAGTTTGAAATTTATCCATAAGAAATTGCTCTGCATGATATGTTTTATCTTAAATACAACTGCTTTAAGGGTCCATAGTTAGTCTTAATATTTCATCCATTAGTAATATGTTAACAGTGACAAAATACTATATTTTCAACATGTGTGTTTACTTTGGTGGCAGTTTATGTATTCTGAAAGCTTTCACTCAATTAATGAGTTTGAATTTCGTAAGAATAAAAACAACTGTGACCATAGATTTTATCACCCTGTATGCTTTGGGTGAAAATGTGGTGCTACGGCTGCCATCAGTGGGAATCTCAAGGCCGAAGACAGGATATGCAGTAAAAGTCAATGCATTGTGGTAGCTGATGAGAGAGAGCATATCAAACATCCTTGGGCAGCAAAGGCATTGTATTCATGAAGCGAATTTCTGTTGCATTTCCCTGCTTTACCTCTTCTATAAGATTTAGTTCAAGGTCCCCTTTTCCTGGAAAACTTTCATGAGTTCTCCTACTTAGAATACTTGTTCTTCCTCTTCTTTTACAGCACCTTGAGTTTATAATGATCTTAGCACTTAACATACTATATTATAACTCTCCATTTTCTTGATTTGTTTATTTGACTAGACTGTGAGCTTCCTAAGGGACAGGATTGTGTTGGATTCATTTCAAATATCCAAAGCTAGAATGGTGTCTAGCCCGTATGAGACATTTAAAAATATTTTTGGGTGAGTAAGTAAATGGATGAACTGAAATTCTAAAAGCTTCTTTGTTATCTAGGCTAGTAAGTGTAACTACATTTTTAGTAAGGAAAAATAACAAGTCAATTAAAGGTTATTTTAAAAACCAATAAGATTGTTTCTTTAGAAGAGTCATTAAGTCAACTTGGAAGCCAGGATGTTTTCAGATAATAGAAATAGAATTTTGGAGGAAAAGAGACATTAGAAAGGGCTTCTCCTTGTTATATTGATAGGCATTTTAGACCTGTGTTGTGACTTAATATATGTTTAATGTATTTCATTAATGGAAAGAAACTTCATGTATCTAGTAAGTATTAAGTTTCTAGGAATATGTGGGGGTGGACCTCAACCAAGATTTGGTTTTCCAGTGTTCTGCTCTGACTGTGAAGTGAGACATGCCTTAGGGAAATGAAAATTTAGGGAAAACAAAAGGCTATTTGCTAGATTTATGCCACATTTGTTGTCACTCAGCTGTTGTTACCATTCACTTATGACTTAAATTCCTTTCATTACATCTCCATTTCACCACATGGGCATATAGGGTAAAACCATTTTTAGTGCACACAATTTTCTGCTTAGCCTCCAAAGACTTAGTTGAGTGCTTTTTCAATATGTGAGGCCTATCCAGCTTTCCAAATTATGTGTTCCTGAGGCATTTTGCCTACATCTTCTGAATTGAAATAAAAGATCATGGAAAATAAAACAGTGGGAACCTTTTTTTTTGCTCTTAGGATAAAGGAATAGAATGGCCATTTGAAGAATTACAGCAAAGAAACTAAAGAAACTAAATTTTAAAACTTTATTTTCCATTTCATGGGGCTTATGAATACAAATATTAGATAGACATTTCTTCAAAGACATAACAAATGGCCAGTGAACACATGAAAAGATCGTCTACATCATTAGTTATTAGAGAAATGCAAGTCAAATCCCCAATCAGGTACCATTTCATACCCACTAAGAATTAGGGTATGTATTAAAAAAAACACACACCAAAAAAACAAACAAACAAAAAAAAACACACACCAAAGAGCAATAACAACAACAAAGAATAAAAAACAACAAATGCTTGTGAGAATGTGGAAGAATTAGAATCCTCATATATTGCTGGTGGGAAGGGTTCAGCCTCTGTGTAAAAGAGTTTGGTGATTCCTCAAAATGTTGAACATAGAATTATCATATCACCCTACAATTCCACTCCTAGGTATATACCAAAAAGAATTTTGAAAACAGTCATTCAAACAAGTACATGTACACATATGTTCGTAGCAGAAGTATTTACAAGAGCTAAGAGGTGGAAACAGCACAATGTCCATCAACAAATGAATGGATGAGTGAATTGCGGTATATATATATATATATATATATATATATATTGCACACACACACACACACACACACACAATGGAATATTGTTCTGACATAAAAGTCAATGAAGTACTTATATAAGCTACAATATAGAAGAACCTCCAAAATGAAAAAACTTGACACAAAAGGTCCCGTATTTTATGATTCCATGTATATGAAATACCCAGAAATAGGTAAGTTCATAGAGACAGAATACAGATTTGTGGTTGCCCAGGAAAAGGGGAAGAGGGCTAATGGATAATGGATTTTACTTTGGAATGATGAAATGTTTTGGAACTAAATAAAGATGGTAGTTGTACAACATTATAAATGTACTAAATGCCACCGAATCGCTCTAAAATGGTTAATTTTGTGTTATGTGACTTTCACTTCCACGTTATTTAAAAAATATAAATGTTGACAAATATTTATATATGCAAATGAGTTTAAGGAGTGGGATGATGGCAGAATTTGGATGAGATCTTAAACTTATTTTTAAGACTAAGTTGGTTTCTTTCTGAACTAGTTGCTGAGTCTTAGGAACTGTGATTGTAGGATTTGAAAATGAGATTAAACCACTCTAAATATAAGGAACAATGCCAAAGGCATTTAATTTCAATAATAATAAAAATAATAGTAATAAACATCTGGAGAATACATCGTCAAGGGTCCAATTCCATTAACAATTACCAAAACAATAAGTTTGTTCCTATTTCCTACACATCTCCTCAAAATTGCTTTGGAAAGGGCTTCTAGTTCTAAATTTTCTCTTAATAAACAACTGTTAAATTACTAAAGTCAAAATGATGTTTCTCTATAAAAGAAATCATTTTCTTGCTACTTTTTAAAAACTTTACCTTTTATACAAGCCCAGACACAACATATTTTATCCTAATCCGTCAGCCTCCTCTCCATTATATAGCTATCACCATAATAACCCTCAAGGAATGATTTAACTTCATAATTATAAGGACTCAAAGAATGATTAGAACAATGTTTTCCTTCTGTCTCATTTCCTCTTGTTAATTCTCTAGGCTGCAATTCGCTTTTCCTTTAATGTTCACTGTCAGGCCCAATAATGCCCCCTGGTAGAAGCAGGATGAGGAGTTTATTCACTGCTGAATGATGAATATCTCTGCATAGCAGGGGGATGCACAAGCATATTGAATTGATCGCTGGCTTGCTTTCCCCATTTCCTTTAAAAATTTGTTGTTTAAAGACCTGTAGTGACAAATATTAACTCTGACTTTTTGGAAAATATCAACAGCTATTTTTAGAGTTCTACAGAGCAATATTGACTGAACATATTTTATGTTATTTTAAATATCTCGCATTTATATAATTGGCTGTAAGTCACATTCTAGTTTTAGGCCAGGTAAACTCCTGGACATTTTATCACAGGGATTGAATTGAAAACAATGGATTGTGTAGTTATGTCTGCCTGTCTTTTCTTTACCACGTGTTACTTAATTGTAGACAAACATTTTATTTTTATAGCTTGGTTAATAAATTAAGGCAAAATAAGGGTACAATTAAGGAGGAACTATAAATACATTATTAAGATGGATTCAAAGGCTAAAGAAAACTGAGTTTTAAAGGGATTATAACAGAAGGCAAAATATAAACTATTAAATAAATGCTTTTGGAAAAGTTAGCTAGCTGTTTGGGTCAAAAAATAATGTTAACCCCCTGGATAATACTATACCAAAAGTTGAAGATGTTCAAATAACTTAAATGTGGAAAAAATGTGCACACACTAGATTGGAATATAAGAAAATTGTTTCATAATTAGTGACAAGGTAGGCTTTCTATTTCTACTTAAGTTTTAACTGTAAAGCAAAAGATTGGTGGGTTTTGCAACGCAAAATTTCAGATCAGCACGGTGAAATATAAAAGGTACAATGTAAAATACAGGTTGAGAATAAATACATGAAAAACACTTGCTAAATAAAATATCATCCATTATATATAAATAGCTTATAGAAACCTATATAAAATGTTCGGACTCACTGAAAATCATTAAAGGCAAAATGTTTCACGTCAACAAATACGATTTCTTACATCTCATAATGGAAAAAAATAAAGGATTGGTGATATCTAGTCAATTGAACATGAGTGGTAATGTATATTTTCATACATTTCTGAAATAAATATAGACAATAAATTCTTTTAAGGTCTGTTTATGAATAACAAAATTTTAAATGTGCATACCTTGGCTTAGCAACCCTTTTAGAAATATTCAAACTAAAGAAATGTTTGTACATGTGCTCAGCTCCTTCTCTATAAGAATATCCAGGTAACATATTTTAAGAGGAATTTTCAGAAGCAACGTATATATCCATCTCTAGGAAAAATTTGGATAAATATTAGTACATCTGCCCCCTTTAAAAAAGAATGAGGTAGATTTGTGATAATGTGAGAATAATATATTCATGATTTTTTGTTCCATGAGGGAATTTTTTAATTTACAAAAAATTTCTATAGTATGATCTCATTTTTATTTAAAAATATCCATATGGCTGTGTGCATAAAAGGCTCTGCAACTGCATAGAAAAAAGCCCTGGATGGTTATTCAAATATTATCTGTGATACACAGAAAATAATGTATTGAGGACTGGTGAAACAGGACATGTAAGCTTTACCTAATATACCCTTGTACTGTTTGACATTTTTATAAGTGAATAATATTTTAATAAGTTTAAATATCATAAAAAAGAGTACAGAAAAACAATTGAGACATTTGAGTTTTACCTTTTACATAATTTTTAAATTAAGATTTTTCATAAATTAGTCATCTAAGAAAAACTCTCCAAAACATTGGTTGCCCTAATATGTAAAGCAATTAAAATGAAGTCACTTTTCAAATTAACCTTTTGATGACATTATGGATTGAAATAAAATGGGTATATTCCAACAGGCCTTTAGGCATTTTCTCTGCATGTGTATTTCTGTGAAAGAGCTAAAAAACGTGAAGTGTCTAAATCAGAATGTCCTTGAGGGAATATGGACCCACGAATCCTCTGAAGTGTTGGAGAAATTACAAAAATCAAACGAATTATTCATCTTGTGAAAAAGTAATCTTCAAGTGTTATAGATTTCCTTGGATCTGGAAAATAACTTTGCTGACTTTCGCCTTGCCTGAACTTGTAACTCACAGTGCACTCCTTTTTTCTGACTACACAAACTACTCACTAATGTTAAAGCAAAGCTTTGATATTTGTACATGATTTTCATATATGTGTTTATGCTAATAGGTGCACTCTTATAAGAGATTTGTCTGTTTAGCTGCTCTTTGTACATTCTCTAGCATGTCATAACACACATTCAAAATACCTTTTATGAAAATAATTGAATTATACTAAATTGTAGAATATACTTTCCTAATATTATATGAAGAGGGACTTTAAATCCTTTTTAGTTTACAATTACTGTTTCTAAATGAGTGTTTTTAAAAAAGTATGTTTAATATATGCCCTTTATTTTCTCTATAATTTGTTGATCACTCTTTTATAAAATAATCTCAATTACTGTGAATTTCATAATAATATAACAATCATGGAAACTTATTGGCTGTACTGTGTGTGACTTGCCAGAATATAAATATACTTGGACATTCTCTATTGAAGAACAGAAAATCTCTAAGGGATTCTCAATTAAAGGGGCCATTTGGATAATGTATTTTTGTTTGCTGGTTTCTCCACAGGTTTATCTCCATGAATTAGAAAACTAGGAAGAAAAGAGTAATGGATTACAGAAAAACATCCCTAGATGATGCTCCCTTTTAACCAGTACAAAAGAGAGGTAGGAATGATACTTTTTTTTTTTTATCATTTACTTGGGCATGTTGTGGATCTATGTTTTATAGATGAAAAAGTTTGTTAAAACATGGAAATTATAGCTAGAGACATCCTCCTTATTCTTCTCACTTTGCACTCTTTTTGTTTTTCCTTTTCCTTAGAACTCTTTCCTCTTTCATTCAATAAATGTAGGCATTTATTCTAAATTAGTTGCTGTTACTAAGAAATTTCCATGAGTCTAAAGTACATGTTTATTTTTGCACATAAGAGTTATATAATAGTCTGTTTTTGGCAGAATTATAGGTATTCAATATCCCATTCATCTCTGTGAAACCTTCTGTAATAATACAAATGAAACAACATTGCTGATAACATTCTGTATCAATCAACTATAGAAGTTGTTTTTTAGCTTATTGCGTTTAGTTTATCTACAGTAGTTATAGTCTTGCCTTTGACAACTTGCTTTCTAGGTTGCAGGGTACTATTGTGAGCTTGTCCCTGTACTATTCTAGATATCTTCTTGAACTTCTAAAATATTAATGAGTGGAATTTGGCATAAGGTAATTTACCTGGGAATGCATGTTGCCATAATAATTTGGGATTAAATGATTTCCACTGTTGCCAATTTATGCAACACTTAAACTGTTCGGTTGTGGTCTGCTTTTCTGAATTAAGGAGTAAGTGAAAGTGGTTATAAAGTCACTTTGTAAATAAGACAGGAGATTGGTAAGGTGCATATTCTGACTTAAATTCAGTGTCTTTCAGTAGACTTGTAGCCATAGTGCAGGCATATTAATATGAAAATTGTCAATTTGGTTTTCTTACCAAATATCCCTCACAAGTTCATTTTGATGATTATTGTATTTACTAAAACCTCAAAAAAGTGTGTGACCAAAAAAAAAAAAAACCCAAAAGACAGAAACCTATATTGTGTCATGTTTTTAGGTAAAATTTAACAGATATTCAAAGTAAGAAATAATACATATGTGACACTTTTGTGTGATTAGGAACAATTCCATTAGGACTTTCAAAACTTTAAGGGAAAAAAAATCATAACTTTTCAAAATCTGTTTTTGTATTACTTTACATGTCTGTTTAAGCATTTTTTCCATTTTATATATTATGGTCTCCAAAGTATGTACCAATATAGCTGCTTTTTTAAAGAAACATGTTCAATCAAAAATAATTTCAGGTAGTGCAGATTCCTTGCTGGAGATTGTTTTAGAAGAAGATACGGTCAATATTGAGGAAAAATTTTAAGATATATCAGGACTTTGTATGTTAGATTGCTGTGTAATGATTGATTTATATTATAAAATTTAAGAGAAATTACCAATTGCAATTAGGTAAACTAAACTTTGGGAATATAAAAAATTTACAATTTCTAGTCCAAACTCATTAAATGATTCTTGCACTTTTTTTTGCTACTAAGGGGATAATCATTTATTTCTTTCAATGACTGGGGCTTTGAAACAATTGAGTCTGTACTAATAAACAAAGTGCCTTATTAAAGTAACCAAGGAAGAAGAAAACATGTTTAGATGGTGAATCTATCATGACTTATCAATTAAATTCTAATTCCATATATGCATGGTTAATATCATTCAGTGCTGTTTTTATTACTGAGCCACAAATTACTGATCATCATTTTCCAATCTCCAACAAATTTCCCCACTTTATATGTATATAAGATAATATATATCATATTTATATATCCTGCAGAATAGTTTCACTATTCTGTGAAAACAAAAATCCTCTGTGCTCCACCTCTGCATCCCTTCTTAACCCCTAATCATTGGAAATCTCTGATCTTTTTAGTGTCTCCATAGTTTTGCCTTTTCTAGAACACTGTATAGTTGAAATCATACATGATATAGCCTTTCCAAATTGGCTTCTTTCACTTAGTAATATGCATTTAAATTTCCTCCATGTTTTTTCACGGCTTGATAGCTCATTTCTTTTTAGGGCTGAATAATATTCCATTATCTGGATGTACCATAGTTTATTTATCCATTCATCTACTGAAGGACATTGTGGTTGCTTCCAAGTTTTGGTAATTAAGAATAAAGCTGCTATAAACTTCTGTGTACAGATTTTTGTGTAGGCATAAGTTTTCAACTCCTTTGGATAAATACCAAGGAGCACAATTACTGGATTATATGGCAAGAGAATGTTTTGTTTTGTTGAAACAGCCAAACTTCCTTCCAAAGCAGCTGTACCACTTTCTGTTCCCAGCAGCAATCAATGAGAGTTTCTGTTGTCCCCCAACCTCACCAGCATTTGGTGTTGTCAGTGTTCTGGATTTTGACCCTTCTAAGTGTGTTGTGGTATCTCGTTGTTTAACTTTGCATTTTCCTGATGACACATGACAAGGAACATCTTTTCATATGATTATTTGCCATCAATGTATTTTCTTTGTGAAGTGTCAGTTAAGGTCTTTGGCCCATTTTTTAATTGGTTGGTTAATTATTGTTGAGTTGTAAGAGTTTTAAAAAATATTTTGAATAACAGACCTTGATCAGATTTGTCTTTTGCAAATATTTTCTCCCACTCTGTAGCTTGTGTTTTTATTCTCCTGACAGTGTCTTCACAGAGCAGAAGTTTTTAATTTTAATGAAGTCCCAGCTAATCAATTCTTTCTTCCATCGATCATGTCTTTGGTGTCATACGTAAAAAGTCATCACCAAATCCAAGGTCATCTAGATTTTCTCCTATGTTATCTTCTAAGAGCATTAGAGTTTTGAGTCTTACATTTTGGTCAAAGTTCCATTTTGAGTTAATTTTTGTGAAGGGTGTAAAATCTGTTTATAGATTAAATTTTTTGCATGTGGATGTCCAGTTGTTCCATCACCATTTTCTTTATTGTATTTCCTTTCCTTCTTTGTCAAAGATCAGTTGAGTGTATTTATGTGGTCTATTTCTGGGCTCTATTCTGTTTTATTGATCTGTTTGTTTATTCTTTTGCCAATACATCACTCTTAATTATTGTATCTTTATAATAACTTGAAGTCAAGTAGTGTTAGCTCTATTTTTTTTTCTTCTCCTTCAATATTGTGTTGATTATTCTGGGTCTTTTGACTCTCCATATAAACTTCAGAATCGTTTTGTTGATACTCATAAAATAACTTGCTGGCATTTAGACTGTGATTTCACTGAATCTATAGATCAAGTTGGGAAGACTGACATCTTGACAACATTGAGTACTCCTAAACATGAACATGGAGTATCTTTCCATTTATTTAACTTTCCTTTGACTTCTTTCCTCAAGAGTTTTGTAATTTTCATTTTGTTAGATTTATACCTAAGTATTTTATTTTTTGGATGCTAGTGTAAATAGTATTGTGTTTTTAACTTCAAATTCCACTTGTTCATTGTTGGTATATGGGAAGTGATTGACTTTTGTATGTTAACATTATATCCTGCAACCTTGTTATAATTGTTTTTCAGTTCCAGGAATTCTTTTCCTTGTTCTTCTTCTTTCGGATTTTCTACGTAGATGATCATGTCATCTATGAATAAAGACAGTTTTATTTCTTTCTTCTCAAGCAGTATACCTTTTATTTTCTTATTTTATTACATTAGCTAGGATGTCCAGTATGAAGTTGAAAAACAATGGTAAAAGGGAACACCCTTGCCTTGTTCCTGATCTTAGTGGGAGAGCTTTTAGTTTTTCACTGTTAAGTATAATGTTAGTTGTAAGTTTTTTGTAGATATTCTTTATCAAGTTGAGAAAATTCTTCTCTATGCCTAATTTACTGAGAGTTTTTGTAATGAATGGGTGTGGATTTTGTCAAATGGCTTTTCTGTATTCATTGAAATCATCTGTTGCTTTTCTTCTTTATCCTGTTGATGTGGTGGATTACATTAATTGATTTCCGCAGGCTTCTTTCAAAGTACTAATTTACATTTTCCTATGGTTTAAGGGGAGGACATGCCTTTCCATTTTTAGGTGCAGGACACATAGGTAAGGCTCAGATAAAAGTTCTTTAACTATTTAATCAATTGACAAAGCAAATACTCATGCACAATTTAAATCAATGATTGAAATATTTGCTATTAAAGTTTATGTATGTCTATAAATGGCCCTATTTACTTTTCCACTTCTGCAAATCAGAGTGTATGGAATTTTCCCCATATCTGGAAATTATTAGTGTATTTTAGTTGAAATAATTTAAAATACAAACTATTATTTTTACCTTTCTGTAACCCCGAAATTTATGTAATTTTTTGTTGTTGCTGAAGAATGATAAGCTTCCACTTAGTGATTCATATTATTGTTATCCATTGGAATAAGATTTAGAGGAATATCTCTAGAACTGTATATATGCTAGTTCATTGATATCACAGACTGAATGCTAACTTGGGTTATCCTCATATCATTCTTCCCACTTAAGAGTCAGTCTAGTCAGGTACCTGGTATGTTAACTTATCCACAAAACTGACTTGCAATTAAAGCGCACTTAATGTTGACTGTATATATAGTTCTTTCTTTTTGACATACTCATTTGAAATAATTTTGTTTATCATATTTTCTTGTATCTAGTATTCATTAAATATTTTTTTGAGAATCTAGCAAATGTCAGGTGTTGTTCTAGGTACAAGGAATATGACGGCAAACATACTTTCCCTGCCCTAAAAGTCCTTACGTTTTATGGGGAACGGCATAGGGGATTAAAAAAAGGAAAAAATTGATGTGTAATATACTGGGTGTTGAAAAGTGTAAGGGGATATTAAGCAGGATGAGTGGGTGGAGAATGAAAGTGGGATGCTATTTTAAGGTAGTCTGAAGTCTCTGTGATATAGTGATATTTAAGGAAAGATCTAAAGAAAGTGAAGAGGAGAACCTCCATGGATATCTGAGATTAAATCATTACCTGCAGAAGGAGTTACAGTAGCAGTTCAGCGTGTTCAAAGAACAGCAAGGAATCTAATATAGGTAGACCACTGAAAAGGCTGTGCTTTCTTTACATGCTGTTGGAGAACTCTGAATAGAACAGTTTTACTTTGTGACTCTGGCTCTATTTTGAGAATGAAGAAAAGCAGGGAAAAGATAGAAGCAAAACTGTGAAAGGTGAAGCATAATGCTGGCTTGAACCAGGGTGGCAGTCGTTAAAACAGCACAAAATTGTTACATTTTTAATATATCTGGAAAGTGCATTGTCAGGATTTGTTTATGGATTGTATATGGAGTCTGAAGGGAAGAGTCAAGGTGATGTTTAAGTTTCTGTTTTGAGTCAACATAAATTTGGTGTTTCCATTTATTTAATGAAGAAGACCAAGGGAGGAAGCTGTTTGGAGAGAATAAAATAATTTGGTTTTGGACATGTTAAATATGAAGTTTTAACTTGTTAAATATGTTAAATATAGTCAGAAGTGTAAGCTGAATATGTAAATTTGAAGCTCATCAGCATATATGTAGTATTTAAACCCTTTTAAGAGCGGATAATAGAATGTGGGGAGTGGGTAACCCTAGATATGAAAATATGTCTAAGGACTAAATCCTTGAACAGTACAACCAAGGAAACTAAGAAAGTTAGCAACCAGTGATGAAGGAGGAGAACCAGAAGATGTTATCCTGGGAGTCAAGTGAATATAATGTTTCAAAGAGGGAGTTTTCTCCTGGGTCAAAAGACATAGATGTATCAAACACTGCTAATAAGCTTGGGTAGGATCTTACTTTTGAAAGCTTTTTTTTTTTTTTAATTCTTTAATTTCATGAGCTCACTGCAAGAGAGAAGCCAGGGACATATTCTGGGCTAGCAGGATTTTGTGTCTGGATTCACTAAAATTAAATTTTGATACAATCAAAGTAATACAGAGCTTCTCATCTCTTCTGCCCTCTGATCCTGCTGCCATAAGGAAAGCTTGCTTCCTGTAAATATATATTTTCTGTGTGATTTCATGTTTACTCCTAATTTTTCTGCTTCTTACAGAACCAGATGGGTCCAGGGAAGTATTGCCAGTAGAGTACCCCTATGCAATTGTTTGCAAATCAATTTTTGCTTTTGCATGTGGGAAAATGAACTTTTCTGGCTCATTCCCAAATATGTAGCCACAGGGGTCTTCTCTGCTTCACCCAGAGCTCTGGATCCAGATCAGTCTCCACTATGTCTGGCATAACTCCTACTTATTTTGAGTTCAGCTTTATTTCATTTGAAAATGATATTGGAAGATACATTGTACGTTTTTTCTGATGGTCTATAGAAGAAAGCTTTATTGTTTGTGACAAAAGAAGTTAACATCAAGAAATTTATACCATGATTTTTATATTTTATTTTGATAAAAGGGAAGAAAAATAGCTGTAAACTAATGAAACTCAAAATTGTTATGTAATAAATGATTTGACTAAAATTGATCTTACTTGAGATAACAAAATTTTAAATTAAGGGCAATTTTATGGATAAACTGATTATTTCATATGACTACTCACCTCTGGCTCCCTCATAATTAAACACAATGAATCATTATATAAAGTAGCTTCTTTTGTTTATGGGAAAGATCTGTCTCCAGGGAACACTTGGGATCCCTTTTGGTAGTTCAAATTTTGTTGCAGTGGCAGGCACATCAGAATGATTGTGAAGTATCTTGTCTTTGTAAGTCATTGCAAAATTTGTGGCTAATGGTCACAGAAAGGGACAGATTCACCTGAAGTATTACAAATCAGACTTTTTCAGTGTTCAAACTGAAACTTAAAATTATGAAACTGTAGCACTATATCAGACTTGAATAAGGGAATAAATTGTTTATTGAAGAATCAGGAAAACCCACTTAACTTTAACAGAACAGAGGAAGTTGTGTCATTTTTTCCTCTTCATTTTCTCCTACTTCTGTTCTACATGATTTCTACTGGCTTATTTTGGCTTGGTTTCAGAATGAATAGAGGGGAACATTAAAGAAGGTGTGACTTACTCCGTCTTTTCCAGTGTTACACTGCGAAAACATAGCCAGAAAAGGCACTCCTTGCTCCATTTTGGAAAGCAACTTATAAGCTCGTAGGTTTTAATAATAATACTTAAATGCTTATTTAAAGTTTACACAATTCTCCAAGGAACTCAATCAATCCTCATTTAAATCCCATGAATTATCACATTTTACAGATGAGAAAATTGAGGATTGTAGAGGATGCATAATCTTTCCATGATTAAAAGCTATCATTGTAATTACAACTATAAATTTATTAAGTTGCAGGCTTTTATGTTTCTGGTTTCACAAAGGGAATTATATCAAATAAATACAACTACCTCATCCTCTACTACATAAATTCAGAAGTTTGAGTGTTTTTTTCTTTTTTATGTTCTGTTTATTTTTTGAGGTACAGACGTATAATATTAGTTCAGATGTAGAACATAATGATTCAATATTTTTATATATTATGAAAGTTAGCATCCATCATCACACATAATTCTTTATGTTCCTAAAAAGTACTAGGCACTATGTGCTGTGACATTCTCAAGTAGAGAAATATTCCAAATAGCTCTCAGTTTCAGGCCAGAGAGACATAGATTGAAGATTTCAGAGCAAGGTGGAACAACCAGTGCTAAAATAGAGGGGTCATAATTACGTATGGGAAAGGTACTTAGGCAGGCCCATGGGCTCAGATGAGGCCTCCTGGGGACAATGATACGTGAGCTGAGTGTTGAAGGCTGTGAAGACAGTGTTAAGAAGAGTGTAGGTTAGAGCAGGGAGGTGGACGGTGCCATCCAGTGGTGATCTAATGTTGCTGTCACTCCTAATCTCCTTATGATGAGTGCAAGGATAAGGCAATCATATGAATACAGATAGACTTGCTGAGTTTGGTTTTTGCTTTAAATTGAACAGAAGGAAAGGGCAATCAAATGGCACATAGTCAAGTTTTGATTTTTGTTTTTTGTTTTTGTCAGATCTAACCTTTTCACTCTGTCTCAATTCAGAACTTAGTCTAACAGTTCTAATTATTGTTGCAGAGGTGACCACTCTTCCCTTAAAGAAATAGCTTTACTGTTGATAACTTTTGTCAAATTCAAATAGTCTCACTCTGTGGAGTATAATGTAGAGTTTATAAGTTTACAAGACTTTGAAGTCAGAATGCCCGGATTGAAATCCGGGCTTTATCTGTTGTCTTTTGGCAACAAATTCAGCCTCTTTTTGCCTCTGTTCCCTCATCTGTAAAATGGGGACAATACTAATGCCTATGTTGTAGTATTCTGTTTTATGGAATGAGTTAAACATTGGAAGAGTACAATGCCTGGTACTTTGCCAGCACTCAATAAACATTAAGTTCTTTATTATTTAATTGCAAAACCAACTGGAACTGCAGCAACAAGCAAATAGAACCTTGTATAAACTGGGGAATGGCAAGTGTGAGACAGATAGATGCATTTGCCTGGATTCGGGTATGGCTCCTTTGAGAATGACTATAAATCCAAATGAAAATGTCTATGAGAATGTGAGCAACTCACACTTTATCTGTGTTGTCAGTAGTTAAGTGTTTTAATAATGTATGTGGTGGGGTGGGAGAGTGGTCCAGGTTATAGCAATACCCTTAGCCAGGACAGTGTGTAATAGCTGAGGGGAGTAGTGGTGATAAGATGGAAGTAATGAGAATATAGAGAAGCTTTTCCTGGGATAGTAAGTAGCTAAAATCTAAGTAGAGAACCTGAGTCAATCATATACAAGAGTATCACGCTGTACTGTAGACTGTGAGTCTCTACAAGAGATAGAATGAAAGCTTTTTTGCATAATAAGCAGTAGGATCCTTATTGTACCAGGAGGTCTGTGAAAACCCAGGACCTAACAGAGTAAATGAAAAATGAATACCTGGGTTTGGTTCGTTCACTCCAGGCACATCTGTTACCTTGGGCAAGATACCTCCTAAGTCTTTTAGTTATTTCAACTATAACACAAGTATAATAATATGTACTTTACAAGGTTTCTGTAAGGATGGGCAAAAATCATGTAATAAAAATGTTGTGAACTTTGAAGTGTAGTACAGATGTTGTTATGGTTATTGTATTATTTTTATTTCCTTCTATTTCTTGAGAGTTTCTTATTCTATATGTCTTTTCAGAGGTGAATCTTATTAATATTTTCTACATTTAAAATTTTTTCTTAATATAACTGGGAACCCTCTTGTTTTTATCATCACTCTGCATACATTCTAGTGACTCCAGTATATCTTTGACTCTTCAAAGACCCTATTTTACCTGAGGACTGACAACTCTAATGTGGATCATTCAGCCATTTGAAAAATCTGATTTTTGTAAAATCCAAAATGAGTTAGAAGCAGTATTAGGGCAGTGCTCTTGCATGGGAAGCAAAGTGAAAACTGGTGGTTGGTTAGTTATTTTTAGTTCAAATTGCAAAGTCAGGATTACTGTGGTAAGAGTTTGTTTAGCCCAATTGAGCTTACTTATTTTATATTTACTAAACCAGTTGAATTTCACTTAGATTGACTCAAAATACATCCACTTCATCTCTTCGAAGCTTGGTGAAAATTAATCTACTTTGGATCCTGCTTCCATCAAAGAAAACATCTAACAATTTATCTTTGAGTCATAAGTAGGAAAATCATGGGGGACTGATCATTTTATGACCTCCAAATTGAAAGAGCTTATTTAAGCTAGGAGCAGTGATAGCACATTTTCATTTATCTTTTTTCCTTTGCTAAAAATCTTACAGCTAATATTCTCTGGTGGCTGCCTTTACTAATGTGCAAAAATAGTTAACTCTTGATTAAATCCTACTGGCCTAAGGATAAAAAGAACCCATGGCCTTTTCTTGAACCATGCTTACCTCTTTATTCAGCACTACTCATGCTTTCTTTTTTCAGCAACCCAGGGGATATTATTGGTAAGCTAAACATCATGTTCACAAGGTGGAGCCTATATTTTAGATTATTTTCAAATTCTTGTCTGAATAATTGAATATTATCATCTGAGCCATGCATATAAAGTCATGCCCAATGGCATACATGCTACTTTATCATGATAATATATCTTTTTTATATTTCTGACTTTGGTTTGCTTATATCTTGGTATTTTTTGTTTATGTTCTAAGGGACATGCCTATGATACACTTTTTTGTATTTTTGCCAAGTTTTGTAGTAGGACCATGATAGCTTTATACCATGAGTTGGAAAGTTTACACTCCTCCTGTTTTCTAAAATATTGTGTGTAAGATGGCTATTTTTTCTTCCTCAAATATTTTATTCAATAGAATTCACAAGTGAAACCATCTATGCCTTCTGTTTTCTTTGTGGGAAGGAGAGATATTATATATCTCCAAGATAGTGCAGGTTTTATTCCAGGACACTACAATAAAGCAAATAATACAATAAAGTGAGCCATGTGAAATTTTTTGGCTTCTCAGTGCATATGAAAGTTATGTTTACACTATATTGTAGTCTATTAAGTGTGCAATAGCATTATGTCTAAAAACAATTTAAAAATTTAAAAATAACATTAATTAAAAAGAATGCTGTTGGAAAAATGGTGCTGATAGACTTGCTTAAACACAGGTTGCCATAAACCTTCAACATGTAAGAAATATGGTATGCCTGTGTATATAAAGGAATATTCTGATGTACTGTTTCATATTATGTCATTTTTATTGTGGTAAGTTGTATATTTCAGTGGATTTGTTCATTTTATCTATGCTGTTTATTTTATTGGCATAAAATTATTCATGCTATGTTATTATCTGCGTTATGTCTGTAGCGTCTATATTGATAAGCCCCCTTTTATTTCTGATACTGATCATTTTTGCTCTTCTCCTTTTTTCTTGATCAGTCTAGCTAAGTATTTATATATTATTTTGAACTTTTTCAGTAACCAAACTTTTGGCTTTGTTAATTTTCTTAATTGTTTTTCTGTTTTCTACTTGATTGATTTCTGCTCATTTCTTTACTATTTCTTTCCTTTTACTAACTTGGGTTTAACTTTGTCTTATTTCTTTTAGCTTCTTAAGGTTAAACCTTAGATCTTTGAGTTTACATAAGCATTTAAAGCTGCAACTTTCCCTTGAAACAGTTCTTCAGCTGAATATTACAAGTTTTTATATATTATATTTCCATATTATTCAGTTTGAAATATTTTAAAATTTCCCTTGTGATTTTTTAACACATGCACTATTTAGAATTATACTGTTGAATTTCCCAATACCCTGTGTTTTCCTCTGCATTTTATTATTATTAATTTCAAATATAATTCCATTACTGAATTAGTTTCCAATGACTGCTGTAACAAATTATGATTAACCTGATATGTTAAAACAGCACAAATTAATTTTCTTACATTTCTGGAGGCCAGATGTCTAAAAATGTCCTATGGGCTAAAGTCAAGGGGTTGGTGAGGCTAGTTCCTGTGGAGACTCCAAGGGGAGAATCTGTTTCCTTGTCTTTTTTTAGTTTCTAGAAGCCACCTGCATTTCTGGGCTCATGACTTCTTCCTTGCATCACATCACCTTTTCTTCCCCTGCTTCCACTGTCACATTGCCTTTTTCCACTTCTATAGTCAAGTCTTCCACTGCTTCCCTCCTATAAGGATGTATGTGGTCCAGCATAATCTCTTCATCTCAATATTCTTAATTTACTTACATGTGAAAAGTCACTTTTTTGATATAACATTTACAGGTTCCTTGGATTAGGACCTGGATATCTTTGGGGGCCATTGTTTAACCTACCACTGTTATGAACAGATATGATTTCAGTCATTTTATGTATATTAAGACTTGTTTTATAGCACAGTATATGGTCTATCTTGATGAATGCAGCATTTGCTCTTGAAAGAAATATGTATTCTACAGTTACATGGCTTAGTGTTCTAAAAATATCTGTTAGGTCAAAGTTGTTGGTTAACTTGTTCAAATCATCTGGAACTTCATTAACTTTCTTCTGAGTTTTCTATTACTTGCTGTTCCTGAGTGTTAAAACCACCAACTGGGATTGTAAAATTGTTTAATTTTCCCATTGAGTCAGTCAAGTTATGCTCTATAAATTCCAAAACCCTTATGATTTATTAGCACATTTATCACACTTATGATTGATGCACTGACCCTTTTATCATTATGGAATGTTTCTTTTTTTCTGGGAATGTTTTTATCTGAAAGTCTGGTTTGTCTGATACTAATCTAGCTACTCTGGTATTCTTGTGCTTATTGTTTGCATGCTATATCTTTTCCATTCATTTTTTTAATCTCCCTGTGTCTTTTTTATTTAAATTGCATCTCTTTTTGGTAGAAAACAATCTCTGAATTTTACTTGAGTGTTCAATCCATTAACATTTAATGTGTTAATTTATGTAGTTGGATATAGCTCCACCATAGTATTATTTTTTGTCCATATTGCTAGTTTGTTTCTCTCTTACTCTTTCCTGAAATTTCTATGTTTTATACTCAAAAGTGTATATTAATTTTAAAAATGAAAATTATATTTTATTTCAATTTGTCTTTGGCTCCTTTGCTATACCTTCTTTACATTGGTTGCTTTGATAATTACAATATATATTCTTATATTTTTAAAGTCTACTTATAATTAATTTTTCTACTTTCCATCAAATACAGAAAACTTGCAACTGTTCAGGTCATTTGTGCTATAGTTTTCATATGTATTGCATCTAAATACATTATAATCCCTACACAACAATGACTCATATATATATATATATATATATATATCATACTCTTCATATCTACTAGAAGATGTATATTTTTACTTGTATTCCTTTAATCTTTCTTATACAGCAGGTCTTTTGGTGACAAATAGTTTTGATGTTCTTTTATATAAAAATGTCTTTATTTTGCCTTCACTGTTAGGCACAGAATTCTGGATTTGTACTTCATTCATTTATTTATTTTTCTCAACACATTAAAGATGTTGTGAAACTGTCTTTGATTTCCATAGTGTCTTATATTATGAGAAGTCAGCAATTTTCTCATTGTTGTTTCCCTGTATGTACTGTCATTTTTTTTTTCTGATTGCTTTTGGAAATTTCTCATTAACTTTACGTTTAGGAAATTTGACTGTGACGTACCCAGGCATTTAAAAAATCCTACTCTGATTCATCTTCTTAAATATGTAAATACACATATTTAACCAAATTTGTGACATTTCTTAGGACATACATCTTCACTTTTTTTTTTTTTGCCCCACTTGCTCTTTTTTTTTCTTCTGGAATTCAAACTACACCCATATAGTAGACTTTTTGTTATTGTACCAAAATGGTATCTGAAGCTCTTTTTTTTTTTTTTAATCTTTTTCTCTTCTATCATCATGTTGGATAATGTCTATCTTCAAGTTCTCTGATGTTTTTCTCTTCTTTCCCCATTCTGCTGTTCCACTAAACCGGCAGGTTTTAAATTTCAGGTAATATAATTATCAGTTCTGTGATTACTTTGTATTTTTGTTATTGTTGTTGTTTAGTTTTTACTTCTTTGCTAATAGTTTCTATCTTTTCAGTTATTACAGGTATACTTTCCTTCAGTTTATGGTCATAGGGGTTGCTTTGAAATCTGTGTCTGCAAATTCCAGCATCTATATCATCTTAGATTTGATCTCATTACATTATCTTTACCTGTGAGTTAGATGTGTTTTCATGATTGTTTTGTGTGATGAATAATTTTGGGTTGAATCTTGAATGTTGTGAAAGTTATGTTTTGGAAACCCTGGATCATTCTACTTTTCCAAAATATATCGATATTTTTGTTTTAGTGAGCAATTTACTTGGTTGAATTCAAATATTAAATTTTAGGTCTTGGGCGACAGTTCAGATCTCCATTAAATGATTGTTTATTTAATGGTCACCAGAGAATTGTGCCAACTTTATACGTCAAATCAGTGGCCCCTTCTCTCTGAACCCCTGCTTTCCAGCATTTCTTTCTACTTTCTAGTGGTTCTTATTACCTGAATTCTGTTCTTTCAATCATTAGGCAAAAAATGATTCTGGGTTTTCTGAGTTTCGTTTCTCCACATGGGACTGACTTTGTCCTGCTTTCAGTCTAAATACTGTGAAAATGGGAAGCATGTTGTGCTAGTACTTTCTTCCAAGCTTTTACTACACTCTACAGTCTTCTTAATTTAAATCATTTTCCAGTGTTTTTAAATCATTGTTTTTCTATTTTGTCCAGAGTCTATAACTACCATCTGTAGGAGCATAGGTCCCGATGGAGTTTCCTTGTAAATTTCAGAATCTGAAAGATTTTACATTTTGATTGATGTGATTATATTACTGATATGGTATGCAACTGTTAAATTCATAAAAATATATAAGCATATTATTTAATTGTATGTAAATTTTTCTTCAGTAGGATGAAGAAAAGTTTTAAAAGTTGACACGGCACATATAACTTCAAATTATTACATGCCAAAACAACAAAACCCAATCCAAGTTATAACTTGAACCAGTGGTTCTCAATGAGGGAAAGGGGAGAATTATGACTTCTAAGGAATGTCTGGAGATATTTTTGGTTGTCACAAGTGAGGGGGTAATTAGGTGGATCCTACTGGCATCTAATGAGTAGAGGCCAAGGGTGGTACTCAACATATTACAATGCAAAGGACAGTCCCATACAACTAAGAATTATCCAGTTCCAGAGTTGAGAAACCCTGTCTGAGTCTAATTAAATCAGACATTCTGGATATGAACCTGGGTACTGGTATTATTTTTTTAAATTTCCCCAGATTATCCTAATGTACAGAAATGATTGAGAAATAGTTACAAAGTTCCATCATATAATTTTGCTAATTATAGAAATTATAAAATTTAAGTAATTCATACCAATTTTATAATTAGTATGTGATAAATCTTAAAATAGAACTCAAGGTAAAGTTAAAATTTCTTTACTACTTCTTATCATGGCATTTGGTCTGATTTCAATTCACCTTGACAATTCTATTCATATCAATTTTTTCATATAAAATATTTTCTAACCACACTAAACTTATCATTCTTGACCACATCAAGCCACTCACATGTTATGCCTTTGTGTGTGTTCTCTTATCCATTTATAAATTAAAAATAACCAAATCCTTTTTTGAAGTCTCACTTGACTGCCTCAAAGGCACTGATTGAGTCTTTCTTATGAGTATTACAGTGCCATTTATAGAATAATTTTTCAAGCATATGAAAGTATAACAGTATTTTTCCTTCATAAATTTCCTTCATAAATTGAACAAGTATAGAGAGATATACTTGAAAACATTTAGAAGCAGGAATTTTGGCCAAGATAGTACTTGATTGCCCACTTGTATACAACTGATTTTTTAAATCTGTAAACTTGATTTCATAGAGCTTGCTTTGAATCTTATAAAGCTTGTCTGCTATTGGAGTGAGAAATGCTTGGATATTGCAGGTTGTGTATTGTAGCTTTGGAATAAATATTTACCTTTTATGGTAGTTATCCTATCCAAGGTTTAAATATTTTAAAATTGCCTCTCCATTTCCTAGATCCGATTTCCTCATTGCTAGCCCTGTTAATGAGATCATCAGTGCCCACCAGCATCCCCTACACTTTGAGGACATTGCACCTGTCTGAGTGCTAATAGCTCAAGCTCTACCATTGATTCCTGAAGGCTCTTAGCTGATATTGGTGGTCCAATTTAAATTATTGCTCGTGCCATCCCCTAGATTTATTTTTATTGTTTAGGAAACATTCCTCAAGCTTCCAGTATAAATACAGTGCTTAGCTTAATTTTAATTTTACTTACTTCATCTATTTTTTTAACTTACTCTAAATAAATTTTCTTAAGGGTGATTTAAAAAATAAATTTCGGGCTTCCCTGGTGGCGCAGTGGTTGAGAGTCCACCTGCTGATGCAGGGGACACAGGTTCGTGCCCCAGTCCGGGAAGATCACACATGCCACGGACTGCCTGGGCCTGTGAGCCATGGCCACTGAGCCTGCACGTCCGGAGCCTGTGCTCTGCAACGGGAGAGGCCACAACAGTGAGAGGCCTGCGTACCGCAAAAAAAAATAAAATAAAATAATAAATAAGTTTCAGTATTACTTTAGAGGCTTAAGGAACTAACTCTGGAATCAGACTCTAAATTAAAATTTTACTTCTACCAACTACTAGCTGAATGAACTTAAGTGAGTTAAACTTTCTGTGAATGCTATTGTGAGAAATAAATCTTAATTTTGTTTCGTACTTAGAATAGGTCTTGCTTCAAATTATGAGGTCACTAAATGTTGGCTATTATTTTTCTCACAGACTTTAAGAAAAGTAGTTAAATCTCCATTCTTCTTATAAATATTTTTAAGAAGTATTCCAGAAGTTCTCTTAACTGATCTCTTCTTAACTGGCTAAATTAAACAGCAATTTCCTTCTCCCTCTAAAACATACTAAATATTTTAAATGTTATACAGAGTTCCCTCAAAAGGCTAATTCTAATGTGCTGTCTGCTTTTGAAACCGTAAGTCAAATTGTGATAGCAAGAATCAGCCAGGTGCTCCAAAATATGTTTATATTGATATTTACTAATTAAAGGACAAAATATGAGTTTGAAAGAAAAAGAGCTAACATTTTTTATTAAAAATATGATTTGAATGCTTTGGTAAAATATAATAAATAGAAGTCAGTGGAAAAATATGCTATTAGTGATGTGTGGGTAACAAAAACTATAAAAGACTGGATGTAGATTATAAAAATTCAGAGGAAATATGTACTCAGTAATAACTTTATCATTCCTCTTTAAAGGAAGAGAACATAGAAATTGAATGTAAAGTGTTATTTTCTGGCTTATGCAGTAAAGCTAATCTGCAAATCCAAAGTGTGGACCCACACTAAAAGAAAAGGCCTGATCTCACATCAAAAATTGGTAAAAATAAGTATGATACAAGTAGAAATAAAACACTAGTTAAATTTGGAATTACCAAATACAGTTGTTAAAGTATGAAAGAAACAATTCAAAATCATGGTTTATGATTGAAAGACTTTTCTCAATAATTTATTTTTTAAGTATAAAAGTATTAGCAAGAATAACAAAGATTTGAACAACACTATCAACCAATTTGACTTTACTGATGTTTAAAAATACCGTATCTAATGATTGCAGTAAATATTATTGTTACATATAGAAACAAAACAGGCCTGCATAAATTTGAAAAAATTGAAATCTTAGAGATTATGCTTTCTGATCATTAAGTTACCTTAGAAATTAATAACAGAAAGATGTTTAGAAAATCCACAAGATTTGGCAACTAAAACTAACTTTGTGGGGTCTGTGGTTCAAGAAAGAAAGAAAAAAACGAAGTTAAAAATAGTCCAAACTGAATGATAATGGAAAAACAATATAAACATTTGAGGAATGCAATAAAAGCTGTGCTTAGAAGGCAATTTATGACATTAAATGCTTATATTAAAACAGTTATTTGGATTCTATCTCAAAAATCTAGGAAAAGAGCAAGTTAAACCAAAAATAAATAGGGACATGAATATGATGAATATAACAGCAGAGACAATGAAATATAAAATAGAGAAACAAAAGAGAAAATTAACAGTGAGAAGTTTTTTCTTTAAAAAGATTAATAAAATTGGCAAAATTTTAAATACATTAATCAATTTAAAAAGTGAGAGAAACAGGTCAGAAATCGAAGAGAATATCACCATAGATCCAATAGACATTTAAGGGATTCTAAGGTGATGATGGTGTGCGGAGTTACATGACAATAAACTTGACAGCATAAATGAAAAGGAAAAAATCCCAAAGAAACAAAACTTGCTAAAATCAATACACATTCTACATATTGCTAAGCTTTTTATTTATTAAAGTAATTAAATTTCTAATTATAAAACTTTCTCATAAAGAACATTCTAGTCCCAGATAATTTCACTTTTGAATTTATTCAAACTTTAAGGAAGACATTATCTAATGAACAATATTCTTCAGAAAAATGAGGAAGAGGAAGTATTTTACAATCAGTTTCATGAGGCAATATATCCCTCTTACATAATCATGACAAAGACATTATAAGAAAAGAAAGCCACAGACTGATATCATTGTGAGAAAGAAACTACAACCTACAGGCTAAATCCAGCCACACCCATTCGTTCATATATTGTCCATGGCTGCATTTACATTAGGTGAGCAGAGTTAAGCAGTTAGATCCCATTAAGTGAAAATATTTATCTTTTCCTTTATAGAAAAAGTCTATGCTGCCTGCATACATTTAAAGACTTGTATCACACTTATGTGGGTTTATCACAAGTATGTAGGTTTGGTTCAACATTCAAAAATCAATTTATACCATTCACCACATAAGTAAAGGAGAAAAATCATATGATCATTTCAATGGATACCAAAAAATTAATGAAACGTAATGGCTATTTACGACAGAACTTAAGAACGAAGCAGAAAACTTCCTCTACTTGATAGCATAGCTACAAGATCATACAGCTAAGCTCATAAATAATGGTAATGTATCACATGATTCCTTGTTATGATCATGAAAAGACAAGAATTTTCTCTGTCATCTCTCCTATTCATCTTTCTAATGCAAGTCTTAGCCAGTGTAATGTGGCAAAAACAATAATTTTTTTTTTTTTTTCGGTACGCGGGCCTCTCACTGTTGTGGCCTCTCCCGTTGCGGAGCACAGGCTCCGGACGCGCAGGCTCAGCGGCCATGGCTCATGGGCCCAGCCGCTCCGCGGCATGTGAGATCTTCCCAGACCGGGGCATGAACCCGTGTCCCCTGCATCAGACGGCAGACTCTCCACCACTGCGCCACCAGGGAAGCCCCCAAAACAATAAATATTTGAAATGAAGGAATAAAACTTTCTCTGTTAGCAGTCACAAATTTTAACTTACAATACGCAGCTAAAAAACAATTACTTCAAAATGGTTTAATAAAAATCACAGATATATGAATACATAATCAATATTTATTAAATAATAGTAAATGTTTCCTTTTATTTATTATTACGGTAGAAAAATGGGACAAAATGTAAGCAACTGATGGAATTTGGGTTGAGAGTAAATGGGAGTTCCTTGTGTTGTTTTGGAACTTCTTTGTGAGTATGTAATTATCTCAAAATAAGAATTTAAATAAAACATACATTATTAGTTAGGGTGAAGGCTAATCTGCTTTAACAGACATCCAAAAATATAGTGGCTCAACAAGAAGTAGTTTATTTATCGCTCATTTTAACAGTTTAGGGCAGGTGTGTATGTGTGTGTGTGTTCTAAGTAGACACCTGGGGATCCAGGCTACAAAGTGGCTCTGCAGTCTTTAACACTTGACTTGTAAGATTGCTTTGGTTAAAACCGTTTCCAGCCAGCAGGGTGAAAAAGGGGAGAAGCAAGTCCTGAACAAAAATCTTTAAGTGTATGATAAGTGGCACTGAACTGCATTTGGTCTGTTTGGTAAGGAGGGTTGTTTAGGGGACCTTATACATAGGAGCAGAGTGGGGTGGGGGTGACCGGCAGTTGGCCATGCCAGGTCCTTCCTATCTAGATATGAAGGCAGCACAAAATATGAAATTTAGGCCTTACACCAAAGAGGGTAATACATAAATAATTATACATAAATAATTATAAAAGTAATCATTAGATTATCATCATAAGAACAAAAAGTTGAACCCTCTAAAATATCAGGAAAATTACACATGCATAGATACACACATATACCCACCAAAGAAAGCAAATCAGATATTGAAAGGTTGAAAAATAAATGTAAACAGGAAACAAAAATGCAATAGAAAATAATATGATACAACTAAGGACAAACATATCTGTCAGGATAGTAACATTTAAGTTCATCTATTTAAACAAAAGTGTTTTCAGCAGACAGGATAACAAAACAAAGCCTAAGATTTTACTATTTACAAGAAACACACCTTAAAGCATTAAAAAGGGCTGAATATTAAAGAATGGGCAATGATATAACAGATGACTGAAAATAAAGCTAGTAGGGGTAGTGATCTCACTATACGTGGGATTCAGACAAACGTGCAGACACTTTAATGTCAAATATTGTCATCATTCACAATAAAGATGTAACATTTAGGAATGTCTACTGACAACAGCAGTAATATTCTTAAAAGTAATTAAGGGGAAAATTGAAGAAACATACTAAATTGATATTTTATTTGACCTCTTTAATAAATAAAAAAAGAAAGAAAGAAGGTGTGACTAATAAGACAGATGTTACTGATATACACTGAGGTATTTTTGATATACATTGATATGCATGAATATACAGTTGATATACATTGAAGGTATAGCTTATTGGTATACGTTGAAATGTGTTATGCGAAAATAGAGCCCACAACTTCTTTGCAGGTAGCTAAAGAATATTTGAAAATATTGATGTTACCTTAAGTTACGAAGACAACCTCCATGAATCCCAAGCAATAGAAGTAGTACTGAGAGCACTGTCTGCTCAAAATTCAATACACTTAGAAAATAGGCTGTTTCACCTGGAAATTAAGTGCTTCTCTCTTAACACATTATCTTTAGAAAATCATTAATTATTTGGTCAAAGAAGAATACAAATCAAATAGTACTAACTCTAGCAAAAATAATAATGAAATATTAGATATGAGAATGTTTTCTGTACAGCTACTCAGTTCACATGAAAATTCATAGCCTTTATTGCATGCATCAACAAATAAGGAGATAAGAAAACAAATACATTCAGCACTGACTCCCAAAATTAGTAAGAGCACTAGATAAACTGAACTGAAGCAAAAGGATGAAATAAAGATAAAACATATTATTTAATTGAAAACAGAAAACATACCAGTAATCATCAATAAATCCAAACTTTAGACCTTTGGGAAAAATAAATAAAATAGATAAGCTGATCAAATAAGATAAGAGAATATTTAAATGTGTAAAATACAAGGGTGAAAGAAAGAAAGGAAAATAAAATAATTAAGAAAATAATGAAACTACCAAAGTTGCTTTGTAGCTCTTTGCTTTTATATCCTCCCTTATTACTCTACCAGCTTAAAGTCTATTGTAAAGTATTTAAAAATTAACCTTGCTCCTCACTTGTTTCACCATGTAAATTATGCAAAATACCACCCTGATTTAGTCTAACTGCATCTCCTCTGTACTTCACCCAGGCAACTGAATGTGGCTGGAGAAAAACTCAACCATGCTGACTGGTCTCATTCTCACTTAATGATCATTAGCCTCAAATGATGCTTCCAAGTCATTACAGTCTACTTCTATTTGCATCTTCTCTTCTTTCCTAAAACTTTCAACTCCTACCTTCCCTTCTTTACTATATCAGCTGATACCTTTGTTCCCTGTATCACTGAGAAAATTGAAGCCATAATAACAGAACATTCCCATTACCGCATACTTTATATCCATATATCCTTCTGCATTCACACATTTGGCATTCTCTCTGGCTACCACACATAAATTATTCATGCTTCTACCTAATACCTAGATGCCATTTTCTTGAGGAACATCTTCAGATAGTTGTTATTTTACCTCATTTCCCAAAAATATTTAATGAAAATTGTGTTCACTTGCTTTGCTATGATCCTTATGCACAATGTATTTTTAAGCAAGCGAGTGTTTATTCATAATCACAAAGACAGAAAAAAAATCAAACTGTTTCTGGTGAATGCAGAACCGTACTGTGGTCCATCCTTACAATGGACTACAACTCAAATAAAAAGAATGAAATGTGATACCTACAACAATATGGATGAGTCTCAAATACATTACACTAAATTTTAAAAATCAGGCTTAAAATGCTACATATTGTATGAGTCCATTTATTTGACATTTTGGAAAAGGCAACATAATAAGGAAAGAAAACAGATTAGTAGTTTCCAACTATGGTGGGACTAGAAAGGAGCAGCAAAAGGGAATTCATCTGTACATCGATTATAGTGGTAGCAACACAACTGTGTGTCTTTCTCAAAACTCAAGAAATGCAAAAAAATGTTAATTTTTTTGTATGTAAATAAAAGTAATATAAAGTGAAAAAATAAGGTTTAGAAAATATATGTGGTATCCTACTGTTATACAAAAAGATGGAATAAGAATATATATTTGCTTTTTTACATGTATAGCTGACTCTGAAAGGTTACACAACGATATATTAACACTTGTTACTGATATGTGTACATGGAGCAGATGGGTTGTTATAGAACATAAACAGGGGATTGAAATACACAGAGGCTTTCACTCCTGTATCTTTGTATTTGTATATTTCTTTTGTTTTTTAAATTATGGAAACAAGTACAACCTATTAAAATATCTCTACTAAAAATGATGAAAAATAAGCCTGATATAATGGAATTTTTAAGTACAGTATATTGCCAAAAAAGGGACAATTAGATTCACAAGGAAAGATAAAGTACTATCATTCAAAGAAGAGAAATGTAATGATAGTCCTCTGCTTGTCTTGGCTGTGAACACACTTATGAAGACATATTGCCATAAACGTTCTTGTAAGATTTAATGGAAAGTAGTGACATAATACTTTGAGAAGATGGAGAAGGACAGTTGGGCTTGTTATAAGATTACTTAATCCTCATCCATCATAGCATAAAGTAAATAAAATGTATAGATTTTATCATTTTAATTAGCAATGCAAGTATTTTAAAAAGTGCTAATTTAAACAAGAATCTGAGTCAAAACTGGTGGCTTCTGAGGAGAGGGAGGGAGGGGTGGGGAAAGTGGGATCTGAGAAGTGGTGATTTTCAGTGTAATATTTTTGGTATTATTTGACTTATAAACCATGTGCATTGGTTACTTCAGTAATTTGAATGAAATTATCCAAGGTATAGTATAAAAACAGAGAAAAAAATCCATGGGGAAAATCTTTCATTACAATCTGAAAGGATTATTTTAATCTCATCCCACAAATTTATAAACTATTGATCTAAGACAGTAGACAAATTAACATCCTTTGGCCAAATTCATTCTGCAGATATGTTTTACTTGGTTGTACAGTATTCCAAGGAGTTCGCATTTTCATGCCTTTAATTTGGATATGCATTCTCCAATTTAACCCAGTCCTTGGCCTTCAGCATCCAGCCTTCAACATCCAGTGTGCTATATACATTAAAGTTCCCTGCCTCATTCAAGAGGCATTTGATTTGCAACTGCTGGGCAATTTGCCGCTATGAGAATGAGAAGTCAAAGAAATGCTCTTTATAGGAATAGGGAATCATGCTAAGGGAGATAACAGTTTTAAGGCAGAAGGATGAATCAACTGGTGAAATGAGGCAACTAAGAAGTCATAATTGTAATTACACACTCCAAGCTAGTTTAGCCACTCTTAACTATCAGCACTAACCTCTGCTAATCTTTTGGGTGTTTGCTGATGCTATATATCAAATCCAGTTGAACTCATTAAATATAATCACCCACACACAGAGTCTTTACTGCAGTAATCCGAACAACAGAGACAGACACATACCTATTTAATATAAATGAAGATTTGTTTTATCCTTGAGAGTTACGATGAAATTATGGTGCATTGTAATTAAGAATATTTTTGCAATACTTTAGTCTCAGTTTTTGAGCTCAAATACCTCTTTAGTTATATCAAACTTTTAATGAATGCTGTCGACAAGATTATATTTCAGTATTTGCAATCTGGAAGAGTAAAAAGAGGTAAAAATTATTATTTTAAATAGGCTACAGCTATTTTCTAATTCATCTTTGGAGAAGACTAATGTTTATTTTGGGGAAAGATATTGTAATGATCTTTTGATTATGTATTCAATAGAAGTTGAGTCAAAATCCTTTTATGAAATGAAAGTGTTTAAACAAGTGAGGAGGTAAACCGCTTTACATACCAATGTAAAATGTTGTCTTTCTCCTTGTCAGAGTTTCACTTCAAGGGGTTGTGTCTACTTTGAGTAGACACAGACTTCTGAGAGTAAAAAACAATTTCACTTTTCTTGCAAAGTGCTGCAGTGTGATGGAAGATTATTGATTGGAAATGCTCCACTCTCTGCTGGGAAGAGGACTCCAGGCTTTGGGTGCTTGGGATTCTGGAAGGCCAGAGACTACATGCAGTTTCACGTTCTTATGTGGAAAAAATAACAGGGAGATTTTTGAGATTGGATCCTAGTGGTATGTGTTCTCTGTGGCTAAAAGTTAGTCAGATAGGATTTTGGATGATTGTAGAAGTTTCATGGAGCAGTTTTTGAGAAGACTTAAGCTAATGGGACAGCCTGTCTTGCTTTGAATTTCTCTTTTCAAGGACACAGCGCCTTTTAATGGCTCACCCAATTAGATCATGCCCACCCAGGAAAATTTATCTCTGACTAACTCAAAGTCAGCTTATTTGTGGCCTTATGGCTTTCTAACAATTAAGTGAGGTTGATCCAGTAAATCAAGAGAAAAAAAATGTTGACGAAGTACTTCAAACAGAATATAACTTTTTTGGTGTTTGCACTCTTCAAAAATACAGCTATATTACAGTGATCACCCAAGTTTTACAACAGGGTATAATAATTATCTAGTTAGTTGATTTACTTCTTAAAAGGGGAGCATTCCACTTGAAACTTGAATTTGATGGCAACATACTTGTACATTGTCCTTGTGCAATATAAAAATTGAAATCACTGATTAAGTTAACGGTTACTAATTGATGGCTATTAGAACAAAGAATTCAGGGCAAAGAAACTAAACTTACAAGTATAAATGTATGACTATTAGCAATTTTTAAAAATCTCCACTGTATGTGGATATTATGTGCTGGATCTTAAATTCAGGCAATAATAATTACCTGAGTATTTATTTTGTGACTGGTATTGTTCTAAGCATTTTATGTGTATTGTTCCATTTAATCCCTTTGCAGTAGATATTGTTATTACTTCCAGTTTGTACATGAGAATTTATGTAATTTGTCTCATACCAGCTAGTGGTAGTGCCAGAGTTTAAAGCTTGGTAGGCTGACTCCAGAGTGTACACTATATATCTCCCAGAATACAAAGGAATAGACCTTTCTAAAGATCCATTTAGAGTTGTAATATTCATTCTTATAATAAACATCCAGTGATCCTCATATTACTCAGAAGAGATAGTCCTAGTTTAGTTTAGAGTCTGAGTTTTTTTCCTACTAAAGATTGAGTTCTAGCAAGCACCCACAGAAAAAAGTGATTAATTCCTTTGTTTATGGGCAGTTATATCCTCAAGTATGGCAAGGATAAAGGTAGTTTTTTGATATAATACATTCAATGAAGATTTTTTTAAAAATATGCATTTTTTCTTTAGTTGTATTTATTTAGTATAACTTATTTTTATGTTCTTTAAAGAAATCACAAAACATGGGAATCTCTTCCTTTATCCTTTCCTTAATTCCTTGCTTTCTCCTTGTCTAGTCAAACACTTTATGTACTGAATACTCATCCCCTTTGGCAAGATGATTGTTTGTTTTGTTCTAAAGACTACACAGATTAGGTTGTGATCTATCTAAGAATTATGCTGCTCAGGGCAGGTGCATCCTGACAAGAAGTGACATTCTGCATGTTGACACTAAGAGTTCTTTAGACAAACACTGAAAATGTGACAGTGGCATTAACATTAAATAATAAATATTATAAATAACCAGAGCAGTATGAACTGGAACTCAGCAGCTTGCTAAAGAAAGCCTACATATTTAAAGCTTATACATACATGACCCATCATTAGAGTGAACCGAGGTGCTAGCACAAATAGAGCTGAGGATACCATATAAAGCAGAAGAGTAATTGCCAAAGATAATATTTATCATATAACTAGTATAAAGTTTAAGCAATTAGCAGTATCCTTGAAAAGCTCTCAGATCTCAATCCCTGATCTCTGAATGTCAACATATCATAGAATATGCATGTGTTGACACAAATCTTACTTTCAAATGATTATTTCTTATCATTTTTGAATAAGACAGTGGAATCATTTAATGTCTTTGCATTTGATTTTCTCTTTACCTTTTTTCATGTCATGTTTCTTTTGCCTTGAGTTCTAAATATCATATTTCAAGATTTACAGTTTTAACTTACCTCTGTTTTCTAGTTAAGAAATCTAAGTGCAAGCTCATTTAGATTTTTATCTCTCCTTTTCCGAAATATTTCTAGCTTTTAAAATTTACTTTCATAGAATTTCCCTCGGATTTCTGTTAGAGTTTTTAACTAGTAAATTATCTAACAGGAACAATGAAGGGATGGGGTAGGGAGAGGAAGAGTGGGAAGATAAATTTTAACTATTTACTTAACTAGATACTTAATGAATGTAGAGGAGAATGTTATGGTGAGGAGGATATACAAGTTTGCCTTACCTGATCCAGCTGTTGAGATGTTTTTGATGTCTGTTTTTCTTTATTTGAAAAATTTTCAAAAACATTTTTTCTGTTTTAGATTTTCATTTCTTTTATTTCCTTTCATGCACTTAATCCCTCAAATTCTGTAACATACCAATTGGCTTTTTGTCTCTTTTTCTCTCCCCTTTTTCTATCTTATGTTAATTTATGAGTTATTCCTTCAATTTATTTCAATCATGGAAACTGGTAGAGTTTTCTCTTCACTCTAACTCCTTCTGTAATTCTGTGATACTTCAATATCACCACCTGAGGAATACATTATTCTCCCTTTATTAATTGGGCTGGTACTCAATGACTCTCAACCATGGAAGGGAAGGGCATTTTGAGATTGACCAACGTGGTTACTTCTTCACAGTCTTCTGGCAGCTGAAGGGTTAAAGAAGAAGAATGATTGTTTGATCTGTATTTTTGATCACCATTTCCTTTCTATCCATTATATGCTCTCTGCCCTTTTCCATGATTTTGTTCTTTTGCCCTTCATTCTGAAAACTGTATGTTCTCTACATCTTTGGGATCCCCTGTTCCTTAGACCAGGTTTGTGTTCTCAGGGTTGGCAGCTCCTATTCAACTCATGGAGTGGAACTATATCTTATTTCATCTCTGGCTTCTTTCCTGGTGTAGTCAAAGGAATGCTCTACCCCTACTGGGGCTTGTCCTTCAGAGTCAGAAAAGTGCTTGTCTAAGTCAAGATGAGATTCAGAAATGCCAGGGGAAAGTAGAGTCAGGAAGGAGGTGCACATTCCACAGCTTTTTTTAGTCCTGTTCCTGCACATGGTGGTTCAACTCTGTGTAACTCCTAAAGCCTCGCTCTTCTGCTAAGGCAATAGTTGCTACAAATGGAAATCCCCCATATCTATTAATTCCAGTATTTTCCCCACTACATTAAGAAGATTACCTTTCAGTTCAGGAGAATGGTAAATCTTGTCTGATGGGACCTTGTCACATTTTGAAAATCCAAATAAACAAAAATGCTCATGGCCTGCAAACTTCCTTTAGGTATAGCTCCATACTTGCTGTCTATTTCTTGGCCAGGCATCTCATCTATCCTCTATTTCCATTCAGTTTTTTTAAAATGTCTTTATAATTTGCCACAAAATAGACAAATTATAAATTTTTCACAGTTATCTCAGTCTGGGGCTTGTGTCCTTTGCTGACATCTCTCAATACGACCATCTTTGCTTTGTATATAAGAAAAAAACCCTGTATTTTCTTGAGGTATGTGGATAATGCTTTTCTCTATTCATGTTCGTACTAGAGTTTCTTTATTGTGAAAGTTTTCTCTTCTCATTTTGTTTTTGTTTTATTTTGTTTTATTGTCACAGAGTTTAGACACCTTCTATTACTAGGCTATCATTTTCTTCAAATTCCAAGGGAGAGTCATTGAGAAGAGAATGTAACATAACAAAATGATATTTTAAAATATGTTAAATAGAGACCATAAAACTAGACGTAGCCTATTCAAGCATCTAGGCCTATACTGATAAGGGACTAATGTGGAAATGTAGGACAGTGTTATGAATTAGAGAAACATGGCACTTACATTGGAGGTTAATTTGAAGGGAATGTAAAGGAGATGGATAAGCCTCAGTGACATAAAGGTTTTTGAGCCTAGCCATACCAGTTAAAATAGCTGTTACTCTAGAGAGTATGAAACACTGCAGGAGACATATGGAGTGAGAAGTTTATCAGTGAAACTCACTGAAAGCTCTCTGCATGAGAAAAAGCTGATTCTAGATATATAAAGCTGTTTTGCAGATGTTATATTAAAATTCTACCATCCCCATTTGAGCAGCTGCTAATTTTCCTTTGACATAATAAATGCAGTCCTTCAAAACTTACATTCAAGTTATAGGTGCTGCTGACAAGTACAATTATACACAAGTTGTTAGAATTCATATTTTCCATAAATGGGCATTGCCAGTGTTGCAAGTAAGTTTTGTAGTAGTTCAAACCCAGAGGTATTCTGTTTGGTGTGCAGAATTTATACTGAATGCTTTGCAAATGAATTTGCTAAGCATTAGTTCCACTCTCTGGAACTTACCAGATTTCCGTGTAACATAGAAGTATAAAGAAATTATTAATGAACGCAGTGGTTAATAAAAAGAAACATTAACAAAAAAAGTCAGTGAGTTCACTGAGAAAATCTTGGCAAAGGAAACAACACAATCACACTTCACAGATTTTTTCAAGAAAAAAAAATTATGCTTTCCCCCTGTAGTCAGACTTGTCTACCTATAGTCCTGACATGTATGACATAGTTGGTGAGAAACATCTTCATACCCAGGTTTGGGCTTAAGTTCCTTCTCCTGTCCCCATTTACCATTCCATCCTTTCCTAATCATGTTTATCCTCTCCAACAAATTCTCATCTAAATGAACTAAGAAATAGAAACTTCTTTCTGTAGCAATGTAGTATAAAATCTGACAGTTGGTTTTTCTTGTTTTTTAATGCAAGTGCCTGACTTAAGCTTTGATTGCCAGGTATCGATTTCAAGGATAGTTATCTAGAATAAACACATCACCAGCCATGTGAAAGAGCCAGACCCCCCAGCCCAGGCCCTTTGTTTTAGAAATCTTGGGTGATTTCAATAACTGATTATTTTGACTGTTTGGACTGCTTGCTTTTTGTTGTTGTTGTTTTCGTTTTTTCTCTTTTTGGGCTTTGAATTCCCACTCTTAAGTTTTAAATTCATCGATAAAGAGTGAGCTCCAGCAACCATAAGCCCCCACCTTTAATCCCAATAAAAGCAGAACCCCAGGCTCATGCTCACACTTCCACTCTCCGCCATCCAGCTTGCTGTGTGGCCCCTGGTGTGCCATGTAATTTTTAGGACATGTATGTGATAAAACTTTTTTTTCCCTCTAAGTTTCCTGATGGTTATTGCTGAGGGTGTCTTGCAATCATAAGAACCACAAGGGCCATTCCAGCCACATGATTGATTACTGATAGCCTGAGACTGGCACAAAACAAGCAAATACACAAATTTCTTATAAACAAGTGCTAATGAAAAATAAATTAAAAAGGGAAGAAAATGGGATGATAAAGAAATTATCTGTGTATAGCTGATTTTTATAATGCTTACTTCAGCCTAAAAAAGGTTAATGGTGGTTTTTCATGGCTGTAAAATATTCAGTGACAGTTGAGGAAAAAACCCTGCCAAAATTCAGGTTTTTTTATATCTCCAAATATACTCTTTTCCTAAACACCCAGTATATATATAAAAAAAGTATAGGGCTTCCCTGGTGGTGCAGTGGTTGAGAGTCCACCTGCCGATGCAGGGGACACGGGTTCGTGCCCCGATCCGGGAAGATTCCACATGCCGCGGAGCAGCTGGGCCGGTGAGCCATGGCCGCTACGCCTGTGCGTCCGGAGCCTGTGCTCTGCAACGGGAGAGGCCACAACAGTGAGAGGCCCTCGTACCACAAAAAAAAAAAAAAAAAAAAAAAGTATAGCCATTTCCAGGAGTATATAATTGGTATACAAGTATGATACAAAGTTCGACATCTGACCTGCAAAATAGGCCAAGTGAACTGCCCATATTCCTATTGCTGGTCATGAGAGACTGCTCTGCTCTTTGCTGTATGCAGTTCTCAACATGGTGCCTTGGACTGTACCACTTCTGAGGATAATATAATTATCTCACCATCCTTTGGGATATAGTGCCTACAATGTGGTAATCAGGAAAAGTATAATCCAGAAATGTGAGTGTATATTCTGTTTTGCAATTGCTTATGGAAGCACTTTTTTTTAAGAAAAAATTAGAACTCACCAAGAGCTCATGAATTTAGACTTTTAATATCTATTGTTGATGGCTCTTTAATACTGTTAGTGTTTACCTGGTATCTATGTGCATTGTCTTATCTAAACTGATTTCAACATTTTTTAGGTTCAATTTTGGGGAAAAAAAAGGAGCTAAGGATGTAGATATCACTAAGATTAACATAGTCCTTTCAAAATGCTGTCATAAGGAGATAATACAGATGATAAATACATCTCATTTTATGCTCTCTAAGCAAGCAAAATTTTAGGTATATGTATGACTTACAGTAAGCTTCATGAGTGTGCAGGTACTTTGCCTCTTGTGTTTACCATTGAAACCAATGTTTTGAACTCAATGTAATATGCCAACTTCTGGTTTTCTGATATAGAGTTGGTATTCATTAAATATTAAGAAATGTATTCACTGTCTCAAACTCTTTTGTCATGTCTTTTGGAGGCTCTGTCCAGCATCAGTACAAATGAACTTTTCACTGAAGTAACTAATTTGTTGTCTTAACTGGACTCTACCATAAGGAAAGCTTTTCTCTTGAAGAAGCTTCCTTAAGTGGAATGGTACTCATTTTTCCCATTTCAGGTACCACTATCACTCTGAAAATGCATATTCTCACCTTCTACTCCTGCTATAGCACATTACATACTCATTCACGTGTAAAATTTCTTTCTTTGCAGCCATGCTGTCTGATTATAACTGTACCTTCTTGAAATGTTATTTAGTAATTATTTCATCAATTATATTCATCAATGGCTCATGCCTATGAATGTCAAATGATTTATGGGGCTTCAGCATCTACAGAGTTGATTCTTCTAATATTTATGCTACATATCTTTGACTTTTTTCACTTTCATGAACTTTACTTCCATTCTGCCTCCTATACCCATGTTTACACCTTGGTCTTTGACATCATCTAGGCTTTCATCAACTTTGAAATCATAAAATACAGCATACATAGGACTTCTTAAATAGTGTTTAGATTGCAATTTTCCAGTTACTCAGTTACTTATAAAAACTGAAGTGGAACTTTAGAAAATAATATTAAAACGCAAGGCTGGTAGAGACAAACATTGCCGTAGTTGAGAGGGGATAGAATTTATCATAAATGAGATCTGAATTGAGAATACTCCACCCACCCACACTTCTGGGCAAATCTGGCTTTTACCTCATAAAGAAAATGCCAACTGAAAAAAGGCAGAAAGACATATCACACCTCTTTAAATACAAACAGATATAAATGGAAATGGGTAGGCATATATTATTTTAGGCAATATCTATATATTTTTCCTGAATTTCATTAAAACTACTAAACAAATGTTGTGAACCATTTTTTCCTATGGTTACTGCAATATTTTGCTTCTAAAGTTTGTCTTTCTACACCCTCTTGTATCCTATGTTGTTTGTCTTTCATGATGCAGAAATTTTGGGGGGGCCTCACATTTATTCTGTTTTTCATCCTTGAGCATTGGGAAATCTAACTAAGCCTAATTTTTTGTCCATAAAGAGAAGACTCATTTTCTCACTCCACGTGGGTGCTGGAATTTCTCTGCTAATCTTAACCACCTGGAGTAGTAATTAATATGTAGAGTCTCTAACCCTATTTCTGCAATATAAATTTTTTATATACTGGGTAAGCCTCTTTATCTAGTGAGACATCTCATTAACTACTCCCTGGAATAAATTGACTTTTTTCTGTAATAGCCTGAAACAGTCCGAATTTGGTATTTATTTCATTAAAAATTGTTATAATGTTCTTCCTGGAAGAAACAGTAAAAACTACCACCTCAAACTACACTATGTAACTGCTGTGACTCTTACCAGTGGACATGTGTCTTCGTTCACATGAGATGGCTGACAAATGAAGTCTTAAAAAATATATTAATGAAAAGAGTAGGGGTATGGGCTTGCTCTAGCTATACTAGAAATCAGCTTTTAAACAGTCTTTGCTCAGGTAGGCAAGGGGCTAAGTGTGTGAAGTAGTAACAGTACAATATAATGGTTAAAAATAGTCTCCCAAGTCTGGTTATCAGACTGTGTTGAAATCCTGATAGTACCAATGACCCAATTACTTGATTTATGAACTTGTAGAAGTTCCTGAACCTCATTAGGCATCTCAATCACCAGTTCTTAACATGTGTAAAATAATCCTCATTCTGAGGATGAGGTATGACTGTTTATGCACTGCACTTTGTCCATAAGACAAGTGGACAATTGACCCATGATGGGAGAATTATCAGAGAATTATCAGAATCTTCCAGAATATTAGACCTGGATATCTGTGACATGCCATTTTTTTTCTGCTTCTGGCAAGAACTTTAACTGGAAACTTGGGAACTATGTTATTATCATATTAGATCTTCCATAATGTTGAGGAAGAAGAGAGAGAAATAGAATAATCAGATATGTAAAGAGAAGAAAATGTAAGAGATTGAAAAATTATCTTGATGGTTTTCCACATCCTGGTTACAATCTCTCTTTTCCATGGCAGATCCCCACCATTGAGTTCTGTGAGATAGTTCTATTTTCTTAGGACAAATTTATCCTAGTCCTATCCCAATTTTATTTTGTAAAATAGCTCCAATATGCTTCTTTCACTTGAAAACAATCAGTGCTAACTAACATACCCATCTTTTTTGTGCATCTGAATTCCAACCTCAAAAGCCTTCTCACACCACCCTGTGTTCTAGTATGCCTCTGACTATTTGGTTACACTGCTTGTCCTTTCTTTCTTTATATGCCCATTAAAGTTTTATTTCCTTTGTGGTTTAGATTAAATGATTCACCCATGATGTCACTCCTATTTCCTCAGTTGAATTAATTGTGCCTTCCATGATCTATCCATGGACATATGTACCTGCTTTGTGGAAGTTATTTCATTTTGTCTCAAATTATAGTTACTTAAAAATCTGCCCCAGTTTGAGTTTTTAACTCTTTTAAGGGCAGTGCCATATTTTCTTACTCATTTTTGTATTCCCCGTGGACCTAATATATATCTTTGCATATAGTGTGTATTTAATGAAACGTCATATATGTGAGTATATATATGAAAATCCATTTCACACATATATTTAATTATCCCTTTTATCACATATAGTCAACATTTGTTGAAGGTTTACTGCATTCTGTGTCTATGTCTGTGTGAATGTTTGCATAGCAGTATATCACAGAAGAGAGAGTAAATATCTGACTAATATTTGATTGGGTGATGAGAAAAGAGCAAGTAAAATATCAAAGCAGCAAGTTTCATTCAAGCAACTGTAAGCAGTGTTCCAGGAACATAAAGCATAAAGTTTGATGAGAGCAATCATGATAGATACAGAGGGCAAGATAGCTAGGAGCTGGGTAAAAAGGGACCTTTTATAATATAGTAAAGAGATAACAAACTGCTAAATTTATGGAATGTAAATTAAGTCATTTGGAAGTATATCTACTTTTCAGGTCACTGGAAGAACATTGAATGGATGTAGCTGTAATATTAAAGAGAATGCATTAATGGCCTGAAAGACTAATTTGGTCTTCTGTGGCATCTAGATAAGATGATCTACTTTTAGTAGCACAGACTGATTCAAAATTAAAGAGACTGTTAAGCACTCTGAATTAATTGGCTTCAATTTTATATTTGAATATAGATTTGAATTTCACTATTGAAATTCAGTCCCTGCTCATTCATTATCCCCTGGGCAGGAAATCTAAGTACAAAGGTGCTAAACTGGCAGAGATAGCTATTGTCCATGTAATGCATAATTAATGATAAAGTTTATAAATATATATGTTCCTAAAAGATAAGACAGGATTGTGCACTGGCAAGTTTGTTTCACTTATTTCTTTATTACTTTTTTCTCTTAATAAAGGAAATAATACAGAGTAAACTGCTCCTTCTTCTTTCTCCTTAAAGTTATACTGAAAGCATACTTTTAGTTATTAGAAATGCTGATGTTATTTTCTTTCTCCTTTGGGTAATGAATGCAGAGCTTAAAGGTTACTGAATAGTGTAAAATAAGAATGCTTGGTATAATAAGTACCAAGAATTGCTTGGTATAACAAATCAGAATAGTCTATTATACATGAATTTTTTCCTATTTATCTCCCAGAAAATTTTGTAACCTCAAATGGTTTATGATCAGCACACTTAGAGTACTTATAATAATATATCAGTTGTTGAACTTGGTAGTTGATACCTAAAGTATAGCTCGGGGATCAGCTAATAGCATAATATATAATAGAATTTATAAATATCTGTACAGCTATATAATGTGATTTATAAATATTATATAAATATGTACTAATTTATATAAATTTATAAATACATTTGTATTATATTTATGACATGTTTTATGTACACATGTCCTTAGCAGAAACTCATAAAAATTGTGAGATTTCTATACTGCAGATTCATCAACATCATGATATCTTATGGACTTTTTCTACCTTCTATGTTATAAGATTATTTAATAGTGGTATTTCTCATTTTTGACAGTTTATAGAGCAAAGGGTAAGAATCAACTGCTTATAAAACTCGATACAAATTAATTCAATTTCAGCCTTACTCCTATGCATATTGAATCATACAGCTTCTTGCCAGAAGTCTGGTTTATGTGTGTATATGTTTGTTTTTATTGGAGCTTTCCTTTACAAGTGATAGCAACCTGACTCAACATACCTTAGGGAGAAATGAAATTGCATAGGCTCATGTAACCTGTGTCAAGGGCAGGGCTGCGGGGATGTCTAAAACCAGAGATTTTAGTGCCTTAAAGAAATTCTGTGGTTAATAGTGTTAAGGTCATTTTCTAGTACTACCGAGACTTTCTTTTACTTAGGCAGGAAGCATTACCAGATACTCAAATATCTGAATGCTAACCATCTGATAGGAATATGGTGTCTCTGGTCCAAAATAGGAATGGATATTGGAAGGAGAAATCATCAGAATTAGGTAAGGAAAGCAGAAGCTACCCTAGAGAGTCAATATGGGAAGAAGTTTATTTTAGAGAGGTAGAGGTTTATAAAATCTTTGCAAGCCAGAACAGATTAGAAAGGTAACTTTCAAGAATACCAGAAGGGTCAGAATCACATAAAAGCTAGTATCTATGTTTTTCTGCTTCCTACTTCCCCTAAGCAGAGCGGGTTCTTCTCAGGAAGTTGTCCAGAAATTGCTGGCAAAAACCTACTTATGCACCCTCCTAACACCAGTGCATGTCTGAGCCATTAGAAGTCTTCTACAACATACCGAAGAAGTTATGCTTTCTCAGATTATTTTCCAGTGTTGCTGACATTTCATTAAGCAACCAAGCAAATTGTGAGTGCTATTCTGTGTTCAAGCTTATAGGTTAAATTGAGAATCTCTAGAAAGTATACTCAAAACTAGTAAATTTGGACAATCCAAAATTACATTCTTCCTCCTTGATCTAATATCCTTAGAATGCATCCTTTTGCATACTCCAAATGTTTCTGTCAGTATATATTGGAAAAAGTTTGCAATTTGTCTGGTATTTATGTACCTTCTCCTGGGACAGACTTTAATTTGTCTTCCTGGGTTGCTAGGATATGACACTAGTTATAGATCTATAAGTATTTAGAGTAGGTGGCTCTATGGGTCCTGAGAGGAATCAGCTTTCCTTACAAGCCAACTCACTCAAATGGGATCATTATTGGGTCTTCAGAAAGTGGAAGCAGTGGCAGAAAGTATGCTTATCATGGCAAGATAGGCTCAGTGGAATCTTGGATTGCAAATATGTTTGTATTATTAAGCGTACAAACAGGGCTTCCCTGGTGGTGCAGTGGTTGAGAGTCTGCCTGCCGATGTAGGGGACATGGGTTCGTGCCCCGGTCCGGGAGGATCCCACATGCCGAGGAGTGGCTGGGCCCATGAGCCATGGCCGCTGAGCCTGCGTGTCCGGAACCTGTGCTCCGCAACGGGAGAGGCCACAACAGTGAGAGGCTCGCGTACCGCAAAAAAAAAAAAAAAAAAAAATTAGAGGTCTGTTAGTAAATGATGAAGGAAGAGTGAACATTGGGTAGGCACTAGTAGCAGGAGTTACGTTTACTAGAAGTAAAATAAGAAAGTTTTTATTCTGTTAAATTATGTTGTCTTCTAAAGAGAAAGGTCTTTAAAGCTGGTTCATAATTTGAAATATTTGAGTTTAATTCAACTTTATAAAATTATATATTCCCTAGTGGTTCACATCTTATTTATGACATTTACAATCCATGTAAATATTATTTAAATTGAAGGTTCTGATAAGTTTTGCTGAAAAAACAATCTGTTGTTATCATTGTATCTGATATATTTATCACTGAAAACAGGAGAATGATTATATATATAAAATATTACTAAGAATGATGGATAGTTGGCAAAACATCAATGAACTTCATATCCAACTTTATTTATTAGTATGCATTTTCAAATCCATACTAGAAATGAATCATCCACACCTGGTTAGCCTCACATCCATTGCCTTTTAATCTGGTGAGGTTTCAGTTTATTCTGCTTTATCTAACTACCTTATTAACCTTGCCATATCCTTTTTTCATATATAGCAGAGGAAACTACAGATAAGTAGAATTAAAGTTTAGTCTAAAGCTTAAGGTTGGCAACTGCATGCTTTTTAAAACAATATATTTATCCATATCTTCCTATTCAGAAAGTAGAAAGCTAAATCTAGAGTTATTGCTTTGAATCAGTCTGAGAACGTTTTAGCTTGTAATGGAAGAAATTCAACAGATTTGAAAGCTCTTTCTGCATTGGATTCTGAGTGTTTACATGTATTAACACTTTCAATTATTATACAAACTACACGACACAGATACTGCTATTTAAAAATGAGGGAAGAAAAATGATATGTAACTTGGCTATATTTATATAACTACTAAGTGACAGGATTCAAACTCAAATGTTTTACTTCCAGAGTCCCTTCTTTTAAATTCCGTACAGTAACTCCCCTACGTACAAATGAGTTCTGTTCCAAGAGCACGTACATAAGTCCAATTTGTTCATAAGTCCAACAAAGTTAGCCTAGGTACCCAACTAACACAATCGGCTATATAATATTGTACCATATAGGTTTATAATACTTTTCACACAAATAATAAATAAAAAACAATAAAACATTTTTAATCTTACAGCACAGTACCTTGAAAAGTACAGTAGTGCAGTACAACAGCTGGGATACAGGGGCTGGCATTGGGTGAACAGGCAAGAAGAGTTACTGACTGGAGGAGGGAGAGGAGGTGGGAGATGGTAGAGCTAAAGGATTGTCAGCAACAGGAGTCAGAGGGCAAGCTGCAATTTCACTCACACCTGATGTTGATGGCACAGGTTCTGGTTCCTTGCTGGATTCAATTCTGTCTTTCCTTTTGAAAAAACAATACAGTGATGTCTGGGTAGTAGCTCTTTTTTTGTCATCATAGATGACACGCTAGCACTGGATTGCATTCTGAAGGGCTGCTGCAACCTTCATGTACTATTCTACATTCAGGTCCTGTGCCTCAAAAACTAACAATGCCTCCTCTTGCCATTTCCTGTGTCATGAACCTCTTTGGTTCTTCAGTTACTTCTCCTTCCTCTTGTCTCTCTTCGTCCTTTCTCTGGGCGTGTTCGCCATCTTCGAAAGTTTGCAACTTGAAAGTTCATATGTAGGGGAATTACTGTACTCTCATAACTTTTGTCTGCAAATAAGTTTACAAATTTTTAAAGGAATATTGTTGAATTTTGAGTTGGACTTTGGCATGTATCAAACATGATCATATAAATTATACTTTTAACCTGTTCATTTACTTTTTTAAAGGAAAAATCCCCAAATCATAAATTTTGAAAAGCTCTGATGGGCTTTATTCAGTGATTCATGAATTGAGCAGCATCTATTCTAGCAGACAGAAAGAAGCTCCAAAGAGTTGTACAAGAGAGAAGGTTTTATAGATGGAAGTAAGTAGAAACAAGGAAATTATACTGGGCATTTGCTGACTGATTAAAGCAGGTCATTTTCCTTTTATGGAACAAAGGGAAGTGTTGGACCCAGGCTAGGTAACTTGTGCTGAGCAGGCAAGCACTGATTGGTTGACCTAGGCCTTCCTTTTCTTGGAAAGCTGAGCATAGAAACTTAGTTAAGTTTTGGTTTGCTGACATGGGGCTTAGCCTAAGAGACTCTAGCTTGGGTCTAGTGTGGACACTTCAGCAGCTTAAAAGTGTTATACACCATCAAAGTATACAAACATGTATTAGGCACTGGTGAGTCAGCTGTGTGATAGAGGATCCTGTTTTCATGAGTAAAGAATAAAATAGAGATTGACATTAATCTAATAAGTACATAACATATGTATACAAAGTAGAATAAAATTGTTATAAATGGAAGGAGCCCATGGTGATGTGAAAAAGATACAGTTCATTAAAGATGTGCATGGATATAGAAGTCATGGGAGACTGTTTTAAGGAACTAACATTAGAACTGAAACCTAGCACTGTAATAGGACTTCACCAGATGAATAATGGGTGGAATACAATTATATCCACAGGGAAAAATACATGTGAAGACCTTGTTCAGGAATTAACATAATAGCAGGCCACAGGTATGCAGGAGTGAGGAGAGTCATGGGTGCTTGTGAGTCCTTTCAACACTCACGCTTGTGAAATCTTCACAGTTACTTATTCAACAGTATACTAGAAGTATTAGCTAATGTAATCAAACAAAAGAAATAAATTAGAAGTATAAGAATAAGCAAGGAAGAAGTAAAATACTATTTCCAGAAAATGTTAGTAAACTTAAAATGCTTAGAGAGTCATCGACAAAATTACCTCAAACAATAAGAGAATTCAGTGAGAGTATAGAATATCAACTTAATAGGAAGAATCAATAGTCTTTATATACACGATCAATAGTTTGAGAAACCCTATTTACTATAGTAAAACAAAGGTAATATATTTAGGAAGAAAGTTAAAAGAACTATTTTAAATCAATATAAGAAAACTTTAAAACACTCCTGAAAGACACTGATATAGACTTGAAGAATTGTAAAGACATCCCTTGTTCTTAGATAACATGACTCAACATCATATAGATTTTAGTTCTCTCTAAATTTTAATATTTAATGCTAGTCCACAAAAATTATCCACAGCTTCTGTGAGGAACCAGTTGATATCTCATTTCACACAGTAAAATAAGTCTTTAAGAGTTGTCAGTAAACGCTGAAAAAGAAAAGATGTAAGGAGACAATTGTACAAATTCAGAATTAAAACTTCTTGGTACAGGTGCTTGACAGGCAAGCAATAGCAATACTCTTTAGCACATGTTTAGTATATCATAAAAGAAGCATCTCAAATCACTGGGGCAAAGATTGAGTAATAAATATTGTTTTTGGATGACTAAGTGAATAACTATTGGACAAAGGTAAAATTTGATCTGTATCTCACAAGAATTAATTCCAAATGAATCAGAGCTGTGAACACAATGAGTGAAACTATATAAACATTGAAAGAAAATGAGTGAATTATTCTATAACCTAGATGTAGGACAAGGTTTTTTAACAATGGCTGAAAATCTAGTTGCAATCAAAGAAAAGATTGACAAATTCAACTGTACACACATGCATACACACACACAGACACACACACACACACACACACACCCATACGTATATGGCAGCAACAAATACGTAAAACACTATAAGTAAAATCAGTCAAATAATAAACTGAAAGAAAGTATTTGCAACATTTGTCATAGATAAAAGGCTGAAATCCCCTATGATATAAAAAATATTTTAAAATTGAGGAAAAATAGACCACAGCCCACTCAAAAGAAATGGGTAAAAGACAGAAGCAAGCAATTCATTTAATAAGATATAAAAATTGTTTTAAACATATAAACGTGTCTGCCACTCATAAGACAGAGTTTAGCAACTATTAAAACTCTTGACAGTGTACTCTGTTGATTGGATTAAGCAGACATTCTGCACAATTGCTACTGGCAGTACAAACTGATAATAAACTGATACAGTTCTTATGTAGGAGTATTTGATAACCTCAAAACCAAAAATATTCCTATGTGTTTATCTTTCAGCCCAGCAATCCCACTTCTTGGAATTTATCCTGAAGACATACTTCCAACAATTCAAAAAAATACATATATAAATGTATACACATACACACAAGGTTATTCATTGCAGTATTATTTGTATTTTTCAAAAGAAGAGTGGAGAAATAAAAGCAATAGAATGAAAAACAATCAAGGAAGGTGGCAAGAATATACCAAGAATAACAACAAAATTATATAATTTCGATAATGATGAAATAGTGTTAACTGTCAGAGAGAGACTGTTAAGGGACTGATATAAAAACAAACAATAGGTGGACCATATAGAACTCTGACTCACAACCTGAAGGCAACTACCCAAGAAACAACCTCCCTTATCTATAGTAAACAACTCTGGAAGCCAGCCTGCTGTAAGTCAGACTTACAGGAAGCCAGATTGCTATCACTGGTAACAATTCAGGGAGCTAAACAATAATTTCTGTAACAATTGGCTAAGAAGGACAAGGACTTGATTAATAATTGACAGCTTACCTAATTTTTGTCCTTGCTTTCAACTTACCACCAACCTGACTCCCTAGCTAAAGCAAGCCCAGAATAAATAGCCTTTGCTTTTTTCTTTCGGTTAGTCTTCATTTATTTCCACAGTGCCAAAACCCATGCATGAAATAGTGGGAGCCATTTTCCCAGAAGATGAATGGGAAATGTCAGTTACCTTAGAAAATGAAAGGGTGTGGTATAGCGTGAAAAGTGAAAGTGTGGGTGAGAGACTTCGTGAAAAGCATTTCAATCCTCAAATTCCCCTCCTCAACCTGCCCATATAGAAAACAGTGCTATTGATAGATAACCAATACTTTTCTCTAGCTCTGCATCTAGAATGCCAGCAATGAGGCTTATACTCTTCACCCAGAAGGATCACACTAAACTGGATCACACCAACTGCCTCAAACAAAGATAGGGCTTCCCTGGTGGCGCAGTGGTTGAGAGTCTGCCTGCCGAAGCAGGGGATACGGGTTCGTGCCCCAGTCCAGGAAGATCCCACATGCCGCGGAGCGGCTAGGCCCGTGAGCCATGGACACTGTGCCTGTGCGCCCGGAGCCTGTTACCCCGCAGCGGGAGAGGCCACAACAGTGAGAGGCCCGCATACCGCAAAAAAAAAAAAAAAAAAAGATAATAATATGGATAATTGAGACCTTCAGCTGCTAAGCCTCTATACGATTAGCCTACAGTAAAGCTTAGCACTGGGAAAGCACTGTTTCTATAACCAGAACATCTGAGTAAATTTCAGTGCCTCCATCTCAAATATGAATGGACAAATACATTTGAGGAAAGTTTTTTAATATCAAAAATAGATACAGAAATCATACAGAAAACTAAAGGAACTCAGAGGAAACAGAAGAATCAATAGAAAAACGAAGCTAACTAACAACAACCTAGTTAATATCTTCAGAGAAATAAAAAAGATATTACATATGCAAAACAGATATTTTAAAAGAATGCATACTCTTGGAAATAAAAATGGTAGTAGAAATAAATATTAATTAAGATATATAGGGTCTAGGTTGAAGAAAGTTTTTTAGACAAAACAGCAATAACAACAACTACAAAACTCAAAAGGGAGGAAAAAATAGAAATACAGTTTAACTGATGCAACTTTTGAATCAGTTACAGAATGATCAAAATAATACAAGAAAATTTTCCCAAACTAAAGGAAATGTGTTTTCACATTCAAAGTGCTATAAAGGACCCTACACAATGATTCCATAAAAAATAAACTAAGACACGATGGTGTAATTTTCTTCGTTTTTGAGGAACAAATATAAGATAATGTTTCCAGAGAGAAGGAGGAGGAGAAGGAGGAAAACACATTGCATACAAAGACTTGGAGGCCAGGATGATGACAGTAACATTCGAATCTACAAGGGAGAGGAGAAATACCTGCCATGTTCTGAGGGTAAAATATTGTCCATCTAGAATCTAGAATACTATCAAGGCAAATTATTAATCAAGTGTCAGGATAGAATAAAATACTTTTTCAGACATGCAAAATCTCACTATTTTTAACTCCCAATCATTTCTCTCAGGAAGTTACTGGAAAGTGGACCCTGTTCATGTATAGAAAGATTGAGTATTGTTAGAAATATCACTTATCCCCTATTAAAATACAACAAACATTTACTCCCAAGTCCTTATCAAATGTTTCATAGAACTTCACAAGCTGATCCTTACATAAAGGTGAAGATGTAAATGAATAAAATGGACAAGAAAATTTTGAGGTAAAATGTTAGGAGAATATGCTATAACAATTATAAAGATTTGTCTTGAAGGCATGGACTTTAAAATCTTGTAGCACTGATTCAGCAATATACAAGGGATTAGTCTAAAAATCACAAGAACATTTCCCTGTAGTTGTAGAAACTTACTGTATGATAAATATTCCATTAGTTTTTGTTTGTTTGTTTGTTTTTGGTTTGTTTTTTTTTTGCGGTACGTGGGCCTCTCACTGTTGTGGCCTCTCCCGCTGCGGAGCACAGGCTCCGGACACGCAGGCTCAGCGGCCATGGCTCACGGGCCCAGCTGCTCCACGGCATGTGGGATCTTCCTGGACCAGGGCACAAACCCGTGTCCCCTGCATCGGCAGGTGAACTCTCAACCACTGCACCACCAGGGAAGCACATCCATTAGTTTTTAATAAGAAAAAGTGGTCTATATGACACAGAGGGCATCAAAATTCTTTGTTTGCATATCCCCTCAAATACGTTTTTAAAATCTAATCTTTACACATTTTTTTCATTCTAATTTGTAAAATTTGTAACTGCTGTATAATTAAATATTGACATTTTAATGAAAACTGTAATAAGATTACGTATTTGAACAGTTTGTGAAATATATTCAATGGAATATAAGTATCTACCAACATCCACTTAAAAATTAATGAACATGCTCTTTTTAACTTTCTGAAACTTTATATCTTCCCCTTTTCTACTTTGAACTCATATTTTCATTCCACTTTCCTTGTAGAATTTTTCTCCCAATTTACTGCGTTGTATGCTTGAAAGTTATTTATTTATTGTCCTATTTGTCTTTAATAAAATGTGTAAAAGTGACATTTTATCTTGTATTTTATTTTCTATGACATTAAAGATATAAGTATTAAAATATTCACTGGATATTTTACTTCTTTTTATTAACTAAATTTTCACTGAAATATAAAATACATGTGTAACTAGTCACAAATAATAAATATATATTGGCAGCATTTTCACAATGTAAAATTATGTTCACAGATCAATAAATAGAAAAAGACCAGCAATCGAGAAATCTCCCTCTCCCTCTTATTCACTGCTTCCCCTCAAAGTGACTATTATCCTGATTTCTAACATTATAGAGATTAGCTTTGCCTACTTTTGAACTTCATGTAAATGAATCTTATGTTAAGTGTTTATTTCTGTGGCTTCTTTTCCTCAATATGTGCTTGTGAGAAACTTCCACACTGTTGCATGTAGCAGTGGGTCATTCATTCTTATTGCTATTTAGTGTTCAATTATGTGACTATAACATGTTGTTTTAAATTTCTCTCTACTTCTGCATCTACTTAGTCCTGTAAGGTTCCCAACTGAGATGATGAGGTGTCTACCAAGGGTGCCTCTCCTTGGTGAGGTCTTGAACTTTAATTTTTGTCTTCTCAGCGCTGAAAACTGCAGAAAATGCCTATTTGACCACCAGGAACTTTCTGTCTAGCTTCTTATATTCTGCCCTGTGCAGTTCAAGGATTTGGCAGTTGCCTCAAGGACAAAACCAGTATAATGTTAGGTTTACTTTCCTGTGGCACATCCTCACAGGAATATATCTGCTAACTCCCTCTCTCCCAAGTTCTGTTTTTGTACTCATAATCCTTACTTTGTTTCCTCTGGCCCCATGAAATCAACAGAATATCTCCTGGCTTCTCTGCCTTTAGTAGTAGTAGTCCCTACTTGGACTATTTCTCAAGATACATACCAAGAATTATCAAATGGCCTGAGGGATGAAGAGTCTGCAGAATTTGCTCCTTTATCTGTAGTTCCCTTTCTCTTTAGGATATTGGCTTCTTGAGTACTATTTCCTCTGGGAATTCTCTGTTGCCTTCTAATGATTTTGTTGTGGTGGTTGCTATTTGTTTTTTATATTTTATCTGGCTATTTCCATATTTCTCCATGGTAGATTTGACTGTTGCGATTATTTTATCATAGCCCTTTAGAAAAGTCTACCATCATTTTAAGGAAACTCTTTTTGTTAAAGCATAACATACAAATAGAAAATTGCACAAATGCAAATGGAGAGATCCAAGAATTTTTGAAAGTAAATGTATGCATATAACTAGCACCCAGATAAAAGTAGTAAATTAACACCCTTGTGCCTGTTCACAGCCAATTCCCACAACTATCCAAGAATATCTACTATTCTAGCTTCATAGATTAGTTTTCCTTATTGTTGACCTTCATACATAAGAAATGAACGTGGACTTTTGGCAATCTTATTTTGCTTAACATTTTGTTTTTCAATTAATCATTTTTTAAAAATCATGTTGAGGTCTATTTTGGTTAATTGGTGAATTGATTTATTTTCAAATGTTAAACCATCTCTGAATTCCTAGAATAAAATTTGGTTATGACAATTGGCTGTAATATATTATCTGGATTTGATATTCTGATATTTTGTAAGAATTTTTGTATCTATGTTAATAAGGGTTATTTATTCCATTTAGGCTTAATGTAATTATTTCATATTTTTTGGTTTATGTCTATGTTTTACTATGTGTTTTCTATTCGAACCACCTGTATTATATCTTTTTATCAGTCTTTACTTGACGATTTTGATTAATCTAGTGTATTTATCATTGAATTTTATCATTTATTAACATGTATAATATAGTTATTTATTATTTCCTTATTTTTTAATGGCTACCATAGGATTTACATGTATCTTTGATTTATTGCAGGTTAATACAGTGAACACTTTTATCTCTCCCCTAATAACTTTAATAGTTAAGACTTTAAAACAATTAATTCCCATTCATGTACCTCACTGTTGCCTTTTGTTTTACTGTTTCATGCATTTTAATTTTAATTTATATATATTTGAAACCCCATAGACAGTATCATTTTGAGCCCTCCTTCCCTCTCTCTCTCCCTCTCTGTCTCTGCGTCTCTCTCCCCCTCTCACTTTTGCACACACAAACACTCCCACATGGCTACCTCTTCTGTTCTTCATAACTTCCTTTTCTTTTCCTTATTTCCATCTGAAATTATCATTCTGCATGAAGAATATTATTTGATTTCCTTTAGATCAAATTTAGGTTGGTAATAATTTTTGAGCACATTCAAGATGTCTTTGTTTATGTTGGGAAGCCACCTGTCTATTTTATTCTATTGCTGCTCTGGTGAAGGTAATGTATCTTTATTCCTTAGCTGCTTTTAAGATTTTCTCTGTCATGGGGGTTCAGCCATTTTACTAAATAAACTAGGTTTGGCTTTTTTTGTGTTTCTTTTTTCTCCTTAGAGTTTTCAGACTATCTTGAAATATATTTTGATATATTTTATGAACTCTGTCAAATTTTCTCTCCTCTTTTTCTGAAACTCCATATAAATATGAAATCTTTTCATTGGGTAGTATATGACTCTTGCTCTTTTTTTTCCTCTATGCTTTAGTTTGTATATTTTCTCTTGGCTTAATTGTTCACTAATTCTGTCTCCTGCCATTGTCTAATTTCTTATTATGCCAATTAATTATTTATTTCTGTTATTGAATTTTTCAGTTTATTTCCTATTTAGCTCTTTCTTCAGTTCCATTTTTTTGGTAAAGTTCTCCAGGTTTAACAATTTTTTTCTCCATCTTATACTATTTCATTAAAATTTTAATCATGATATTTTAGTCTTTGTGATTATACTCCAATATCTGAATCACATATAAGTCTTCTATTTTCTTGATTTTTAGTTATATTTTCCCATATCTTGGCCATTCTAATACTTGTTGGTTAAATTATGGACATTGTGGATAAAAATTTTAGGTGTTCCACGTGGTATATTTCTCCTTTAAATACGGTTCACCCTTTCCTCTATTAGGGAGATAGAATGGGGTTCTTTACCTTAATTCAATCAGAAACAGCTGAGTCAAACTCTTCTGCACATTTGGTATTACTCCATCTACTTCTGTTTCCCTGCTATCCTTAGAGAAAAATATCTAAGTGTGTTATTGAGATGCCAGTCCTCATGGGTATACATTCTATTGCTATGTCCTGAACTGAAATTTTCTTCTGTTTAACACATCAAGATATTCAAAGAAGTTTTTGTATTGCCTTTCTATCTCTTCTACTCTTGTGGCCTGCAAAGTTTTCAATGTGTTGAGTAGAAAACTTGTTTCATTTAGGCTCAGTTCTCTGGTCATTTTTTACTCATCAGGATCTTAATCTCCCTAGCTTCTAATTTTTTTCCCTCAACTCCTGAAAAACTACAGAATTTCTCCTGATTTCTCTATCCCCTAGAAGTGTTCCTCTGTCTCGAAAATGCCAAGGTTCTAAACTTCTTGTCTTACATTTAGTAAGAGAAAGGGAAAATGCAGCTGCCAAATGTCAGCTCATCTCTTCACATTTACTACTTCTCTGGGATTTTGCTCTTCTGTCATTGATTGCTTCATTAGTTATCTGGTAACTTTATTATTTTTTTAATTTTTTTATCTTTTAACATCTTTATTGGAGTATAATTGCTTTACAGTGTTGTGTTAGTTTCTGCTGTATAATAAAGTGAATCAGCTATATGTATACCTATATCCCCATATCCCTTCCCTCTTGCATCTACCTCCCACTGTCTGGTAACTTTAAATAAATGTTTATTACTATTGTGGTTGTTACTTAATATGTTTATTTTCTAGTTATTAGATGGAGCATTGGTTTTCTGTACAGTACTTCATCATACTCCAAGGTGCACATCTACATTCATTTTTATTAGATAATATATAAATTTATATGTTCAAAGTTATTTTCTTTAAACAATTTAAAGATATTTAAATATTTGCAAGTACCTATTGTTCCTTTTGAAAATCAGCTGTCATTCTAATTTTTACTTGCTAAATAATAAGGTAAACTTTCTTTGTTTCTCTGCCTTCTTTCAAAGAATTTTCTCAAAAGTGGAACCCAGTCATTTCTGCTTGTATCAAATTGGTCATAACTGGGGGCACAGCCACACTAATTGGTAAAAGAGACTAAGAAATATGTTTTTTCAGCTGATTTTATTGCATGCCTCTTCTTATTGCACTCAGTGAGAATGGAAATTTGACATAGATATTTATCTCTCATTCAAAATACAATCATTTTGAGGAGACTGCTATAATATATCTTATGTTTATGTTAGAAAAGATACATTAAATGAATTATTTTAAAAGTAAAATTCTACAACTTTAAGTAATTTTTCTGCAAGGAAATAATCTACAGTGTATAATACATTTATAGCATGTAGCATATCTATAGCATGTATCTATTTACAATTTATCTATAATCATCACCCTTATAACTATTTAGGAGAAAACATAAAGAAGGAAAGATGAGAAGCAGACAGAAGAGCTATGATAATCTTATCGTTTTTCTGTACGTATGCCAGTGTTGTGGCAGTTGTGGGGTGGAGATGGAGTAGTAGATGTTACTAAGATGTAATGGCAGATATGACCTATAACTGTTTCTAGAGAGTGGCATGGACATATATACACTACCAGACATAAAATAGAAAGTTAGTGGGAAGCAGCTGCATAGCACAGGGAGATCAGCTTGGTGCTTTGGGACCACCTAGAGGGGTGGGATAGGGAGGGTGGGAGGGAGACGCAAGAGGGAGGAGATATTGGGACGTGTGTATATGTATAGCTGATACACTTTGTTGTAAAGCAGAAACTAACACACCATTGTGAAGCAATTATACTCCAATAAAGGTGTTAAAAAAAAGAAATTATATCCAAACACACAAGAATAAATTTGCAATAAACATTTATATACAGAAAAAAAAATATTGGTGGTGAAGGACATTTGTGTAAAGATCACTAATCACTTACAGGCCAACATTTTGTAAAGTAAACTAAAAATAAATTACAAAGAAATAAACTGACAGACACGAAGATGTAATCCCAATTTGATTATTAGATTCAACTGACATAAATTATTGTGTTAAATTTCTATGAGAATTTCTAAATATTGTCTCTGTTTCTGTACATATCTCATCCCAGAGTGCTAGCAGTTTGTAGACCACACTTTCAGTTGCACTCATCTAGAGGATGTGAAGAATAAAACAGAAAGGGATGCACTCCTTTTTGGCTATTACTTTTGTATTAATATGAATATAATTTTGTATTGGTATTTTTATAGTATTGGTATTGGATTCATAGTTTGAACAACTGCATGGGTGTTTTTAAAGAATACATTTATATTGAGGAATAATTCTTAAAAAGAATTATTTTGACAGGCAACACACTGAGATTTGTGTGTAGCATGTTAACTTTGAAATTTCTTTGAACATTCATGATTGATATTTCACATAGACACTAACACCTGCAATCTTTCCAGAATACTTAAAGTTTAAATTACATGAGATTTTATTACTGCCATTATTAGTCTCTTAGTATACTTTCCTTTAGGATTCTTACCTATAGTATATATCATATGACTAGATATATCTTTCCAGTCATATATCATATGACTGGAAAGGTCATTGTGTTTTCTTTCTGCTTGAATGTTATCTTGTATTGAAATTATATTTTCAAGCTCTTGCTTCATTTTCTTTCAGAATCCATTATGGCTATTCCATACCAAATTTTCATTTGTTCTTTTGTAACCATACTTTTAATTTTTCTGTCTTTATCGGGATGATTTTGTAGTTCTTAGTTATCCCTGTTATAAAATTGCATCCTGCTCAGCAATTAAAGAGCACTTACAATTTATAAATTCCTATCCATCTACAGTTCTGGAAAATATTCTTGTTTTATTTCTTTCATTAATTTCCCCACCAACTTCTCTATGAAACTTCTTTTAGATTAATATTAGAAATGCTAACTATATTCCATATATTTTAATTTTTGTCCATTCTTTTTTCTTTGTGATAGAATTGAACTTCTTTGTATGGTCTTCTGGTTCTCTAACCCTTCTGTAATGTTTACTTAGCAGTTCAACCTATATATTGCTTTTATTTATATATCATTGATCAAGTGTTTTCTTTTAAAAAATCTGTATGAGTTTTTGCATGCAACTATTCTGAATTTTCTGTCAGAATAATAACTGTATTCTGCTGGTAGGATGTTAATTCTTCTTGTTGAATTTGTTGCCCCACTATTTTGGTATTTTTTAGTTTTCTGGTCACATTTTATTTGAGAGAACCTATTTGTCTATCAGTTGTTTTTAATGATAAGCTACCTCAATAAATAACAACCAGCCATCTTGCTTCTCCTACTCCATGGTCAACACTTATTTAATTTGCTGATAGATAGCACTGTCAAACTCAAGTGTGCTGGGCAAGTAGGGGGATACACTAATCAAAGTGCTGATTGAATCCCAAAGCAATTATCCTTGGAAATGTCACAGTAACTCCTCCAATTACTTGTATCAGCAATACTAGAATTAAATACTATATACTTTTCTTAGTTATACTTAGTCTTATATATAATGCTCACCATTAGCCTTTATCTTGATTTCTCTCCAATCATTTGGTTGCCTGAAGCTTGTACACTAATAAATTCTTCAAGAAAGACTCATGGGAACACTATTTCCTGACTTCTTTCATATTGATAACTCTTTTCTGTAGCCTTTACTTTTGAAAATCTGCTGACAGATAAAATATTCTTAGTTCATATTTTCTTTCCTTGGGAATCTTAGCTATTTTAATCCACATTCTTCTGGCCTAAAGAACTGAGGTTGAAAAGTGATGAAAATTTGCTTTTGTCTAATCCCCTACTCTGTTCTTTAACTTCGTATTTTACTTGTTTGCCTCAAGGTTTTATTTATTTATTTAACTTTTATTGATTTTTTGAGAGTATGTTTCAGTGTTGCTAATTCTGGATTTATTTTCTCAGGAACGTGATATGCCCATCCAGTATGTCATTTCAATTAGCTTTGCCACTCAAGGACATTTTCTTGAGTTATAGTTTTTAGTACTTTTCCCTTTATTCTTACTTTGATTTTCTTCCTTAAAGATTCCTATTATGCATATGATGGATCTTCTTTGTTTACCATCTAATTCTTCACTTTCCTTTGAATTTTTTAGAAGTTTCTTCCTTCCTTTATTTTTTAAAGTTTTTATTAAACTATAATAAATATATAGAATAGAAAACATAAATGTGAAGCTAGTTAAATTGTCATAAACTGAACATACCCATGTAACAACATGTGGGTGAAAAAACAGAACATTAGCAACACACTGGCAAACTTTACCTGTCCCTTGCCAGTCTCTACTGTCCACCTGGTTAACCATAATTATGACTTTTAACAGCTTATTTCAAGTGTGTCTCCTTTTTTGTTCTACAAAGATGTAATTTCTATGTGAACACTGAGGCAATTTCCCTTTTAAGAGTTTTAAAATGTAAAATTTCAAATTATTATATCTTGGCATGTCTACCTCTTCATTCTATTTTTACTGTTTATAGCTTATTTTTGATATGCTTTTTTTTACTTGAAATATTACTTTTATTGAAGTAAACTATAAAAATGTCTACATTTTTAAAGAGATTGTAAGATAAAGTAAATGATAAAATGTGTATCACTTAAATTACTCTAGTCATTCAACTTGTACTGACCACAAAGAAGATTTTTTTCTAATATGGACTGAAGTTAATGGTTATTCCTCCAAACAATGTTGTTTTATAAAACACAGCTTATTGTATGTGTGAGGTTGAAATGCTTACAGAATTATGTCAAACTATTTAATTTGACTTAAATTGGATCTCTTGTAGCCATGAAACTTACTGGAAGATTCAATTAATGAAGCTCTATTATTATCATATTAATCTATTAGGTAAAATATGAATTTATAATATCAACTCGGAAACTTCTCTATTCTTAGCAATAAACAGCAATTACTATAAAACCAGTGGCAAAAAATAAAATTTGTTTCTCTGTTTTCCAACAATATTTAATATAACACTTTTCTCTGACCTTGTGAGTTATTATATGTGAAAATATTTTGTACACTGTAAATATGTATATAAATATTAAATGTTATTATAGCTACATTTTAAGTATAGCTGATTATAAGTTGATTTAATGCAAATAAGCTAACTCAGTGTAGCCGGTATGCATCTCTATGTAACAATTTTCCTTAATTGGAAAAATTAAGATTTCCAAGTATAATTTCCCTATATGTAAAACATTCAATACCAAATTAGCATCTGTTGAAACAGTTGTCTGATCAAAATTCTATTGCCTCCCTGTGGCATCTAGTGAGAACTGAAACCTAGGCAGTATGTTGACAGTGCATATTCATTCAACAAATATTTTTGAACAGTTTTCCCATGCCAAAGATTATTTAAAATTCAGACATAAATAGGACATGATAACTTGCATTTTAGTTATGGAAGGATAATTGTGGACATGGAAGGAACAGTAATTACTATACTACTATGAGCATAGGTTAGGATTCTTACCTGTAGTATATCACTTAATTCTTATAGTCACCTGTGATGAAAAGTTTATTTTATGTATTTTATAGATAAAAAAATTGATGCTCAGATAATTTTTGTGGCCAACGAAAAGTTAAGCATACAGTAAGTCCAGGGGCTGGGCTGAAATTGGAATCTCTGCTTTTCTTACTTTAATTCCCAAGATCTTTCCATTATATACCATATGGCTTGTTAAATAAATTTAAACTAGCACTTACGTGATAGTGCTGTGTAAGTATATAATGAATCTCTAATTGGGAGTCAGTTTTCTAAATTCAAAGATTGTCATATAAATATCCATGCATTTGGGACTCAGAAAATGTTAGTATCTTTAAAAAATTAATATGGCTATTATATCTTAGTAAATCTTTAATTAAGTAGTATCTTACAGCATATTATTTAATAGTCAAAACAATGATTTTGTTTTTAGCTACATATTTCCATTCTGTACTAAAACGTGCTAGTGCATTCTTCAAAGAACAATATTTTTTCTTATTTCTAGTTATACATGAACAATTTATAGCCAAATCAAATAAATTCCAACTATTTCTAATGGCAGTGTTAGGACTTGAAAAATGAGAATCACTTGTTAGATGAAAATGAATTTATTTCAGACTCCATTTATTTGCGGTGGTCAGTAAATCTTTCAATTTACCTTAAGGGCTCAAGAAATTCAAAGTTTGTCTAAAGGGAAATTATACCCCTAGTGGGAAATGTTATGTTATGTTATTTTATTTTATTTTATTTTGAGGGGTGAGAAACAGGGGGTATTTATATTACAAAATAACATTCAACTCATCTTAACTAGTTATAATATATTTGGTAGAATAGGAAATCTTGGTGTTTGTAACAGTTACCCAACAAACTGACAAATATAAGAAATAAAAGTTTAATTTTAAGAATAATTGTCCGAAGCAATGAATTACATTATAAATTATATATTTATTTTTCTGTTTCTAGAGCTTTTCATATTTAGCTTCAGAATTTGAAGAAATAGATATTGAAAGAATAAATCTAATTACCTTGATGCCACAACTTTCTTTCACAGCAGAATTAAGAAATTTATCTAGGTGTTCACTGTAAGCATTTTTAAAGGATTATTTCTTCATTATATATTGTCTAGTAAGTTTTTTTTCTTTTTTTAAAGAACTTTATTGAGTAATTCACATAAAATTTGCCCATTTAAAGTATTCAGTTTAGTGTTTTTTTTTCCTCTACATCTTTATTGGAGTATAATTGCTTTACAGTGTTGTGTTAGTTTCTGCTGTACAACAAAGTGAATCAGCTATATGTATACATATATCCCCATATCCCCTCCCTCTTAAGCCTCCCTCCTACTCTCCCTATCTCACCCCTCTAGGTCTTCATAAAGCATTGAGCTGATCTCCCTGTGCTATGCCGCAGCTTCCCACTAGCTATCCATTTTGGAAATGTTATTTTAGATGAGATCCTGCAGCAATCATGAGGCGTTATAGTTAGAGATTAATTCTTCTGGAGAGATATCATTCCTAAAATATCTCTGGTGTATGTTTATGTCTCATGTAACATAAATTTATTAATTCATTCATAACACCTAAGTTGTGATAAATATATGGTCATCTGAAATCCAAGATTAAGTCTAAAAAATTAAAAATAGAAAATAACTGGTACATTAAAATTTCTTCTAAGTTTAAAATGGTGGTAGAATAGAATGTCTGAACATCTGGACCCTTCTTGGTCCATTATCAGAGTCAAAACCATGAAGTACAAAGAAGTCTAGAGATATTTTTATTAATTTTGCCTCTCTGTAAAAGAAACATTTTATTTCTTAGATATCTTCAATTCTTAGGGGGAAAATGAGGATGTAAAAGGAAAGAAAAAATATAAAACTGTATTTCTCGAAGGTAATGTATGGATACCACTAAAAAAACCTGTTAATATATCCCTAGGGTTATTTAAATTATTTTTATTGTACTATTTCTTAAATATGTACAAATATAAACAATAAATTCTTACAACCATAAACGACAAACCAAAAAGCAAATTTGTAAGCTAATACAAGCAAGACTAGAAAATCAATAACATTTTAATCATATGGATTAATTTGTTGTATGAGTGGACATTTTGTTGAAAAACTAAATTGTTTTTCACAGTGTGACTTGTGTACTGATACTATTGCACAGGTACTTGTGAGTTTGGCATATCTGTGTTGCCATGTAAAATCTGATAAGTAATTTAGTCCACCATTTTCCTCTAGTTAAACTATTGGAGGACATTTATTCATACATAATATTCTGATATCATTCAGTTCTCACATAACAGTGGTGGGCATATGCACATTATTCTCTTTTGCCCTTATTAGCCTACTACAATTAAAGTGGTAAAGGCACCAAGACAAATATAAATGAGAATATAATATTAAGCATTGAAATTGCATAGTAAGTAATGGTTATCCAAAACATTTTAAAATTAAATTTAGATATTATAATAGTATATTATTATTATAATGAAAATCAAGAGTTACTGACTTATGTTAATGGGCATGGAGGGGTTGAGATGGCATATTGATCGGCTCATCAACCCAAAGGGACTAGTGTATTACAAATGAACTCCAGAGACATCTTCCTCTTTAATCATCTTCATGATATGTCTCTAATCCTCAGTAATTAATTCTGTAAGTCTTTCTGGATTGATTGAAATGCTAATTACAGAATGTTTCTGTAATCTTAAAGCTGCAAACTCTTCAGGCATATCAATTGCATATATATTCTACCCTTGAAATCTCTATTCTTGTTCTAAAAGAAATTGTAGATATCAGTGCAATGGAGAAATTTCATTATACTTCCTAGGTAGTTTATTTTAATTTCCACTAGATATATTCTTTATCTTAGCCTTTTATAGGTTATAAGTATTAAAAATACCTTCTCCCAGTTTGTGGCTTATTTTTAATTTCTTTATGGTACCTTTTGAAAAAGAGAATTTGAAAAATGTCAATGCAGTCATTTTGATCAATGTGTGCGTGTATGTTTGAGTCTCATTTAATATATACTTCCCTACTCCATGGTGAAAGATATTTTTTACATTTTTAGCCAGATAAAATTTTGGTTTTCACACTTAAGTTCCTCATCCATTTGTAATTCATTTTTATGTAAGATATGTTTTGAGCTGAAATGTGTTCCTCCAAATTCATAAGTTGAATCCATAACCCCCAGTACCTCAAAATGTGACTGTATTTGGAGATAGGGTCTTTAAAGAGGTAATTAAATTAAAAATGAGTTCATTAGGATGGGCCTTAATCCAACATGATTAGTGTCCTATAAGAAGAGAAAATGTGAACAGAGACACCAGCGATGCACATGCAGCAGAGGAAAAAACATGTGAAAACACAATGAGAAGTTGGCTTATCTGCAAACCGAGGAGAGGAGCCTCAGGTGAAATCAAGCTGGCCAACACCTTGATTTTGGATTGCTATCTTCCAAAACTGACAAAAGTAATTTCTGTTTTTTAAGCCACCCTGTCTCTGGCAATTTGCTATGGTAGCCCTAGCAAACTAGTAACGCTGTCACATTCCTGCTGGCCACAAATATAACCAACCATTCCAGGGTCATTTTATAGTTGCTCCTTTTCCCACTGCTTTGTAGCATCACCTTTGTCCATGTATCAAGTTTCCATTTATATATGGCTCATTTTCTAGGACCTCTATTCTCTTCAGTCTGTTTGTTTAGTTCTGTCCAATTCCACACATTATAATTACCACAGCTTGAAAATATAACTTGATAGAGCAAATATTCCTACTTCATCATCACCTTAATCAGTGTCACCACCAGTCTTTTTAATACAATTATTTGTCTGGATTCATAGCAAGAGTTCTTAATCAGAGTAGAAGGCAAGGCAAACAACGCATAAGTCTTCCAAGAACTATAGATAAAGGAAATGCCAGGAATGAACAAATAAGTTTGAAAAAGAAATAAAGGGTAGTTGAAGTTCTAGAAATTGAAAATATAAAATAAAAATGTATTGGATGGCTTAAATAAAAAAATAAAAACACAGCTGAAAGGAGTGTTATAAGCTGGTAGATATACCTAAACAAATCACTCAGTGTGCTGCACAGAGAGACAGAAAATATATACGTGAAAGAGAAGGTAAGAGCTATGTGAGAGAATGCAAAGGTTTAACATGTGTCAGCATAGAATCACAGAGGCAGAGAGAAAATGAAGAAGTAATATTTGAAAGAAAATGGCTACAGTTTTATAAGACCGAAGAAAATAAAAATTCACAGATCCAGGATTTGTAACATATCACAAGCAGAAGAAACAAAAATCAATCTGAGTCCAAACACATCAAAGTAAAACTGTAGAACACAAAAGAAAAAAATAAAATATTTTATGCAGCCAGAAGAAAGGAGAGCCAGAAGAAATAATAATACCTTTATTCTGCCAATTGTTATGAAAAATTGATTGTTAACCTACCTTTAAATTCTCAGAAATATTATCATTCAAGAAAAATTATGAATTAAAATTCCACCAAAAAAGCCTATGGTAAGGTAATTTTCTAGGATATATTTCAAAAAGAAAAGTCATCCCAGAATAAGGTCTGTGTTGCCAGAAAGAATGAAAAGCAAGTCAAATAATAAATGTGTTTGTGAGTAGCTCACTACTTGATCATCTGTAGGAGTCTTGCAGGCCGAAATTCAGTAAGCTTTTCTCCAGACAGGATTGTTTCTTCTTTGGCTTAGGGGAAGCAACCGACTAGAAACAATCTCAGCCCCATTAAGATTTCTGCCTTAATGCAAGCAGCCTGGTTCACACTGTGCTATGGATCAGATATTAGATCAGCTTTCCTATTGGTACCCACCCAAAGGTACCATACTCCTCCCATTTGCCTGTTGCTCCTGGCTTAAAGCTCTTATTTCAAATCATACATGTGTGTGTGCTTGGTTAGCTTTGCATCTGGTGGTGATGTGATGGCGAGATCATTGAGGGTCTTCTTCTACTTCTTATGAGGGCTTGAACAGTATGTTTTGCCCATATCTGTATTGGGAGGGCACACAGAGCACCCAGTTAACCAAGATGCTGGTCACAACTGTTTAGCAATTTCTTGGCATCTGTAGATGACGAATGCAGCTTTTATAGTTATGACGAAAAATCAATCAGTATTTCTGAAGTAAAGTAGGGTTGAATGGTTTGTTTCATAGATGCAGTCACATTCCATTCTCCTTATTTTTAAATGTTACAAACAACTTTGCAAACGTAAACAACCTTGGAAATGGAATGGGGAAAATGACTAACAAAATTTTAGAAAATTATAAAGAAATAAAGTGGGGTTTTCTTGTCTTAACAATTCTCCAGGACTGCTAATTATTCCTTACAGTATTTTCCTGATCTCTTTTGCTTGAACTTCATGGTAACATTTATTACTAGGGTAAAGCAATATATTTTTGTTGTTGTTCCAGTGCTTTTTTTCACTCCATCGATTCCATGTGCTTTGATTTGTTGTTTCACACTGTTAGTTATCAGATTAGAAAGCTCTTGAGTATCACATGTGTCTGTGTCCTTACAAGTTGGTCCATCTGGCAGTTGAAACAGCTTTATAAAGTTTGTAAGCTTTATAGGAAGAGATACACTATATCTTGAAAAGAAAATTTGATTCTTTGCAATACATGTGGTTAAATAAGTAATACTTAGTAAAATCTCTTCCTCTATTGTTAGAATAATAGTAATTAACCAAACTGCTATACTACTCTTACATGGATCTACAGTTGGTCTTACTACACTGTGTCCCTGGGGTGTGTTAATTGTTATGTATTTTTTCTCCAAAAAGGGATAGTCTGCAATCATAAATGAATGCACCAGAACCTAAGATATTCCAGGAAATTATTACTTGTTCTGTTATTTTTTAATTTAGAAGGCTTTTAAAAATATATTCCAGGCCAACTAATAACAGTTTCAATATTTTTACTTCACAAGGTGCAATGATTGGAGGTATATTTACTTGAAGTTGTATTTTCCAGTGTGGAGATATTTTCCCAATACAAGTCTGTATTTATTTCTGAGTGAGAACTGGTGAAATGTGATGAGTATAAATCATTGCTTTTTATGAAATAATCTTATTTTACTCCAAAGTGACTATCATGTTATAGTAGTTACTTCATCTGCAGCAAGTCAAAATTTTGTTCGTATGAACTTCTTGGCTAGAGTCTGTGTCTAGTGGCCTGGAATAGTTTTTGCTATTATACTTACCAAGAAAAGGATAGCATGAGCCTCTCTGCCAAAGCTACATTTTTAGGAGCATTGACTAAGAAGCTTTGGTTAGAATTTGCCTTTATTTTTTTAAAAGAATGTTGTGAGTCATATGAATCACTCTTGTGTTTATAAATTATGTAGTATATGTAATACAGAATCTACCTTAATATAATTTTTTTTGTTTTTAGTTTGTTTCTTTGTTTTGCCATCAATGATTATTATGTAACATGGTTTGTCTTTTTTTATAGATTTTATTTTTTAGATAAGTTTTAATTTTCAAAGCAAAATTGAGCAGAAACTAGAGTTTCCATATGTTCTTTGCTTTCGCACATTTACAACCTCCCTCACCATGAACATACTGTACATGGTGGTATATTTGTTACAAATGATGACTTCTGACACGCCATTATCACTCAAAGGCCATAGCTTACATTAGGGTTCACTCTTAGTGTACATTCTATGAGTTTTGACACATGTTTATTGACACGCATTATCCACTACTGTAGGATCAAACAGAATAGTTTCACTGCCCTAAAAGTCCTCTGTGCTTCTAAAAATCCTTCCTTCCTTCTTGGCAACTACTGATGTTTTACTGTCTCTATAGATTTTCTGTTTCTAGAAAGTAATATATTTGGAATCAGATAGTGTGTAGTCTTTTCAGATTGGCTTCTTTTACTTAGTAATATGGATTTAGGATTTCTACATGTCTTTTCATTGCTTGATAGCTCATTTCTTTTTTAACACTGAATAATATTCTGTCACCTGGATGTACTATAGTTTATTTATTCAATCACCAAGGACATCTTGGTTGCCTTCAAGTTTTGGCAATTATGAATGAAACTGCTTTAAACATCCATGTGAAGGTTTCTGCATGGTAAATACCAAGGAGTGTGATTGCTCAATTGTATGGTAAGAGATTGCTTGGATTGTTTAGTTTTGTAAGGAATAGCCAAACTGTCTTCCAAAGTGTCTGTACCATTTCACATTCCCAGCAACAACTAATGAGCATTACTTTTGCTCTGCATTCTCACCAGCATTTGATGTCAGTGTTCCAGATTTGGCCATTCTAATAGGTATATAGTGATATCAATTGTTTTATTTTTATTTATGTATTTTTTAAAAATTTATTTATTTATGTATTATTTTTTTGGCTGTGTTGGGTCTTCGTTTCTGTGCGAGGGCTTTCTCCCGTTGCGGCGAGCGGGGGCCACTCTTCATCGCGGTGCGTGGGCCTCTCGCTTTCGCGCCCTCTCCCGTTACGGAGCACAGGCTCCAGACGCGCAGGCCCAGTAGTTGTGGCTCACGGGCTTAGGTGCTTTGCAGCATGTGGGATCTTCCTGGACCAGGGCTCGAACCCGTGTCCCCTGCATTGGCAGGCAGATTCTTAACCACTGAGCCACCAGGGAAGCCCTCAATTGTTTTAGCTTGCAATTCTCCAACAGCTTATGATGTAGAATAATTTTCATGATAATTTGCCATTTGTATATGATCCTTGTGAGGTATCTGTTCAGTTTTGTGGTCCATTTAAAATAGGATTGTTTACTTCCTTATTGTTGAGTTTCAGGAGTTGTTTCTAAATTTTGGAAAACAAAATTTAGATTTGGATAACATCCATAAAATGTTACAGAAAAACCTGAACAAACTTTTTGGCCAACCCAATACTTCATCAGATGTGTTTTTTGCAAGTATTTTCTCCAGTCTGTGTTCTTATTCTCTTGAAATTGTCTTTTACAGAGCAGAAGTTTTTAAATTTAATGAAGACCAGTCCAATTATTTCTTTCACAGATCACACCTTTTGTGTTGTGTTGAAAAGGTCATTGTTATACTCAAGGTCATCTAGCTTTTCTCCTATGTTATATTCTAGGATTTTTATGGTTTTGTGTTTTATGTATGGGTTGGTGATGTATTTTGAGTTAACCTTTGTGAAAAGTCTAAGTTATGTAGCTAGATTTATTTTTGCATGTGGATGTCCATTTGTTCCAGCCCTATTTGTTGAAAGGACTACCTTTGCTCCATTGTGTTGCCTTTGCTCCTTTGTCGAAGATCAGTTCACTATACTTATATGGGTCTATTTCTGGGCCATCTATTCTGTTCCATTAATCTCTTTTTCTGTTCTCTCACCAGTTCCACACTCTCTTTGATTGCCACAGTTTTATAGTAAATCTTTAAGTTGGGTACTGTCTGTCTTCTGACTTTGTTCTTCTCTTTCAATACTGTGTTGGTTATTCTGGGTCTTTTTCCTCTCCATATAAACTTTAAAATCACTTTGTGAATATCCATAAAATAACTTTCTGGGGTTGCATTGGAATCTGTAGCCCAAGTTGGGAAGAACTGACATCTTGACAACATTCAGTTTCTATCCATGAACATGGAATATATTTCCATTTGTTTAGTTCTTCTTTGATTTCGCTCACTATAATTTTGTAGATTTTTTCTCATACAGATCTTATTTTAAACTTATAACTATTTCATTTTTGTGGTGCTAATGTAAATGGTATTGTACTTTCAGTTCTAAATTTCACTTGTGCATTGCTGGTATAAAAGAAAGCAATTGACTTTTGTATATTAACCTTGTATCCTACAATCTTGTTCTAATTGCTTATTAGTTTCAGAAATATTTTGTTAGGGCTTCCCTGGTGGTGCAGTGGTTAAGAATCTGCCTGCCAATGCAGGGAACATGGGTTTGAGACCTGGTCTGGGAAGATCCCACATGACACGGATCAACTAAGCCCATGACCACAACTACTGAGTCTGTGCTCTAGAGCCCATGAGCCACAACTACTGAGCCCATGTGCCACAACTACTGAAGCCTGCATGCCTAAAGCCCGTGCTCCACAACAAGCAAAGCCACCCCAATGAGAAGCCCACACACCACAACGAAGAGTAGCCCCTGCTCGCTGCAGCTAGAGAAAGCCCGCGTGCAGCAACGAAGACCCAACACAGCCAAAAATAAATTAAAATAAATAAATTTTTTTAAAAAATATTTTGTTGGTTCATTTGGATTTTCTACATATACAATTATTTCATCTGTGAACAAAGGCAGTTTTATTTCTTTTCAATCTGTATGTCTTTTATTTACTTTCCTTGTCTTATTGTATTAGCTAGACGTCCCAGTATGATGTTGACACGGAGTGGTGATAAGGGACATCCTTGCCTTGTTCTTAATCTTCATGGGAAAGCTTCTGATTTCTCACCATTAAGTATGACGTTAGCTGTAGGCTTTTTTTGGAGATATTCTTTCTCAAATTGCAGAATTTCCCCTCTGTTACTAGTTTATGGAGAATTTTTATCATGTATAAGTACTGAGTTTTGTTGAATGCTTTTTCGGAATCTGTTCATACGATTATGTGATTTTTTTATCTGTCCTGTTGATATGATGGATTACATCAATTGAATTTTGAATGTTGAACCAGCCTTGCATACCTGGGATAAAGCCCAGTTAATCATGGTGTATGATTCTTTTTATACTTTTTCAGATTTGATTTGCTAACATTTTGTTGAAGATTTCTTCATCTTTGTTTATGAGAGATATTGATCTGTAGCTTTCTTTCCTTGTAACATGTTTGTCTATTTTAGGTATTGGAACAATGCTAGCCTTGTAAATGAGTTAAGAAATATTACCACTGCTTCTATCCTCTGAAAGAGATTGTAGAAATTTGTATAATTTTTTTTCTTACAAATTTGGTAGAATTCACCAGTTAACCCATCTGGACCTGGTGTTTTCTGTTTTGGAAGGTTATTATTATTTTTGTTGTTGTTTTAATTTTTTTTTTAATTTACATTTTCAAATTAATATTTATTGGAGTATAGTTGATTTACAATGTTGTGTTAGTTTTAGCTGTACAGCAAAGTGGATCATTTATACATATACACGTATCCCTTCTTTTTAAGATTCTTTTCCCATATAGCTCATTACAGAGTATGGAGTAGATTTCCCTGTGCTATACAGTAGGTTCTTATTAGTTATCTATTTTATATGTAGTAGTGTGTATATGTCATTCCCAATCTCCCTATTTATACCTCCCCCTCCTTTCCCCCTTGGTAACCATAATTTTGTTTTCTACATCTGTGACTCTATTTCTGTTTTGTAAATAAGTTCATTTGTAGCCTGTTTTTTAGATTCCACATATAAGCGATATCATATTTGTCTTTCTCTGTCTGACTTACTTCACTCAGTATGACAATCTCTAGGTCCATCCATGTGACTGCAAATGGCATAATTTCATTCTTTTTATGGCTGAGTAATATTCCATTGTATATATGTACCACATCTTCTTTAACCATTCCTCTGTTGATGGACATTTAGGTTGTTTCCATGTCCTGGCTATTGTAAATAGTGCTGCAATGAACATTGGGGTGCATGTATCTTTTCGAATTATGGTTTTCTCCAGATATATGCCCAGGATGGAAGGTTATTATTTATTGAGTCAATTTACTAGATATAGACCTATTCAGATTATTTCTTCTTATGTAAGTTTTGGCAGATTTTATCTTTCAAGGAGTTGGTCCATTTCATGTAACTGAATTGTTCATAGCAGTCGTTTATTATCCTTTTAATTAATCATGGGAACCATGGGAATCTGTGGTGATGCATCTTCTATCATTTTTGATATTAGTCATTTATGTCTTAGTTTCTTAGTTATTCTGGCTATAGTCTTATTGATTTTATGTATGTTTTCAAAGAATCAGTTTTTGGTTTTGTTGATTTTCTCTACTGATTTTATGTTTCAAATTTCATTAATTTCTACCTTAACTATTGTTGTTACTTTTCTTCTGTTTACTTTGGGTTTAGTTTCCTAATGTGGAAGCTTTGCTTATTGATTTTAGAGTTTTCTTCTTTTCTAATACATACATTCAATGCTATAAATTTTCCTCTAAATACTGCTTTCATTAGTCCCATGACTTTAATTTTGGAGGACTGTTTTGGGGAAATATTACCTGGATTCTGGAAAGTTCATTTGCAAACTCATCCCAAACCTATATTTCAGCAATTGCAAACTTGCATGTCTATATTTTCATGATAGTTACTACTAGAAGCTCCAATCATGTTGAATTATGAATATAGAAAATGTTCTAAAACATGCTTAACTGTGACCACAGAGGCTTATACTAAGACTTACAAATTAAACAAAATTATATTCTGGGTGCCACTGTCAGCACCTACTAATTACTTCTTTTCTACAGGAGTTGGTTTTTCGTTGGTGCCTATAAAACAAGATCAAGGTAGAATTTTACTACTCTTAGAATCATACAGTCAAAATTTACAAGGTTGAGGGTGTTTATGTGTCAATGGGCTTCTCTAATCTTTATGAAGTTTCACAAGACTCTTCTCCAGAACACTGTGGCTTCAACTACTGAAATGACATTATTCTTTTATAGAGTGGTGTGTCTATATCAAATTATGTGACTCATTTTTAACATTCTTAAAAACCTGAGGAAGAGGAAGTGGGAATAACCAGATGAGGAACAGAAGCAGTTGCTGCTTCTCTCCTTGGGCATATGCTCTAGATTTATGATTTGGTCAATGTATTTTTTAAAGGCAAATTGTTGGCATAGTGAGTTTTAGAATCACCTGGAGAACTAGTAAAAATATTGTTTCTTGGGCCTTACTCCAGGTCAATTAAACGAAAATCTCTGCAGGTGAAGACTTAGGAGTTAGTATTACATATTAATTTTCTAGTTAATTCCTATTATTTCTGCATAGTAGGAAACAGTGTAAAATCAGTAGTCTGTTTAAAATTTAACTGAAATGCATGGTCAGTCTTTGGGATGCTTAAAGATTGTTAAAGGTTTGCCCATATTTATGTGCTATTTTACCCACCAACAAATGCGATAGGTCTTCTCCCTGGGCCCCTGTAATGCCCCCAAACTTATTTCACCTGATGTGAGAACTTAACTCAATTCTTCCAATAAATGATATATGATCTGAGGCTCACATAGAGTTATGGATATTTTGAGTTCCGGTGGCTCGTTACTGCAGGTGATTTAATGTGGAGTTTATGCGGAGTTAATTCATTAGTTTGTCCAGAGTTAATGGAAGTAAAATGGAAGTTCTAGTTCTGCTCATTTGTTGCAAGTGTTATTGCTAATGAATACAGGTAAATCTGGCAGAAATAGACAAATGCATATATATTTTCTAAATTACTGAATTACCCTAACTTAATGTGGAATTTTTTTGAAGCAGAATTTCCTACCCTTAGTGCTGTGTATGTCTTAAATTATTTCCTATCACAGAAAGTGATATGCAATGTCTATTTAAGATAATATAAAAAGTATAGCGGACATTTCTTGGTGCACAAATCATAACTTATCTTCATTGAAAAGATATGTGGCTGAGTAAACGATCAAAAAGGTTTCAACTTCAATATGATACTTTCAAAACCAAAGTTTGAAAAAAAGTAAAAAGGATATGATACATAGATGAGAGTTTTATCTCATTAGAAAGGAGAAGTGTCTTTTTTTAATGAAATGATTCTCCTAAGGGTCTATTTGAATTATTAATTTTCTTCATTACTGCTTTTCTTTTGCTTATCTTTCACACTCAGTTAAGGTTTTAAGCCTCTGGAAACTCTTTAGAGCTTGTTTCTGTTGTTTGGGAACATTTTCTCAGGTATATTTTCTTTTCTTTGAGAGTTTCCTTTCTTCTATGGCCTCTGATTTAAAGCAAAAGTAAATGGGCACACAGGAGAAAAGATGAATACTGGGCTAATTATGTACCTGTGTATTCTGTGAAGCTGACACAATTCAATAATCTTAAACCTAATGAACTTTTCTCCTGACTGAAACTTTCAATTACTCACTCACTGTTACATTAGTACTTAAACATTTCAGTTATTGCCATAGCTCATTAGAATGTAAATGAAGACCAAGGATTGAATGAGCACATTCAGGGCCTAAGTCAGGATGAGTTTAGACAGATTTTCTTTCAGATGTCAGTTTCTCTTATGATACGCAAACAATATACATCAGATCAAAGCAATTCTATTACAAAAATCTTTGTGTGATTTTTTTAGCAGTACTAGATGTGCACATATATGGCTTCGTAACGGGGACAGTCTGCCTATTTCTCCTACTCACAAGAGATCCAGAATGAGCATGAATAATGTTTTAGTAATAAAGACTTGCTAATGTTTGATTGCAGTTTCATTGTTTCTAACACCTCTTATTAGCGGTGTCACATTTGCTTCCCAAAATAAACCAGCCACACTGTAGTTCACCAGAGCGAGGTTATATGATAACATTGGAGTAAACTTAATAGATTGGTCAGATTCTTTCAGAAGACTAGCCTAGAGATAATTAACTTTTCCAAATAAAACAAATATTTAAAACTAAAAATAGTATTGTTAATGACTATTGCTTATTTTAACCAAGAGGCCCAAAACCTTTAATATATGTTACAATTATTGAATATGCAACTGATTCTAATATGATTATATATACCTGTGTTTTTATGTAGAAGTTATGTAAAAACCTTAAAAATTATTAACATGTCTTCAAATTCTTGTAGTTGCATAAAAACCACATGGCTCTTTGTCCTGATTCTTTTACCATCACCTTTGCTACTTTAATTGAGGCTATGAGAGCAGCTGTGTCTGTCCAGATAAAATGCACGCAGAGGCCATTCTCCTATTCCAAAAGACAACTTATGGGGAAAAAATTTTGTTAAGAGCAGAAGTGGGGAGCAGAGATAAATATTTTAATTACCTACATTATTGGGAAAGAAGAATGACATAGGTAAGGAAAATTTATCAGTAATCTAAAAGTGTTGTTTTTATAAATTGTGTCAACCTATTTCAGGGTATTTTTTATTTTAATGATGTGAAAAGGAATGGTTTCAGGCTTTGTCCATGTTTTATTCTCCTTTCTTCAGTTTTTCCTTAAGGAGAAATGAATTACCCCTAAATTAATAAATGTTGTATTGTCCCAAAACAAGCAGCTAAAGCAGAAGAGGTGAAAAAAAAAAAAAACAAAAACCTGCATAGTCCATTCACTCATAGGCATCTCTTCAATAAGAAGTTGACACTTCAGTAAATTGCAAGTCAAGCCCACTGCCACTGCTATTTTTCAAATTCAAGGCAGGTGAGCTAGTTCTTTTCAGGACTATCTGAAGGATGCAACCATACTCCAGGTACAATATGTAGTCAGCCACAACCAGGAGCAAGCAAAGTTCTGATCATCTCTAGGCAGAAGTTACATATCACACATGCTGTACATTACAAAAGAGGTTGAAGTAGGATGTGCCATTTATTGTACCTGGCATGATTTTACTGAGAATTAAGGTGGTTCTGATTGCATGGGAGAAGTCAGATGAAGGGGTTCTTGGTTAGACTTCTGGAGCCATTTTATTTTATATCACCCTGCCTGGCAGGTGTCTCTTGATCTGTGTTCTTCCTGGGATTGCATGAAGATTTTGATAGTATGTAATTCTCCCTGCTTCAGTCTCTCCATATGAATATTTCCTTTAGATTATTTTAATTAATTGTAATGGTAAATTAATTTGAGAAGAACTCAATTAAATATTGTTTTTTAAGGATTTCTTGAATCATGAAGAACAAGAACATGGAGAGTTTATTCCAGCTCTTGTTTTCATGAATCAGCTAAGCCTTTGTCAGTGGCCTTCATGGCCATGATTGACAATTCAGGCTTGTTTAAATTGGATTGGGCCTCAGGATTTTATTCTGGGTTTGAAGAAAGGGAGGTGACTTGATATGGGCCATTTCCAGGCTTCTTTGAGCAGAAAAGAATGTGTTTCTTGGAAAACTAGAGCTTCTGATTTGAAACTTGCGCTTTGTAAATCAGAATAAGTATGAGAAAAATAACTTGGTTTACAGATTATATCACCTAAAATATATTTTTCCTACTTGTCCCAATTGGAGGGCTCATTTTTAAAAGTGGGTTGAAGATCATCAGTTTGCAAAAAAAAATTTCCTCATGTTCAAAATTTTAGACCTTAGCCTTAAAAGGATGTGAAAAAAGAATTAAAGTGGTAAAGCTAAGATCTGGGCCTAGATGATAAAATGTGAGAGCTGTTCTCACACTATTCTGTCATAATCTGCCTCAGTATTTACATGTTTTTCGAAAAGAGTGTTACCCATGTTTTTTGATAAATTAAATTCATTAATATGGCATTCATTGGTAAAATATCAAAAAGAGAAGGAGAAAAAAGTAAATAGTCTGTAATTTACAAAAATCCAGGATGAACATTTTCTTTATCCTTAATATCTATTTCTACATTTTATATGCAGTGAAAATCATATAATGAATACTTTTCTAAACATACATTTTCACTAAACATCATATCAGAAACACTTTCATGTCCATAAAAACCTACACAAAATGAGTTTTATTATAATAAGGCATTATGTTTTCCTAAAACAGTATCAATGTGTTGTAATAAAATATAAAACACTTAAAATAGTAATATTTACATTGCACTTCCTTTGTGCCAGATATAAGTGCTTTATTTGTTTATCTAATTATTTTTAAAAATCCTAAGCTTTTAGCTACTGTGCTACAATGTTTCTAGATAGTGTTAATAAGTGAATATATTAGAAGTTAAAAGTACTCACTTCCCAGAAATTAAATTCTCATATATCATTCATTAGATTATACATATTTCAATGAATAGATTTAATTAACTCCCATTTGTTGATGTATAGGTTGCTTCTATTTTATAATGAATGTTGTGATGAACAATTTGTCACTTAAGCTTTTAACATATTCCTAATTATGTCTTTATGTCTGGGCCTCTCAGTTTGGGATGAGTATTTGTGGGAATGCAGTGATGTGCCAAGATTATCTCAAAGACACAGGATACATATGTTGAGTTTTTGTGAAGTTTAATTTAACTCAATGATTTAGGAAAAAAATTTTCATTTTTGAACATTTATCCATTCAATTCAAAAAGTATGTATTGAGTACCTATTTTTCCCAAGATTTGTTCTAGAAGCCCCATATATCAACACACTGTGTACATCCCTTATACTCTCTAGGCATCATGTGACTGGGTTACTTTCTTATGGTTTTTTCTGTGAAATGCCATCTCTCTATGTAATTATAGGCTTTGAAATGTTTTATTTCCAAATGCACACAAAGCAAATAAATAAATCCAATATCTTCAATTTTGTATTGTGTGGTAAAAGTCTAGTGAGGAAAGGACAATGTATTATTAAGAAACAGGAACTCTACCTAGGAGGAAGTATACCTGTGTTAAACAGAGAGCACAATCAGAGAGAAGAGGGCAAATTACTCTTTGTGTAATGTCACACGTTTACTGAGAGGTGCTAGTCTGCCGGATTGAGCAAACTGCAATGTTAGTTAGATTCATCAGTAAATCTGAAAAGGTCCAAGCAGCTAGCTTTATAAATTGTTGAACTTGTCACTGTGCAAACAGTATTTTAAAAATTGGTTTTTGGTTACAGAAAATTAAATGGTGACACTCATGAATGCATTCAAATCATGTCACAATTATACTCAATCAAATGTTATTTACAAACACCGTTAAATTATGGTTCATTCCATTTCTCAACTCAGTGAGTTTGCAGATATCATAAAATTACAAAATTTTCTAGTTTGTATATTTTGATGCTATTCTTCATTTACTTTTAAAATTCTTTAATTGAAGTATTATATGCATACAAAAAATGCAAACACATAAGTGTAGAGCTCAATGAATTTTCATAAACTGAAGCATGTAACAGACACCTAGATCATGAAACAGAACACTCTGCAAACTGAACTCAAGCAAAAGTGCTCCCTCGCCTGCAAGAATCCCTTCCTGACATGAACCTATCAAAACAAACCACCTTCAGGGTCCAAAAGGGGAAATGACTGTCCATACTCCAAATGCTTGTCCCCGTTCTGGTATTCTAGACTGTCTAGTCCAAGTTATTTTCCAGTTCTCTGATGCTCTACCCAAGTTTTTCTAGTTGTTGGCAATGAGATTCTTGGCCTGCTATGAATTACTGTATACTACATGGTATAATAAACCCTCATTTTTCATTTTCTTTAAAAATAACACTCCAATTAAAACCTACTATTTTGTGATACAGAGTAAGTGAAGTCAATCTAAAAGTTGTCAGATAGTCAAATATGTGCTTTATTACTGATTAATTAGAAGTGAGACTAAACATGGTGTATCTTTGGAAAGAAAAGTGTAAGTATAGCATGAAGGCTATAAGCATAATACAGATCTTTAAAATCAAATTAGGAACATTTTGAAGAAAAATAATTTTTAATTGATAAATTGTTTGAGTTGAGCATAAGTATAACAATCACAGTAAAACAAGGAAGTAAAACATGCCAAATACCTGAATCTTTTATTCCCCTAGAATTACTGTGGATAGAGAGGCCTTCATGATTGGTAAACATATTGGGGAATCTACAAAGTAGTTGTGTTCCAAACTATTTTCAATCAGGAAGTTAAAATTAAGCTGAAAATGAAATATATGCTCTTAAAAATACATTTTAATGGCCCCCAAATTCATACTTGACCATCTGGTTGAAAGAATGATATTAACCTCATTTTTAACCATGTAGCTGGACCAAGAAGAAGGTGTTAATGTTTTTGCAAATTAATTCGTTTCGATTCCTGAAGTTATTATACTAATGACTTGCTCATAAACACTCGGTGACCAAGTAATTATCTAAGAATTTTATTAACAAATGCCTTTTGTAACCATGATATTAATTTAAAAATATAAGAAGTACAAAAGTCCAGACAAACATTTTTACTGGCATGATTTTAGCAGTTAATTTGGGAATGAAAATTTTTTCTACAACATATAAGAATAAATCTAGCAAAGTGTTGATCAGAGTTTAAAAATCAGAATGTTTATGTTGTGTGTGATTGTGTGTATCATACTATAAATTATTTGGTGATTATATAGAGTCTCTTGTACTTCCCAACACACTAAAGCAACACTTGTTTTTGCTAGATATGTCTCTTGTTTTTTTTTTTTTTAAAGTAGATCACAATAATGAATAAAACTAAGAAACTGAAGCCAGAAATGCTAGATTGATTTACACTGGAAACCTACAAAGGAATGCTCTCTAAAAAGAATAAAATATGTCCAGAAGAAAAGGTGAGGTGAGGGTCATTTGGATGTGAAGTAATTTAGGGACTTGCAAAAAAGGAGGTGCTTGGGGAAGAGTCGTGCTATACGTGAAAGGAATAATAAAAATATAATTGTAGTGAATTTTCCTGAGAATACTTATAAAAATTCTGTCTCTTTGCAGAAGTGAATCTTTTCTAAATGGCTTTTTATTTAATTTTTTAATACCAGAGTACTGTGAAAGTACTGGTGACAACTATTATTAAAATTCTTATCCTAAAACAGCAAATATCACACTTTTTCCAAAATAGCGAGACTATTCTACAAAGGAAAACAACTTAACCAATGAAACCACGATGGGCTTTGGAACACACTTGCAAAGTCAGAGGCATCCAGTAGAGACTGCCTTGTGACCAGAATCATAATGTTTGAAAGAGGAAATCATCAGGGACTTAATAGAAAAACAGAGCTAGGCAAGACTATGTGCTTTCTCTAACATGAGAAAATCAATTTTCAAAAACTCTTTTTCATAAAGTTACAAACTAGAGATCAATTTTATTCAACATTTATAAACATTTCAATTATTAAGAAGTTAGAGAACTTTCTGAATGAAGACACTAAGCAGTTGTTAAGCTTTTATACGGTAAAGTCATTGCCCTGCTTCCCTGGCTGATAAGGGTCCCTGAAGGTTTGGCTGGCAGAGACAAAAAAAGTATTAAAAGTTTTTTTGGAACCACTGATATAGTCTCTTTACCACTGGAAACTAGAAAAGACCAACTGGAAGGTATATCTGTACCAAAAGAAAGTGGATTTGGGTTCTGGTTCTAGGAGTTAATAAAACATTACAGGGATAGATTTGGACAACCACATACAAGGCTGAGTATCTGGTATTTGGTATTATATCTGGACTTACAAAACCGAAACTTTTCATTTTTGGGGGGTTATGGCTTACAACACTGTTCTAGAAAATATATAAAATTGATTGAAGTGTCTCTCAGAAAATTATATTGAGTTTATAAACATATTCTGAAAGGAAAAAAGATATGATACATAATTCAGGATGACATACAACTCAGATTAAAAGGACTTTTTCAAGAGCCCACCAGTAGGAACAATAGAATGAGACTTGGCAAACCAAAAGTACTTTTAAGTAAGGAAGGCTGAACATGCCAATGAAGACATGCCTACAGTGATGGTCTTTGGTAACTTAGATGTGGGAATTTAAGGTTAACATCGGGGTCTATATATGAGGCACTGGGCCCATGTAAAGCAGGTATTAAGAACTTAGAACCTCATATGAAGCCAGAATAGAAGAACCATTGCTTTAATGAAATTACAGACTGGAAAAAAAAAAAAAACTATCAAAGGAAAAGAAGAGTGGTTCTTTGTGAGTTTGGATTTCAAATTTATACCATCTGCTTGTTGTGGGTAATTCCAATCTGAGAAATTAACTGAAAATTGTGTTATTGCACATGATAGAATCTAAAATAAATCCTTTCAAAAAGAATACATTTTCAATTTTTCTCAAAAAATTTCCGTATTAAAACAACGATTTTTTAAAACACTGTTTTTGGCTATCAAGGATCAACTTTTATGAAACTAAAACCCCAGTTGTCAGAATGTGTCAGAGAACATCCAAGGTACCCAGGATTTGAGTATAAAAGATGCCAAAGGAAAATGCATTGTGAAGAAAGTAACATTCTCTGCCACTTTTCCACTTCGATGTATTCACTCATTACATTGTGGTTCTGGGCCAAGTGACTGAGCCAAAACAGGCACCCCCAAGCTTCCAGCAGTCTCACGGTCCTAGACGGACAAACACTGGAAGGTAGCACGACCCAAGCAGGCAGGAATTGAGACACTATCACTGAGGGAAAAGAAACTAAAGAGAAGTGAGCTGACTTTATGTGGTGCTCCCCAGCCCTTAAGGCATTAGCTGATATTTAAGCTGAAGAGAACAAAAGGTCAAAAAACCCAAGCAGAAGGTTGTAACAAGAAGATAAAAGACTAAGCAGAGCTTTCACCAGTTTTTTGAGGTGGAGACACAAAAGTTAGTGTTTAGGGGCTACTAAGGAAGAGACATAGTATTTATACTTGGCTTGCAGTTGAAAAACCTGGAAAGCTTTTAGTTGAAATACCTGATTAGTAAAGTATACCAGAAATAGATCAGTCCTCACAGAGATGGAAACATGACCTAATAATCTCAGTCTCTGATTGGAACAAGAACTGCTTCTATTCTAACTGCTTGGCAAAAGCAAGGAGTATTATATCATGTAGAACATCTACCTTACTTTATAATAGCTAGCATAAAAATTAATGAAGACAGAAATAAATGTCTAAAAATTAAGAAAAAATAAAAAAGAGACACAGACCAACATGTGATTCAGATTCTGAAGAAATTAAACATAGAATTAGAAATAATTTTATTGAATATGCTCAAGAGAATAGATACATTGATGGAGAATTTCACCAAAAACAAATCTATAATATCTATAAAAAAGAATCAAATAAAAATTTCAAAAATGAAACACAAAATACTTGATATTAATAATTCAAAACAGACGTTAAGAAGTAGAAGAAAAATAATTAGAAAATACAGACTAAAGCAAAGATATATGGACTATAAGAGATATGGTTAAATATCCAAGCTATGTATAAATGGACCCACGGAAGAGGAGAAAATTATAAGACAGAAGTTATATATGAAGAGTAAATAACCAACAAATTTCCAAGAGTTGAAATAAATGAAGCCACAAATTTAGGAAGCTTCAAAAGCTTTAAACAACATAAATCCAAAGAAACCCACTCCTAAGCAAATAATGGTAAGATTTTGTAAACCAAATGTAAAGGGAAAGTCTTATAAACAGCAAAGAAAAAAGTAATATTAATTGTAAAGCAACAACAATAATTTGACAGCTACTATTTTAACAGAAAAAAAAGTTTAACGCAATTTTTTATTTGGCATTTTTTTTATTGTGAGAAAACACACATAACATAAAATCTGTCATTTTAACTGTCTTAAAGTTTACAATTTAGTGGCATTTAGTACATCCATAATTTTGTGCAGTCATCACTGTTATCTAACTCCAGAACATTTTGTCACCCCCAAAAGGAAAACCTGTATCCTTTAAGCAGTCACTTCCCATTTCCCCCTTTCTCCCAACCCCAGAAAAACCACTATTCTGTTTTCTGCATCTATTTGCCTATTATATATATTTCATATAATGGGATCATATAATATGTAGCCTTTTGTGTCTGTTTTCTCTCACAATGCTATTTTCAAAATCAACCTATATTGTAGCATGCATCAGTAATTCCTTCTTTTTTATGGCTGAATAATATTCAGATGGCATTAAAAGTGCCAACAGAAAGTAACTGAAAATGTATAATTCTATCTGCAATGGAGTTACTCTTCAAACATGAAGTTAAAATAAAGATGTTTTCAAACAAATGGAAACCAGAAATTTGTCCCAAGCAGACTGCCAGTAATAGAGATCCAGGAAGAAGGGTGTTATGTATTGCCTCTGAAAATGCAGAACAAAATTGAGAAAAACAAAATATTAAAACATGAATAAATATAAATTAGTACTGATTAAATATAATTAATAATAATTATTATAATTAATATGTTTTGGAATTTTTAAATGTAAAATTAAAATAAATGACAAAGTAATCAAAACCATCAAAGAGTTGTAAATGTAGTTACAATGATCTAAGATCTGGTATTTACTGGGAAATGCTAAAAGTGATTATTTGCATTAAACTGTAGTAAACTGAGAATTCGTAGTATACATTCTATGGTAACTCTTGAAAACAAGAAACATCTATAAATAGAGATTTAACAGGGAGAAAAAAGAGAATTGGAAAAGATACTTTTTAATATTCAAAAGCAAACAAGGTACAGAACAAAGAAAGATAAAGAAAAAATAAAGGAACGGAAAGGAAAAATAAGGGATGTATATAAGTAGAAGATGAAAACTTTGAAAGAAATATGAGTTCTGACAGTAAATATAGAGAAACCAAATACTCCAATTAAAAAAAGTGATTGTTGGAATGGATGAAATATGGTTCATTCATATGCTGTTAATAGTAATCAGCACAACTTAAATATTAAGTATAGAGAAATATTGGGGAAAAAAGAATGCAAAAATATATACCATAAAAACACAAATCAATGGAAAGTGAAAGTGACTATTCAATATCTGACAAAATGGACTTTTAAACACATTTAATAGTAGACATATCATAGATTATGTAGTGAATCCACCAGGAAGATGTAATGTAGATTCAAAATAGATAAATAAAAAATTGACAGATTTTAAAGGAGATATAGCAATTCCATATTCATGGTAGAAGATTTTAGACAAAACGCTCAGTAGCTCCAAGTTAAGGACAAATAGAAATCAATTAAGTGCACAGACTAAAAAAATCCCAGCTCCCCAGAAACAAAACAAAATATAAACCTAACAATAAATGCTTTAAATATGGTGATTGGCAAAACCAAATATGTATGTATGAATCTGTAAGTATGCTTGTATGTATATAGAGATATAGATATAAAGATGTGTATCTATATCTAGTTAGATATCCAGGTAGATATAGATATAAGTAGATATATAGGTATCTCCACTAACTGAATAATTCAATTCTTTACAAGTACACATTGGATTAGTTATCAAAATTAACCATATACTGGCCACATAAGCAAGTTTAAACAAAGGTCAAGGAATTGAAATTATATACAGTATGATCTCTGAACACACTGGAATAAAGTTAGAAATCAATAACAATATGACAACTAGGGAATCCAAAATATTTACAAATTACACAATAATTATAACAACATATGGGTCAAATAAAAACACACTGAAAATTAGAAAATGAATTGTGCTGTATAATAATAGAAATATGAGGCAACAGTATTTGATGGGTGCATCCAAATCTTCTTACAATAAAATTTAGAGCCTTAAATATTAGAAAAATGGCTAGAAAAAATTAGTTGTCTACATACTCATTTCAAGAAGTTAGAAGTGGTATCTGTTTAGAAAGTTTGATATAACAAGAAACAAAGAGAGTAGGTCCAGTATTATAATAAGAAATTATGCCCACATTTTACAATAGTAAAAGAAGTAGCAGGTAACAACAAAATCAAAACAAAAACCCAGAAATATTACAGAAGGTCTAAAAATGTAATTAACAAATTCAACCAAATGAATATATATAGACAGAGTCCTACAAGAGTGAGAGTATGAGTACTGATGGCATTCTGGGTTGTAAAGGAATAATGATTTCAGTATTATAAGATATTGAAGATATCTTATTATAAGATACTGAAATCATTAAGAGTCTGCTATATTGCCAGAGAGGAAATAATTCAGAAATTGATAACAGAAAAAAAAAAAGAAAACAGAAAAATTTCAACTGCTTGAAATTAAGCAACTACAATGCTAAAAACTACATGGTTCAAAGAAAAATAACAATGGAAATTAGAAAATACTGCTCTAATGTAAGGAAAATATATCAAAACTTGTACAGTGTTGCTAAAATAATGCTTAGTTTTACTTAACCTTAAATTCCTATATTAAAATATAAGAAGAGCTGAAAATTAATGTTTTCATCTCAAGATGCTAGAAAAAAATCAAACCTGAAGAAAGTGGGTGGAAGTGAATAGTAAAGATAAAGACAGAATTCAGTGAAATAGAAAACGAATAGACAATAGGGGAAAAATCAAATTTTGATTCCATTTCTTTACAAGTTTAACAAAGTCAATAAATCACTAAAGAAAAATAAAGAAAATACAAATTACTAATATCAGTATTTAAAATGTGATAGCACTGTAGTTTTAACAGAGATAGAAAGTAATAGAAGGATATTATAAGTACCTTAATCAATAAATTTGATAATTTAGATTGAATCGACTCATTTCTTGAAAAATATAATTTATGGAAATTTATACAAAAAGAGAAATACAATTTAAACAGGCCAATGGCAATTAAAGAAATTAATTTGTGATTAAAACCCTTCCCACAAAGATAACTCTGGATCAATATGGCTTTTGCTTTTGAATTATACAACTATTTAAGGAAAATTAACACAAATATTATACAGACTTTTTCAAGAAGTATAAAAATAAGATGCACTTCTGAAATTCCAGCATTATCTTAGTCTCAAAACCCAAGAAGGATCTTACAAATCAGGAAAGTTATACACCAAGAACTTTTACTTGACATGCATGCAGAAATCCCAAGCAATGTGTCAGGAATTTAAATAGCAAGATTGCTTGTTCAAGGGAACCAGGCTATAAGAAAGATTTATTGCTATGTGAGTGATCTCCCGAGATATAAGATTTAATGCCTAACAAAATTTCCAAGAGATGGTGCATATTTGCTATGATGCTGTTTCCTAGAAGCATGAAACAAGCAATGACCCATGGTAAGTAAGGTCAAAATACCATAACTGTCAGGGCAGACGGTGAAAGAAGGGATTGAAAGGTTCAGGAAAGTGTGCAGGTGAGGGTAAATATACTATGTAAGGCCAGAGGCCCAAAGAGGATTGTGTTCCAAAGGCAGGTCCAAGTGCCATATCAGTTACCAAAGCCATAAGGAATGCAGTTGTGAGAAAAGCACCAGAATCTCATTCTGCTCTGTAGATCAGAGTGAATAGTAGGAGAGACCATTATAGAACTAGGCTCAATGAGAAGAATGATAGAACCCTGAAGCAACAGAAGCTAGGTGGCAATAAGTAACTGCTCAAAACCAAATGGATAGGGGGCTTCCCTGGTGGCGCAGTGGTTGAGAGTCTGCCTGCCGATGCAGGGGACATGGGTTCGTGTCCCCGTCTGGGAGGATCCCACATGCCGCGGAGCGGCTGGGCCCATGAGCCATGGTCGCTGAGCCTGCGCGCCCGGAGCTCCGCAACAGGAGAGACCACAACAGTGAGAGGCCCGCGTACCGCAAAAAAAAAAAAATTGAATGAGTTAAGGAATAAAAGAATTACTCAAACAATCCTTATATATTCACAATTTCAGATGTACACTAAATATTAGGTGAAAGCTTTCAAATCATTAAATATTGTCATGAAATAGATCTGTTTAAACCAGAAGCATCTTAATTTTATACAGAAACTTTAAAAATGTTTTCTTGCAGTTTTATTGAGATATAATTGAGATATAGCACTGTATATGTTTAAGGTATATAGCATAATGATCTGACTTACATACATCATGAAATAATTATCACAAGTTTGGTGAAATCCATTATCTCATATAGATACAAAGCTAAAGAAATAGAAAAAAAAATTTTTTTTGTGATGAGAACTCTTAGGACTTAACTCTTAACAGCTTTCATATATAACATAGAGCAGTGCTAATTAAATTTATCATATTGCACATTACATCCCTAGTACTTATTTATCTTTTAACTGGAAGTTGGTATCTTGTGACCACCTTCATCCAATTCGTTCTACTCCCCTACCCATCATCTCTGGTTACCACAAGTCTGTTCTCTTTTCCTATGAGTTAGTTAGCTAGTTTGTTTTTAAAGTATAATTGACCTACAATACTATGCTAGTACCTGTTATACAAAATAGTGATTTGGTATTTCTATACATTTCAACATAATCACCATGATAAGTCTACTTACAATATCTTACCATACGAAGGTATTACATAGTTATCGACTGTATTCCCACCCTGTACATAGCAATATATATGTAATTATTTTAAGTTGCTGGTCAAAAAGGTTCAAATGCAGAATTTTAACAACCCTGCATTTTTCTAGACCCCCCCCAATGTTTACTGTTTTTGACATCATATTTTACATCTTTTTTGTTTTGTGTATCCCTTAACTACTTATTATGGGTATAGATGATTTTAATACATTTGCCTTTTAAAATTCCTACTCACTGGTGGATGGGACTGAGTCCTGAGATTTCTGGCTGCAGGACCTGTGGGTCTTGGAGCTTGACCTGCTCATGGGCAAGGCTGATGCCCAAGGGGTCCTGCAGCTAGTGCCGGCTCACTGGTGTGCAAAGCTGGGCCCCAGGGTCTCTGGCTGCAGGGCCTGGGGGTCCCAGGACTAGTGCAGGTACACAGGTGTTTGGGGCCAGGTCTTAGGCCCTCTGATGAACAGTGACAGGTCCCAGGGCAGCTGTAGGCTCAGGAAGTCTTAAGACAGCGGGCCTGCTGGTGGGTGGGGCTGGGTCTCTGCCTGACTTGTTGCTTGGCCTGAGGTGTTTCGGTACTGGTGCCTCTAAGCTGGTGGATAGGACTGTGTCCCAGTGCTAATAGCTAATAAGCTAGTGGGAGGATTCCAAAATGGCACTTGCCAGAAGCAGTGTCCACATGGTAGAATGAGCTCCCCAAAATGGCTGCTTCCAGTGTCTAGTTCCGCAGGGTGAGGTCCAGTTACCTCCTGCCTCTCCAGAAGGCTCTCCAAGATCAGCAGGTGGGTCTGGTCCAGGCTCCTTTCAAATTACTTTTCTTGGGTCTGGGAGCACGTGAGATTTTATGTGTGCCCTTTAAAAGTGGAGTCTCTATTTCCTACAGCCCTCTGGCTTCCCCTAACATAGGCCCCACTGGCTTCAAAGCCAATGTTCTGGAGTCTCATCTTTCCCAGCTGAAGAGCCGAGTTTGGGGCTTGGATCCCTTGCTCCTTGGGGAGAACCTCTGCAATTGTAATTAACCTCCAGTTTGTGGGTTGCTCACCTAGGGGTATGAGTCGTGGCTGTACAGCATGTCTACCCCTCTTACCCTTCTCATTGTGGTCCTTCTTTGTATCTTTAGTTTTAGACCTTTTCTGCTAGTCTTCTGATTTTTGTCATCAGTACTTGTTCTGCAAATAGTTGTAATTTTGGTGTTCTCACGAGAGGAGGTAAGGTAAGCCCAGGATCTTTCTACTTTGCCATCTTCTTATATAGAAACTTGTGGTATCAGCAGTTATTAATATTAGTTAATATGTAACATAAATTGGTTTAAAAGTTTAGTGACTTTTCAAGAGTTCCTGACTGGTCTATATAAGAATGGAAGCTCCTTGAGAGCAGAAGCATGGCTGTCTTATTCACTGTTATATCTTTGGCTGCTAGAACAATGTCTGCAATGAGTTTAGTTTTAATGAATAATTCTTGAATAAATGAATAAGACAAAGATCTCTAGAAATGTCATATCCTGAAAGCTCTTAATTTTGAATATTAATAATTATATAAAAGCAAATAAGTGACCATAATATTAGGGATAGGAATAAAAGAGTCAATATTTTAATTTTAGAAGATTCTAAGTGAGTATGAATGAACTTCTGTATTAGTGTCCTCCAGGACCAAAGGGATGTGTATGTCTGTCTTTCTGTCTGTATACACACACACACATGCATATACATATATGGAGAGAGAGTTTTTGTTTGTTTGTTTTTAAGGAATTGGCTCATGTGATTGTGGGGTTAGTAAGCCCAAAATCTGCAGATCAGAACCCATCAGGCTAAAAACCCGGGACAGAGTTGGTGCACCAATCTTGAATCTGAAAGCAGTCTGGAGGCAGAATTCCTTCTTGTTTGGGAGATCTTGGTCTTTTCTTTTAAGGCCTTCAACTGAATGGATGAGGCCCATGCACATTATGGAGGATAATCTGCTTTATTCAAAGACTATAGATTTAAAGGCTTAATCACATTTAAAAAATATTTCTACAGCAATAGTAGCTTAGCCAAATTAACACATAAAATTAAACATCATACCTCTCCATAGTGAAGGAAAGGATTTTTTTTTAGTAGTGTGGAGTACAATGATAAAAATATGAGAATGGTATAAACGTGTTAATGCAATGATACAGATACTTGAAGTACTACAGGTGATTCAAGTTATTTTTTTGCTGTTGTATCAAAAATAGTTCATTGTATATCTCCATACCCACAGGAAAAACTACAGTATTTTTTAAAATCTGCAGTTAAATTACTAGTGAACTTGAATCTATACCTTTTCTGAGTACAGCATAGGGGAAATTCTCCACATTTTACTTTATTATAATTCAACCCTTTTCTTTGTTCAGTTTTCTTAAAATCCTTTCTTGTTTTCTGAAGTTCTTTCAGGTGATACTTTGCTCTACCTGTTGATCTCTAGGACAGTTTTACATATGATGACTCATCAGTATGTTTTTCAATAATTATTAGCATAAAAAACTAAAATGACAGTTGGATGCAGGGAAAATGTTGAAGGCCATCATCTAAACTTTGGACACAATATTTGAAGGTGCAACCTTTAAACTGGTACCTCTACCCTAAAGTTAGAAATAATAATAAGATTACTATAGCAGTTCTCACCAAGAGAATAATTTCTTTTCTGATTGGGCCATGGATTTTTTTACTTTGCTACAAGCTTCTGTAGGCATATCTGTGATTAAATGAAAGAACCAAGAATAAAAGTGTGTGTGTGTGTGTGTCTGTGTGTGTGTATGCCATGATAATTTTCCTCCCCCTCCCTGAAACTGCTGCATTGAGCTATTACAGCTATTATTTCCTTAGCCAGAATGTTTTATCCTCAGAGTAAGCTCTCCTGCTAACGTTACTGGATTCTGGGAATGTCAAAAACAAAAGAACTTGTTCTTCATAATGGCATATTTTCCTCCTTGTAAAAGTCTCTGAAATGTATTCATAGTGTTCTATTGCTCAGCGTTCTAGCACTCTGTATTCTCTAAGAAGGTATACTCACCTAAAAGCCAAAATATTCAGCCAGTACATTTGCTGCCTCATCCTACAAAGGTCCATTTGTGCAATCCCAAGTGAATTTGCTTGGTATGAAAGGAGCAGTTGATTGGGAATGAGTTTTACTTTTTCTAGCAAATTCTTCTTTGAATATAGTTATAGAGACAAAAAATTTTGAAAGAAATTATTATTCAGCCTCTCTCCTATTCTGGTGAAATTGAGATGCAGTAAGAAATCTGCCTCCAAAAGCTTTATAAATACAGAATGAGGCTGCCTGTGAGGATTGCTTACGGCTATAAGTAGTTTATAGAGACCAGATTTGAAATTTATTGGATCTCTGTCAAAAATAATACTGTTAGTCAGTTGGACAGATCAAAAGTTTAAGCTCACATGAGGCAGGTTTTTTCACCTCTGGTCAGTGACATGATTCTCTAACCGCTTGTAAAGACAGAAATAGATTTCTTTCTCTGTATATTTCCCAGTGGAAAAACAATATTACTGATGTAAAAATAACATACTAATAATACTGGTTCCAATCACACATTGACACACATAAATATGCAGATACTCATACATTACCTCTCCAATTAGATTATTGGTTATAATCTAAAAGTAACTGAAAAATGAAAGTTGACTAAGGAAATTGGTATAAATTCACCAATAAAAGAATTGAAGAATTTTATAAGGAAATTGTGTTTTCTTTTGTGAGGTTTACAAGTGTTTATGTAACTCAGACACCTTTATAGAAATTTTTATGTATTCTTTATATATCTAAAAAATATAAAAAGGAAAGAAAATATTTCCTTTAAATAATGCTCTATATCTATTCTAATTATTCTTATTTTCTTGGTTTACCCTGTGTTGTTTATGAGTTTATTATAATCATCCTGGCTCTTAATCTATAGCAGTATAAATTTCTCAAGAACCTGCTTAGTTCAAACGCTTGCCCTGTGCTTATACCTGGTCTTATAGATTGATGCCAATCCTGTTATTAAAAACCTTGAAGAAATAAGACTTTTCAGGTTTTTAAAAGTTTCTTAATTAATTCTTCCCAGTAGTTAATAACCTTTACAGAGAAGAATTTTTAATTTATTTTGAGACTGAATCCTTACTTTGTGATTTAAGCTTAGTTTATTATTCTTTCTTAAGATAAACTTTTATAAGTATGACAGTTGTTATGGTCAGTCTCCTTGCTGCCCATCTTTGATAACTTTAATTTAGTAAAATGCTCTTCTTTTTGCTGATAACAATAGTAGTACTACCTATGGTTTACAAATCTTTAATTTCAAGTCCACCTGCACACACGCAACTCTACTCACTAGTTCTAGATATGTTAACTTCTGCCTTCTTAGGTGATCAGTTATATTTTCTTCATTATGTATCAAAACAGTACAGTCCTTTCGTTTTTACTGATTAATGCTTGCTATAATACTATTTCCAAGTGATTCTAAATGTCCTGAGCTAACTAACAAAAATAACATTTTTTTGAAAAATATTCACTTCTGAAGCCTTGTAGGTGTTGGTTTGGTCAAGATGAAAAGCCATTAACTTCCCCCCCACAATCTCCATGTGTAACTGTGAGTAGAAAAAAGAACATTTCCTTTTAAAAGTGTAGACTTTGAGAAAAGAAACCAAACTTTGAGCGATATTTTGATTCATCTTTGAAGTTAGGGGAAACAGAAAAAATAATGAGTAATAAAACCAAGAGTTGGGTTTTTTTCAAGAAGACTGTGGTACACATAATAAAATCTTGCAAATATGGAGGCAGAGGAAAGACTACGACTCAGTCACAAGGCAATCACTGATAATATTACAGCAATATTGGTAAAATGTTGTGCAAGTTAAATAAAGTTTGCATAGGAGGATGAAATGGGTGAAGTTAAGCAGCATGACTTTTTATTGAATCTCATTAATAAAAAGTCTTTAAAATATATCCAACAATAATTAGGAGACTGAATTTAAAGGGAGGAAAATGAATACAAGTGTTGAATTAGCAAGAGAAGAAGGAGATGAGGGTTTTATAAAAAATGTAGCCTTAGTTTTTTAAAAAAATTAATTTTGTGATTAAAGACCTCGGAGGAATGGGTGATTGGCAGTTTTGCTGATGATTAAGGGGTAGTGAATGGGGAAATGAGACAGGTGGTTGCAATCTGAGAGAGAGAGAGAGAGGGAGTTCTGTTTCAGGTTTGAGGAAAGGGAAAAAGAAATAATAATGCTCAGAGAAATTAAGGGAATTCTCCTCTATATCTTTTCTGTTTTCTCATGACCCAACCCACAGGCAATGTCATTGCTGCAGCAGTAGTAATATTGACGATAGCAGCACTGCAGACCTACAAGAGCCTAAAACTCTGAGGCAGGGCAACCTTCTTTTCTTATCAGGTGACCTATGGTCCCTAGTGGCAGAGCAATCCACATTGCTTTTGTTTTTCTCTCCATCTTCCTGCCACTTGGCCCCTGCCAAAAACTATACAAAGAGATATAATCAAAAACATGATAAGTAAAATGGAATATTAAAATATTTTCAGTAGAGGTGTAAAAAACAGGAAGAACAAACAAATAAAATGATAGACCTAAATCAAAATATATTGATAACTAAACCAAATGTAAATGATCTAAACATACCAGTTAAATAAGAGATATTGGCAGAATGGATACAACCAATGATTTAACTATATTTTGTCTATAGGAAACTCACTTCAAATAATGTAATATATATAGGTTAAAAGTAAGAAAATGGGAAAAGTAAACTATCAAAAGTAAGAAATGCAGACTTGATTATTATTATTATTAAAGTAGTCCTAGGGGGAAAAAATTAAAAGGGATAAAGAACATTGTCTAATGATTAATAGGCCAATTCATCACCAAGATGTAATTATCATACATCTATATACACCTGTAGTAAGCAGAATAGCCCCTCCCAATGATGTCCATGCCCAAATCCCTCTGTGAATATATTACATTACATTGCAAAAGGGATTTTGCAGATGTAATTAAGGTTATGGACCTTTGAATAGGGAAATTATCCTGAATTAGCCAGGTGGACTTAATCTAATCACATGAACACTTAAAAGAACAAACTTTCTCTGGCTGGAGTCAAGAGATGCAACAGAAGAATTTAGAGATAATCCAAACACAAGAAAGATTTTAGCTGATGTTGCTGGCCCTGAGATGTAGAGGACCATGTGCAAGAACTGGAAAGAGGTTTCTCATACATAAGGGCATCCTCAAGCTGACAGCCAGCAAGGCAATGGGAACCTCTGTTTTATAGCTCAAGAGACTGAATTCTGTCAACACCATGATTGAGTTTGGAAGTAGATTCTTCCTAGAGCCTCCAGTAAGATCTCAGCTGAATAACATCTTAATTTTGGCCATGTAAAACCTGGATCAGAGAAACTAGCTAAACCAAACTAACCTACAGAACTGTGAAAAAAATTCTGTTGTTTAATTCATTAAGTTTTTGGTAAAATGTTACAGCAGCAATGGAAAACTAATACAGTGCCTAATAGAGCTTTAAAATATCTGAAACAAAAACTGACTGAGACGAGAAATAGAAAAATCCGTAATTATATTTGGAGATGTCAAAACTTTCTCTCAGTAATAAATAGAATAGACAAAAAATAAACAAATTTATAGAAGACCTGAATAACACCATTAACCAAGAGAATCTAGTTCATATTTACAGAGTATTCCGTTCTTTAACAAGTATGCATCCTTTTAAATGAATATGGAACATTCTCAAACAATGTTCTCAAAGTATTCTGAGCAATAACACATATCTTGACAAATTTAAAATAATTGTTATTATGCAAAATATTTAATAGAATTAAACTACAAATTAAAAGAATTATAACAGGAAAATCAAACACTTGGAAATTATACACAGAAATAATGATCAATGAGGAAATTGTAAGGACATATAGAATATTTTTGAATTGGTAGAATGTAAAAATACTGCATATCAAAAGTTGCAGGATGCTGCCAAATCAGATCAAAGGGGGAATGTATTAAATGCTTATAGCAGAGGAGAATTCTCAAAACAGTAATCTAAGATTCTACCTTAAGAAACAAACAAAAAGAGTAAAACACAAGAGACTAAAGAAAATTATAAAGAATAGTAATATATGAAATTGAAAACAGAAAACAATAGAGAAAAATATTGAAACCTAAACCTATTTCTTTGAAGAGGTCAATAAAATTTATAAACTTTGACCCACACTGATAAATGAAAAAGGGAAAAGATACAAATTACCAATATCAGGAATAAAATAGGTAATACCACTGTAGACCCCTGTCTGTTTCCCCAGACTTCAGGCTTATAATGAGGCCATTTTACAAACTCCATGAACATAAATTTTGAAAAATAATAAAATTATCCAATTTCTTAAAAACCACAAACTAAAAAATTCATTCAAAATAAAATAGATAACCATAAGGAATATATAACTATTAATGAAATTGAATTTATACTAAAAAGCTTCTGAATAAGAAATTTTCAAACTCAGATGTTTTCACTGGCAAACTCTACAAAGGAGTCACATAAAAAGTAATACCAATTCTACACAATCTATTCCAGAAAAGAAAATATGAGTGAAAAACTCCTGGTTCATTTATGAGGACAAAGCCATGTGCTAAGCAGAATTCTAAGTTGGCTTCTATGATTATTGATCCCTTATGTACATGACCTATATAATCCCCTCCTCTAGAGTGTGAGTGGGGTCTGTAAATATGATGGAAGACCATTCCCATGATTAGGTTACTAATCTCTTAACTTTGAGTTATTCAAAAGGGAGTTTAGCCAGTGTGGTCCTGACTTAATCAAATGTGCCTTTAAAAGAAGGTGTAGTGCCAAAGAGATATTTTTCTGCTGGTCTTAAAGATGCAACCTTTATGAGTTCTGTGGCTGAAAGGAAATTGAATTTGCCAACAATCATTTGAGTTTGAAAGAGAAGTTCATGTCCCAGATGAGAATGCAGCCCAGCTGATACCCTGATTTTAGCCTTGTGAGACCCTAAGCAGAGAAACCAATTATGCTCTGCCCAGTCTTTTAATCTTCCACCCCAAATTCATGAGATATTAAATGGCTATCAATTTAAGCCACTAAGTTTGTGGTAATTTGTTATGCAGCAATAGAAAACTAATACACCCTGTTACCTAAACCAAACAAAGACAGTATAGGAAAAGTAAAATTACAGACCCCCAATCCTCATAGATATAGACACAAAATCCTCAAAAATATTAGTAAATAAAATCCAGAAATATACAAAAATAATAATACATTATTACCAAGTTGGTTTTATCCTGAGAATGACAAGGTGGTTTAGTATTTGGCAGTCAATCAATGCAGCCTATCATACTAACAGAAAGGGGAAAAAAGCATACGATAATGTCAATTGATGCTGAAAATTATGTGACAGAACTCTATCCCCATGAATAAAAACTTGCAACCAGCTGAAATTAGAGGGAATTTACTCAACATGATAAAGGGCAAGTATGATAAATTTACAGTTAATTTCAAATTAATGGTGAAATAGTGAATGCTTTCCTTCTAAGATCTGTGAGAAGATAAGAATGTCTATTCTCTGTTCCTACTCATCCTAAAACTGGATGTCCTAGTCAGTGCAATATGGCGAGAAATTGAAATAAAAGACAAACAAATTGGAAAGGAAGAAATAAAACTTTTCATATTTACAGGTGACATGAATCTCTTTGTAAAACCCCACCCCACAAATCTATAAAGAAAAATTAACACTTTCTAGAACTTTATGTGGAATATAATTTCAGCATACATATTTTAATTGAATTACTACATATTAGTATTAAATAAATGGAATTAGAAATGAAAATTACCATTTATAAAATTACAAAAATTAGGTATAAATCTAATACAATATGGATAGGATTTGAATGCTGTTAACCACAAAATACTGATAAAAGAAATCAAAGAGTTAAATAAATAAATGGAGAAACATACCATGGGAATGAATTGGAAGAATCAATATAGTAAAGATGTCAAACTTTCCCAAATTGATTTATGTGTTTAATGCAATTCCAATTAAAATCCAAGCTGGATTTTTGAGAAAACAAAGCTGCTGCTAAAATTTATATGGAAAAAATATGAATTATAATAGGCTCAATAATTTTGATTAAATAGAATAAATTTGATATAGTAATTAAGATAGTGTTCTGTTGGTGAAGTTATAAGCACATACACCGGTGGAACAGAAGAGAGGTCCAGAAATAGATCCACACAGACGATGGTTAGCTGTTTAATGTCTCATGAAATTTTCATTAGTAATCTAAACACAATTGTTAAGAATCAGTAAATTAAATAGATGTAAATAAGGTAAAAGTTTATAAATAAACTTTTCAACAATAATTATGCTTCATGGCATGTCAACTTGAAAATAGTTTCTGAAATCTTTTGGTCACTTGAAACTTTAATGCTATACAGTCTTAAGATGGGGTTATGTTCCAATAAACCAACTGTAAATTGAAAATATAAGTTGAAAATGCATTTAATACCCTTAACCTACCAAACATCATATTTCAGCTTAGCCTACCTTAAATGTGTTCAGAACACTTACATTAGCCTATAGTTGGGCAAAATCATCTAACACAAAGCTTATTTTATAAAAAAGAGTTGAATGTCTCATGTAAAAAAAAAGATAGATCCACGCAAATATGGCTATTGGATTTTTGACAAAGATGCAAAAGCAATTCAATGGAGAAGGGATAGTCTTCAGCAAAGACTGCTGGAAAAATTACATACAAAAAAAACAAAAATAAAACCTCATTTTAAATCTCACATCCGATAAAAATTAACCCAAAACAAATCATAGATCTAAGTGTAAAACAATATAAAACTGTAGAAGAAAACATAGGAGAAATTATTTTTGCCCTGAGATTAAAGTTCTGATGTGATATAAAATGTACAATCCATTAAAAAATGAATGAACATGAATAAACTAGACTTCATCAAAATTATGTTTTGCTTTGTAAAAGATACTTTTAAAAATTGAAGTATAGTTGATTTACAATGTGTTAGTTTCTGCTGTACAGCAAAGTGATTCAGATGTATATATGTATATATATATTCTTTTTCATATTCTTTGTCATTATAGATTATTACAAGGTATTGAATATAGTTCCTTGTGCTATACAGTAGGATCTTGTTGTTTATCTATTTCATATATAGTAGTTTGTATATGTTAATTCCAAACTTCTAATTTATCCCTCCCCTCACTTTCCCCCTAGGTAACCATAAGTTTGTTTTCTATGTCTGTGAGTCTGTTTCTGTCTTGTAAATAAGTTCATTTGTATCAGTTTTTTAGATTCCACATAAAAGATTTATCATTTGATATTTGTCCTTCTCTGTCTGACTTACTTCACTCAGTATGAATACAAATGAGTAGCATGAGAAAATTTTGAGGGGTGGTTGTACTTTTCTGTATCCTATTTGTGGTCATGATTCTATGACTGTATACAAGTATTCAACTTCATAACACTGTACACCAAACACGTCAATTTTAATTTATATTAAATAAAAATACATAGACTTTTTTACATGTAAGTTCAACACACAGTATAGCCACATTATCATATCAACCTTTCTTAATTTATCAATTAACAATTTTTAAACCTTTTAGTATCAAAAAGTTTCCTTTTGATATACAAAATTCAAAAAAAAATTGTGCGTGTGTGTGTGTTAATAGGAAGATTTACCTTAAATGTAAGTATAAGTTTGGAAGAAATTAAACATCCCATTTCATAATAACTTCAAAATGTATAATGCCACACCTATGTTTCTTCAAATACATTCCAAAGGCTTCAAATATTTCTGCAGTCAAAATGTTTCCACGAATTTTATTCATCAGAAAAACTTCCCAGAATTTCTAATATATTTGTTAAAAACTTCCAAAGATTTTCTTTCTGCTAAAAAAGCCCTACCCCCTGCAAAAAAAAAGGCTTAAAGATAGCAAGCATTGACATTATTTGCTGTAGTGTCCAATTTATGATAAAACAAGTCATTCAAATATTAGCTTTTTTATATTTGCTGGCAACGTAAGAACAGCATCTTTTGTCATTTCTCCTGGCATTCACAAATGACAAAATAGATGTAACTCAGTTTCTGTTTCTTCATCTTACAACCTCTGGGCTCTCATTCCTTATTTCAAGTCTACTGTTTAAATGCAGGAATTTAAAGCACTGTATGGGTTGAAGACACAAATTGAACAAGAAGAAAGCTCAAATCATTCTGAACTGTGATAAACTCTTGAAACAAACATAGGTACCTGAACATTAGATGATTCTGGGTTCTTCAAACTAAATTATGGGTAAAGTGTAATGTTTATTAATGAATACATAATAAAGAGTACATATGTGTAGCATACATATGTATTACATAACTGCAGAAATATTTAAGAACATAGATAAAATATATTATCACTGATATTTTTAAGAACTGAGAATGCATATAATAATCAAATTGGACTAATTTATAATTAACATTATTATTGCTTTAAATTCTGTACCAGCAAACACACAACCTTATTGCCTGCATTTGCGCTGTATAACTCCCACAGTCCAACCCTTGACGCTCTCCTACCACGTGATAAAATGTTCTTAGCATCTGCATCCTCCTCCCTGTCTTCATTTACCCAGCTCCTACTGGTCCTAAATTTTTTATCTCAGTCTTCATCTTCTCCAAGAGACATTTCCTGATTCTTCCCTTGCCTTTCCTCCAAAGCATGTTGCTTTTACATTTGTTTTAGTATTTATCAGGTTATGGCAACTTACCTATTTTCACAAGTGAACATAGTTTTCTTCAGGTGAGATCCTCCAAAAGTGACTCTTGAGATAAAAATTCTAGTGTTAAGTAATTTGTTGGAAATGATCCCAGGCTACATTGGCAGACAAGTGGGGAAGGGTAGCAAACAATGTCAGTATCCTATTCAATATCCTCAAATCTTCTTATTTCAAAATATTTATTATGCTGCTTCACAAAGGACTGTATCTGCATCTCCAGGTATAAGGGCTTTCCCCAATGTGTAGGTGACTCTGCTGGTTCAATCAGCAAGGCAGGAGTACCAGGGAACTAAATGAACCCCAGAGCACTCAAACAATAACTTATAGTAGTCAGTGTGTAAACCCAGGTCTCCCTTCCTTTGGATGACACAACTCTGAGTATGAATTTTCCTTTTATCCCATATTTAAGCAAACTCATTCGTTGCTAGCTTAGTAATGCACACTAAAATGGATTGGTTTCTTCCTTTAATCACTTCCCTCTTTCTTTGCCTATGTTCCTTTATACCTCCCAAATAAATGACTTGTGTTTGATACTTGTACTGAGTTCTGCTTCTAAAGGATCTAAGCTAAGACAGCAAGTAAGAATGTGAAAGGAAAATTGCCAGTGAAATGGATGCTATAAAGCAGTTTATACTGAGAAATCATTCTAAGCAGTAAGATCTTATTCCCACTGAGGAATTTTGGGAGCCCGAACGTGAGCCTCAGAATCATCCCAGCCAAAGGAATCAAGGGAGTCAGCATATTGATACATTAACTCCTACCGGTCATTGGTTGAGTGCCACTTCTAGGAAACATCTCTGGCTTGTCCAGCTTGCTTTGGGCAAGGCAGACAGGGACCTTGCTGCAAGACAAAGCACGCAGGAAAATAAATGCAGGTGCTGACCTCTGTAAATCAAGCCAGTCGGCTAGGGAATGGGAAAGACAGCCGAGTTATAGGAGGTATAACTCCTATACCTTCCGCGTTGGAATAGCCTTGAGAAAATTACTATTAACCTTAAACAACAAAAGAGCCAGTTATTTTACCAGCAAAATGAGTGTATTTGGGAATAGCAGAGAATAGCAATTAGAGACATGCAAACTATGGCAAGCCATAGGAAAGTCCCAGGAGATAAAGGGAAGGCCAGCTTTTATTAGGTTTTAGGAGGACATTGGGAAGGTATGTGATGTTTCTTCATTGGCTGCAGGTGGTGGGCAGCTTGTTGTTTATGGAACAGAAGGAAATCTTTCTTCCTGCTGGGTTTGAGAGCATGTATCACTTCAGAGCTTCACTCCACTTTAAATGAGGTTTCCTTTATTTATTTTCATATTACCATATTTTACTTGCTTTCTTCCAAAGGGCTTATCACAATGCCTGATACATAGGTGATGTTAAAGTTTATCCAAATATAATAATTGAGAGGATCAAATAACTGTAAGGCTGGAGAAATTATTGATCTTCAATACAAGTCTTTGAGGATGATAGTATGGAGGGGGAATTATAAGAAAATCTGAGCTAAGTGTTGAACTTTGTGAATAGAGCATTTCCTGGAGCTTCAATATCAAATGGAATTCAATAGAGATAAGCCAGTGAGAAAGTTAGTTTGGAATTCTTGTTATGGATCTCTCCCCTAGCTGAAGAAGACCAAAGAGGTAAAGTGAGGAAGGACACACTGTAACTGAAAGAAATCTCATTTTCTGAAAGTTATACAAGGTGAATGGATTAAAAAAAAAAATCAGATGGAAAGTGAACACTGTAGAAAAGAGAATATGAGTATCCAAAAGACACAGTGGAAATAAAATATTAATAAGTCAGAAAATAATAAAGAGATGGTTTTACTTCTAGGGTAATAATTTTTCATAATGATAAATAGCTCTCTATATTTCAGAAGAATATTCTGAAAAATAAGTAGGGAAAGTTTCACCCATTTTAGGACCGGTGCTGTGAGTTTACAACATTTATTTAGTTATTCTTCTCATGAGAAATTCAGGCCACTTCACTGACTGAATTTTCCTTGGGAAAGGAAAAATCTCTCCACCTTCTTAGTAACTATTTAAGTCTGGAAAGAAGAGAGAACAGGCAAATAAACTTTGATGTGAGGAGAAGCCTGCTCTGTCTTTGGAAAGGGAGAAATACAGGTGATGGAATCAGTGTCAAGCGTCCCATAGCTGCTAATGATAATTTCAGAAGTTCCTGATATGAACAACATGTTAAATTTTCAAAATGCCATGAAATGTGCTAGGCACAACCTATAAATTATCTTGCCAACTTTATCTCTTTTAGAGTTCTTTGACACCAAAGCTCTATGACAAAGTACATCTCACTGTGAACCAGACTGAAATAATTTTGTTTACCCTTGATTTTTTTATTCCTCATCTTGGTGTTGTCAGTCTTGTTTTTGCTATCTGTCTGTTATTTGAAAGACACTGGCTGCTTTAAGGTCATCATCTTCTCATAGACATGCCTGGATTAATATATGCTGTGCACCAGCTGAAGAAGACAGTGGTTTTCTTCAGGGATCCAGGTAAAGTGTCAGATTTATTACCTATTCCCTGGAGGAGTCAGCTTCAAAGTGGAAATGAACTTGGTAGTTCAAGATGTCCAGCACACCAACAATATTTAGCCTTCCAGTGGCAACGGCAAAGAGGCAGTTTCCTCCTTAAACAAAATCATCAAGAAAATGTAGCATTTGCATTAGAATAACATATTCCCTGAAATATCTCTTCATCAGACAGACTTGTTTTCTCTCTCATTTGCCCATGTATGTAATTGCTCTGTCTGGATTTTGTTTTTTTTTTCTCTGTTAAGTTAGCAGATACATCGAATGAAAAAGGAGTTAAGTTGACATTTACTCCCCCAATACTTTTTCAGAGACTAATGACTAATAGCACAGAAGGAATAGGTACTTTACATGAATGTTTCAAGGATGAATTCCAATATAAATTTTCATTAGTTTTAGTAGAACAATTATTATGATGACAGTTACAGCTCTGATTAAGTGTTGCTTCTGGTGCTGTTTCTTCTGACAGGATTTTCCTAAAGTGCACTCCAGAGGTCTCTGTGTGTGTAGAAGAAGATGAAGCATGAATGGTGACCTTTTTAATCTGCCAGGAGGTCTCCCAGTTCTCACCAAGTTTTCTTGATTTTTAGCTTTAAGTCTCCAAACCAAAATATCACTGAGAGATGTTTTTTCCCCACAAATTCCACTAACCTTCAGAAGTACAAATACTGTTTTAAGAAAAGGCAGTGTTTAACTCATTGTTCTGCTATATTGAACCAGCAAAACTAAGCATTTTTATTTCACTGGGAATTTTCTGTCTTCTCTTTTGAATGCAAATTAAAGTAACTCACAATGTTGGCAGATATAGATACAGTGAAATAGTTGGCTGGGTGGTCCTCTTTGAATTATGAGATAAAATGTGTTTGTATGTGTGTGTGCATGTAAAAATGTACATGCTTTTATTCAAAAGTGACAGGTGTAGGAATATCTACAAGCAAAGAAATTAGAAAGTCGTGACCTTAAAGCTAAACGGATCCATTGGTCCTCCCAATAGACCATGTAAGTGAAATAAATTTATGAGTATCATCTGATTTCTAAGGTTCTGTAGCAACTAAAACAAATGTTAGCCCTGATTTGACAAATATGGGCTCCCTTGACTGAGGAGATTTTTTAACACACTACCTAGCCATCTTCTTGTTAATGCCTCTAAACGTGGCAGGGTTCTTGCCAAAAGTGACTGAAAAGGGAGCACCAGAAACAATTGAGATTAATGTTTTTGTTTCAAGGCACCATTTTCTGTGATTTCCAAGAAACTGTCTCAAGATAAAAATCCTGCACCAGAAACTTTATTTACACAGAGAGAATGTATCTCAATTGGTTACTTCAATTATTCTCAATTCCTTTAATTACAGTTGCTAAACTTTGGTTGACCGTGCACAATCCCAAATGTAGTTTTTTATTATCCTGTGATTTAGATAACATCACAATAAAGAAGACCTTCTAATTTATGAAGAAAATGGCAAAACCAGACCCAATATACTTTAAAAAACCCTGAAATTTATAAATGATTATCCAGTCAGATTTGAGTTGTGCTTAACCAGCAACTATCAAGATATAGTGGCCTGAATTCTGGGGTATATTAATTTTCCAGGGCTACCATACAAATCACCACAAGCCAGGCAGCTTTAGAACGGCACAAATTTGTCTCAGTTTTGGAAGCTAAAAGTCTGAAATCAAGGTGTCAGCAGGGCTGTAGTCTCTCTGAAGGTTCTAGGGGAGGATCCTTCCTTGGATCCTTTCTATTGTTTGGTTAGTTGCCTGCAATCCTTGGCATTTCTTGACTTGTAGAGGCATCACTCCAACCTCTGCTTCCATCTTCACATGGCATTCTCCTCTATGTCTTCACATTGTGTTTCTCCTGTTTATGTCTCTGTGTTCCAATTTCCCCCTTCTTATGAGGGTATCAGTCTTGGATTAGGGTATCAGTCTTGGATTAGGGTTTATCCTAATCAAGTATGACCTCACCTTAAATTGATTATATCTGCAAAGACCCTATATCTGCATAAGGTCACATTTTCAGGTTCATGAGTTTTTTGGGGACACTCTTCAACCCAAGGCACAGGCTATGTAGGAGGAGGAAACAGTAAAGCTACTCGTGTACCACAGAACCAGCTCCACACTGACCCTATCCTGTTTCTAAAAAGATACTGAATTGTTTTTCAGAGACAGCAGAACAAAACAGCAGGTCGTGCAGCTAAAGCATACACAGAGGAGAAAATTTTAACCTCAAACAACACCTGTTTCCCCCCTACCCACAGAACCAAAAGACAGGGACATGAATGCAGAACCCTTTCAGAAAGGAAGGGTCCATTATCCAGGAAGATCTGGTGCTGAGGCCCCTTTACCATAGCTTACCATAAATGGTCTAGTTCCAAACCCTCCAATAGAAACCTGCCCTACCACTGCTTCTTCATATACCAACCCTCCTCCCCTAACTCATAAAAGTTTGACTAAACCCCAGATTGGGGAGACAGATTTGAGCCCTGCCTCCTTTCAATAGTAACGCTTTTTGTATATATTGTATAATAATATTGCCAGCAAGCAATATTATTGCCTCCTGGCAATAATACTTTTTCTTTTCTCAAAAGCTGCTGCCATATTGGCTTTGTGCAGCATAACACTAGGAATAAATGTTGGTTCAAGTGACTCACTTGGAATTCTGGATTATTTAAGGAATCAAGGGTGTAAGATGGTTATAATGAGGCAACAGTAAGATGTATTTTTGCGTTTTACTGTAAATGATTTGATTTTCTTGAAGTTAACACAAAGCCATCAAATGGTTTCTAATCAGTGGAGACAAGGGTTGAAGCTTGTTTTAGTAAATTTATTCCTTTTTAGCAAGCAATTTAGAAACTTTGTTGGAGGTCTTGATGGTGAAGGAAAAGAGAGAGGGCAGTACCTCAACAAAAATATAGGCTCAAGGGCAGATATTTTTTGTAATCGAGAGAACTTAAACAGTTCATATTCTGAGGTATAGAATCTGCTAGAAAGAAAAAAAAGTTGAAATACATGACAAAGTGAATAACCAATGTTTAGTCAGAAGCATATCAAAACAAGAAGCCACATGGTTGACGTAGACTGCAAAGCAAACAGGACAATCTGTTTTTTGAGAATGAAGAAAATGACAGGGTTACTGCAGATGTGAGTTTTTATAGGTAAGGCCCGGAGAAATTGAGAGAACTATGTTTCTGTAAAGAAATCAAGGTTGAGTGCTTAATATGTGCCAAGTTTGATGTGGCTCGAGGCAGACAAGAATGAACAAAATAGACATAGCTCTTACCATGTACAAATTTACAATTTAATGGGAGATATGATAATAAAGGAGATAAGGAAAGTGGGGTATGCTGCAGAAATACATAGAAAATCAGATGCAGTTTTACATAATCAATGATGATTTAAACTGAGACCTAAAGAATGAATACGAATAATTGTCAAATACATGTATATAGGGAAGTGTATTCTAAACATAGGAAACAGCATGCTTAAACCCAGGAGAAAAATTATATGGCAGTTTCAAGGGATTGAAAGAAACTCAGTGTGGCTGAACTGCTAACTATATGGGATAAGTTGAGAGGTAAATAATGCTAAAGTGAAAAAACAATGACCAGACAGTCTTAGCAGCTACTTTGTTTAGACTTTATTCTAAGGAGAGATGATGAACCATTCATATGTTTTAAGTAGGAGAGTAACATGGTAGGATTAACATATTAAATGGTGGCCCTTGTTGCTTGTGGAAAAGGGTTAAAGAGGAGAGACGAGAACAATATGGAGCCCAGGGCACTAATCCATGTGAAAGGTAATGGTAATGTAAGTAAAATAATAGAAGTGAAGGTAAGAACTGATAAATTCTAGGTACATTTAGGAAGAATAGTTCACAGATTAGATGAATGAGGGAAAAAGAAGGATGAATCAACATCACACTCAGAATCCTGACTTGCATAGGTGGATTAATGCTGGAGTCACTCACTGATACATGAAGTTGGGGGGATTATAAATTCCAGGTGTGAATCAGGGCATTTGAATTATGTGAGAAATATCCAACATTTGGAATATGTAAGAAAGACCCAAGTGAAGTTGTCCTAAACTTTAGGAGAATGATGTAGGCTGGCATTCATATTTTGGTAGTCATCTAGATGAAGGTAGAAACTTATGCTATAGAAAGACATGAGATGAGTTTGTAGAGTGATAAGAAAAAGGGGCGAAGAACAGAAGCTTAATAAGTTTAATATTTAAAACAGAGTAGATGAAAGAGAGAAAGCAAATACATGGAGAAAGATCAGACAGAGAAACAGGAAGAAATTGTGGAAGATGTAGTATAATAGCAATAAAAATAAAAACATCTTCAAAAAAGAGATATGGTTAGCTAAGAGGCTAAGCAAAATAATCCATGAGAAATGTACACTTGGATTTTGAAACTGAAGAGGAATTCAGTGTCAGCGGATGATGGGAGGAAACAAATATAAAAGTTGGGAAAGCTCATATAGGCAGCTGTTTCAAAAAGTTTGACATATAGTTTGTTTTCCATATAATTCATATACTTATAATGTCAGATGCTTTTCTTCATTATGTATATTAACTAGATATGGCTGATATGAATGAGCACTATTGAATTTGGTATATTTGTACTGGTTTTGACTATTAAACTAATTTATCAATTCTAATTCCTTTCACTTTTTCAGGTATGTATCATGCCATCTGAAAAAAATGACTTTATGGACTCTTTCATTTTAATAGTTGCTCTTCTTAGTTTCATTTCATAAAGTACTGCATTGATTATGACTTCAAAAACAATATGGAATGCCAGTGAGAGATGGTTTCTCCAAGACAACTGGTTCACTGGCTGATTGATTGTCTGCCCTGGGAGGAAGGGAAATTATTGAACTTCCTGATTACAGTCATAAGTCTTACAAGCCTTTGACATAATATAGTTCTTCCTTTTCAGAGCGTTGTCTGGTTACCTGCTCCCTACATTGAGAAGTTACTGACAACCTGTTATTTCAGGAGACTTTAAATAATAATCTGGACACTCTCTTGAGATAACATTCTTCCTTTACTTATTGAAACATTATTTTTCTCTTTTATTAATTTTATAAATCAATTTATTTTTTGAGAAATTCAGTAGTACTAAAGAATTAATAATAAAAATCAGTCATTCCTTGCTCCACATATCTCCAGCCATAGAATTTCTGTCTAGAAGCTATTCCTACTAAGCATTTTTGCTTTTCTTTAAATTTGTGCTTGGGTTTATCATCCTAAATAATATGGTTTCACTATTATTTTTGACTTTAAATAAATCCCTGATATAAAAAAATAGAAGTATAATCTTATTTAGACATTATCACCCCCAACCGCTTCCTTCATTTCATCTACGTTGAGCTATATTGTATAGTTATTTTGTTTTTCCACTGCTTATACTTATACATTAATATGCTCAATATCTTTTTCCTTCAGTTACATACAGCTTTCTTGCCTCTACATTATGATACAAGTCTGGTAGTTTATCTACTCTTTCCTAGCCTCTCTTTCTCCACCTCTGCTACCTACTTCTAAGAATGGTACTTTTATATTGTCAAGCTTGTCCAATTTACATTCTCTCTCTGTCTGGCTTTTCTTAAATAATGGTGTCTTTCACTTCTGTCTATGGATTCATTCTAAACACTGAAAATTAATTTACATTTATATTACAATAATTCTTTATTGCAGAGACAATTAGTGTTTCACAATTATGTTTCCTTCTTCATAATTTAATGTCACAGTATCTGTTCCACTTGGACAACAGTGATGCAGGTTAAATCAATGACCTTTACTTGAATTCCACAATTAGCTGAAAATCATGCCATTATTTTTTTTTGCCTCATATAGAGGCCTTTTATCCTGGAGTTTTTAATGAAATTCCATTATTTTTGATATTGATAGAAGTGAATGCCTAATTTTCTATTCTCTATTTGACTTATCTCTATTCTAACCTTTATTATTTTCTTCCTTCTGCTATGTGTTTAATTTCCTCTTCATAAGTTAGTTCTTTAAGATGTACAATGAGTTTATCCATTTGAGATCTTTCTTCTTTTTTAATGTAGGCTTTTACAGCTGTAAATTTCCCTCTGAACACTGCTTTCACTGCATCCCACAAATTTTGGTATGTTTTGTTTCATACATCAAGGTCTTTTAAATTTTCCCTTGTGATTTCTTCCTTGACTCATTCATTGTTTTAAGGATGTTGTGTAATTTCTACACATTTCCTGTTTTCTCTTTGTAATTCATTTCTAGCTTAATTCCATTGTGGTCAGAAGAGATTCTTTATATAATTTCAATTTTTTAAAACGTATTACTGCTTTTCTATGCCTGAAATATGATCTACCTATAGAATGTTCCATGTGCTCTTGAGAAGAATGTGTATTGTGCAGGAGGAATGCTCTCAATATATATCTTAGCTCCAATTGGCATATAGTGTTGCTCAAACCCTCAGTTTTTTTAACTAATTTTTTGTCTGGTTGTTCTATCCATTATTAAAAATAGTGTGTTGATGTCTCCAATATTATTGTAGAACTGTCTATTTTTCTCTTCATGTATTTTTGGAGGCTCCATTGTTAGGTCTCTATTTATGAATGTATTTAAATGTAATCCACCGAAGAGTTCTTCCCTGAACAGACAACTCCTTACCCTTTGTTCCCCATTAGTCAAAATGTGGTGAGCAGTCCAGCAACATCAGCATCCCCTGGGAGGCTATTAGAAATGGAAATCACAGCCCTAACTCTAGAACTGCTGCATTTTAATACTGCATTTTAATACTCTTGCCAGATGATTCTTATGGACACTTAAGTTGAGTGGTATTCTATCTCTTTACTTTTTCATTCGTTTTAATAATACATATGACTTCTTCATATTTTATGTATTAGTTTGCAATTTTGTTTGTTGACTATCATCCTTTACAAGAACATAAGCTTACTAGGACAAGAGCTTTGTTATGTTCCCTGCTGTATCCCAATATGTATCCAATATGTAGTATAGTGTGTTCCTTAGTAGGGACTGAATAATAAAGTAACTGGGAGAAAGAAAGAATGAATGAAAATATTCCTGAATAAAGTCTTCAAGTGACCCCTCTGTCTTATAGTGGACTCTCAACCACTGCACCACCAGGGAAGGTCTTAATTCTTCTTCAAAATTATTCTGTCACCCTTCATTCGTGTTACTTTTATTCCAAAACCCAAAACAACAAAACAAAACAAAACAAACAAAAACCACTGGACTTTTTGGTTTCCTGAATATGCCATACGCTTGTCTCTCTCAGGTCCTTTGGAAGTGTTGGTCCCTTTGCATAGAGGGCTCATTTCTCTCCTATTCACATAGCTTATTCTTATCCATCCTTTAGCTTCAAACATCTTTCCTGATCAGATCAGACTGAATTATGCTATCGATGCATGTTTCCCTGAATTTCTTCACTATAGAATTCGTCTCATTCAAATTATGTTTTAATGTCTGAACCTCCAGCTCTAAAGGCAAGGAATATATTTACTGAAGTTACTAGAGTAATAATCTTTACTAGGTTAAGGATATATCTTTTTATTATACTTTGAAAATAGTTATAAATGGCTTAATTTAATAATATATTACTATTGAAGATATTTTAATTTTGATGTAATGTATAATATTTATAAACTGTTTTCTTTATCTTGAACTATCCTGCTTTGGGAGGTGCTTCTTAATTCTATCCCTGAGTACTTGATTTGGTATGTTTCCTGTTATGAACAGCAACCCTAATTATATCAACATGTACTTGTTATTCTCGTTTTGTTTTTTGTATAAATGCATTCTTTCTTCCTATAGGTAATAGATGTTTATACACGTAACAATTGTTCCTTCAAATAGATTGCAAAGATAAGAATTGTGTCTTTTTCTCTAGTGCTTCCCAATATTTAGCTTATTAGATTTCTAAACTTCCATTTTCCATTATGAATAGAGACAAGTATTTCATTAAGTACACAAGCTTGAGTTCAAGGAAACTCAATTTAAACCCCCACACTAAGAAGCAATGTGACCATGAGTGATTACTTAACTGCTCTAAACTTGTTTCCTTCTCTGTAAATAGTACTTATCCTGTTATGTTGTCTTCTGATAATTCTGTGGGATAATACATGTACGTTCCATTTTTGGAACAGAGCGAGCAGGCATCCAATAAATGGAATTGTTATTTAGTGGTGTTCTTTAATAGACAATATCTTTTTTAAAGTTTTTTTTTTTTTTTTTTTTGCGGTACGCGGGCCTCTCACTGCTGTGGCCTCTCCCCTTGCGGAGCACAGGCTCTGGACGCGCAGGCCATGGCTCATGGGCCCAGCCGTTCCGCGGCATGTGGGATCTTCCCAGACCGGGGCACGAACCCGTGTCCCCTGCAGCGGCAGGCGGACTCTCAACCACTGCCCCACCAGGGACGCCCCAATAGGCAATATCTTATTTATGAGTTTGCCTGAAACTCTTTTGAAAGTGCTGTCTCTATTTGTACTGCAAAGTCAAACAGCAGAATTCACATTCTTTTATTTCAAATCGACCTTGATGAGCCATGGCTGAGCCAGGTAAACTTTGCAAGTACCTTATTACTGGTTACCTGCATTCCTTACAAATTTAGAGCTCTAATATGAGTAAGTCTCAGCATGGTCCTTGAGGTGGAAAAAAAGTAATAAACATATGCAGTGTAAAACCATATCTACCTTTGCATTACTTAGGAGAATAGAAATGTGGAGAAATATCCTGGAGACAAGATATGAAGGATGTCTTGTTTTATCTGGTAGTCAGCTCCAATCCCTTTTTCTATTTCACTTAACTCGAAAAGATAATAATTATTATTTGACTAGAAATTTTCGTTTTCTGGTTTTCATTAAATGGGATTGAAAAATCAAATGCCATAATTGCATGAACATCATAAAAGTATAGTGTGTGTTTAAGCTATTTAAAATAATTTAAAAGTGTTTCTTAATGCGCTTAGCATGTATTATATAGTTCAATATGCTGCCTTTGTTTTTGTTTCCTTTTGTAATTGAATTAGTACAGATAATACATGAAACTTATGAGTGAAAGGCATCAGAGGTACACATTTATAGATTTTCTTATCAAATGTCTAAATTATCTTATCATGTGGGAAGACATTTCAGTGCTTCTCTATTTTCACAAGAGTCTCTCCTCTCTGACTTGCCCCCAGTGTTGGAGTTTGTATGCTTCCCTTTTCATTTGGTAATTTTCTTCTGGAAGTTTGAGCAACCTAGTGATAGGGAGCCAAGGCACAATAAAGGAGGGTGTGACAATGGCTATGGACCATATGACCCAGCAGCTCCATTCCTAAGTATTTATCCAAAAATAAAATAGGTATCCAAAAGACCTGTACACAAATATTCATATCCAGCTTATTCATAATAGTAACAAAAGAAAAGAATCTCTCTACACTGAGTAAAAGAGAGAAACAATATTCAGCAATAAAAAAGAATGATACAGAATACATTATACTAACTGAAAAAGCCAGAAGCAGAGCATGCATTTATACAAACTACGAAAGACTAATCTATTGTTAGAGGAAGTAGATTGGTAGTTGCCTAGGACAAATAAGACAGAGGAGTGGGTGGGGCAAGAGAAATAGCAAGAGATTCTGCCTTCCTTGATATGATGCCGGTCTTCTTATTGGACTGACATTATCTGCCAGGCTCCTTTAGAATAAGTCACCCACTCAGGAGGCTCCTCGATTTGCATTAATCTGTCCTACAAGCTTTCTAGACACATCTTAGATAAATTTAAATTCCAGCAGTGAATGCACCTTAAGTTCAGATTGGAACACCATTGACATAGTTACATAACAGTGTTTTACTTAAGAGAAGTATCCCAGGACAGCTTGAACATTACTCTGAGTAAGCATTAGGGAGCAAGGAAATCTACCACCTAGTAGGAAGACGAATTCTTATAAAACGACTGTGAGCAAAGAAGCACAGAGGAAAGCCTTAGCACACAGAATTGATTTACTCTTTTAAAGAAGGGAGAGGGATTTTTATTGCAACAACCTTCACATTCTAATACTCTTAACTCCATATTAATATCTTAAAGTAAGTTTCTACTATAAAACTAAAGTTTGGGGAATATTGCAGATTATATGTGAAAAGCAACTTCCGTCTTAATTTCTATTGAAATAGTCTGATTTCTATTGACCAATAGTTTATATTAGTAGGTTCTGTCAGGTAGAAATTACAGTAGATTCTTAAATGCATAAAACCATTAAAATAATTCTATTTAAGATAAACTGAAATGACATGTCTGCAGTAAGACAAATAAATAAAATTGATTTCTAAATTAATAAAAACAAATATATGTTAACGATACTAATATGTCACAGGATTTTTATGCTAATAACTCCCAAAGAAAACTTTTTCTCTTTGCTGGTATATGTGTTTTCTAAACCTTTCTAAAATTTCTAAACCTTTCCAAAATTCAGTGGAAAACAATGCATGTATCAACTGATCTTTCTTCCTGAAACCTCTTCATTGCCTAATTTTGTCCTTATCATCAATATTGTCATTCGCCTACCATTTTACTAACTTCAGTTTAAACCACGTGTTATTTTCTAAATCCTGTTGTTTTCATTTCACATATCTTAATTTTGCCCTTTCCTTTCTTATCATCAATAAAGCACTCATAGTTCCCTTACCTTCACATAATTAGCTCTCAAAATTCCCCTTGTTTGGTCATTTCTGTCTAAAGTTTGCTCTTAGCTTTATTCACAATTATTTTCTATGCTCACTGTTTGGGCCCAATTATTTTTCTTCCTGAAATCCCATCAATGACAAATTATTACCATTGAGATTACATGCAGTCTTCTGTCAGTAAATGTCAAGAACCTTCTGCACTCTTATATTTTATATCCTATTCCATATTTGACTTTTAAAAGTCCTACTTTATACACAACTCAGCATGAAGCTTCCTTTCAAGGTGAGTACTCATGAGCTGTCTCCTCATCCATCTGTGTCATCTTCTTCGTGAAGTCATTCTTCATTTGGACTAATTCCTCATACTGTGGCCACAGTGAACTGACAGATTTGGTATGTTCAGGTTTTGGCTTTTCATGGCAGCTCTGACAGAAATCCAAACATTGGGCAGCCTGGGAAAAGTAGAAGTAGCGATTTGCAGTTCAATCTGGAAGAAAATTGGAAGTAGTTGGAAAAAATTCCTTCATTAAGACTTGCTCATATAAGACAGAACAATTAAATCACTTATAAACTTTCAGTTCTGATTTTATTTTGCTTTTCAGTGTATATTTAATTTTAAAGACAATATTCTAATTAATTAGTTGTGACTTTCTTTTTTTCCATTTGTCCCTTTTCTCTCCCTTCAGCCCTTTCTCATCTTTATTCAACAGAAAGTAGGCTGGAAATGTGTACTCTTGCACTACTTCTAGATGTATTTCTGCTTCATCTCTTAAGGAATGGTAGGATTTTAAAAGGTATTTTATACAGTTCACTTTCTCCTTCTGGCATAAATGAAAACAATACCTATAATGGACTGTATGTTTATGCTCCCCCAGCAAATTCATATACTGAAGCCCTAACCCCCAGTGTGGCTGTACTTGGAGATGCGTAATCTAAGAGTACGTAAGGTTAAATGATATCATAAGGGTAGGACTCTGATATAATAGGACTTGTGCCCTTATAACAGACACCTAAGAGCCCTCTCTCACTCTCCCTCTCTCTCCTTCACCCTCTCCCTTCCCCTCCCCACACCAAGGAAAGGCCCTGTGAGCATGCATCTGGAAGCTGGTCATCTACAAGCCAGAAAAGGGGTCTCACCAGAAACCAATCATGCTGGCACACTGATATCAGATTTTTAGCCTCCAGAACTGTGAGGAAATAAATTTCTGCTGTTTAAGCCACACTATCTGGGGTATTTTGTTATGGCAGCCCACGCCAACTATGAGAGTGCCTGAGTTCCTGTAAGCTATTTTTGAAAGAGTGGTATTTGGTTAGGACCTAGAATCCTTGACCTTGTTTACTCATTCCACACCCTGTCCTCATCATTCAGGAAAAAAAAAAATATATATGTGTGTGTGTGTGTGTGTGTGTGTGTATATATATATATACACATATATATATAATGTTTCGGAAGCTATTGAAGCCTCTTGTTTACCTGGCTAGATCACAGAGAGGACCATTCAGCCTTTTCTGTGGGCAGACCTAAGCAATCTATATCGGTAAAATAGGCTAAGCAGATCCAAGCAAGCACAGAAGTCATGACTTTACCACACAGGTGGCAAGGCAAGGAAATGAAGATTAAAGGAAAAGGATAATGTGCAGAGAGGGAGTATTTTTATTGCTATTTAGTTAAGGTCACGCTTTGATAATATCATACTGACTAAAGTTATACTCTGCCCCAGAGCTACTCAACAACTTCATTCAGCCTACTCCTTCAAAGAATCCCTTACCAGACAGGCCTGGGCATTTATAAATCCTTGTTACACGTGCACTCTTCTGGTTCCCTAAAGTTTTCTGGAAAGTCATTTTAGACAGGTAGGAATTAGCAAATTGAAAACGAATTAGCCAGTGTCTAAGTATCCTTGCTTTCTTTGAAAAGTAGCATAGTATGTTGCTCAGAGGTATTCTCAGTGGGTATTTCCTGATAACAAAATTCACATTGTTTACATACAAGGAGTTGTAAGTAAATCATTGTATTTGGACAAAGTTTAGAGGTATTTAATTCAGTCCATGTGAACTTGTTGAGAATTTTTGGCAGAATGCAACTAACTTTGCATACTATAGCATTCCAGGGAAACTTTAAAGGTATTTGAATGCTTTTTTCCCTGTTCATAAGTTTCCAGTATGTTTTTCTATTTGTAAGACTCCAGTTCTTTTTCATTTTAGGCAATCAATTTTCTTCAGTGTCCCTGTGGATTGGAGCTTAATTAGTGAATTTTTTTCCTTTTATAAAGTATTAGTGTCTGCTTTCCTGTATGACACAGCCTAGAAAAAGAAACAGTACAGATAATCTCCTAGAAAAAAAATACTTTGAAAACATAAATTTTTGGTGGAATTATTTAAAAATTGATATATATATTTTAAGATATTAAATATAATTTACGACAAAGTAAGTTAGGTTAACTGGATACATTTTTTTATGCACCTCCTTTTGTAAAACAAGCAAATTCTAGCTGGCAACTTGTGTGGTTTAAGTTTCAAGAAGTGATAAAAATTGCTTTTTTATTCAAGATATTTTATTGCTTATATAGGTTCACATTTTACAGATGAACAGTACAATATTGTATCTTGACAGTAAGACATTTTAAGGGAGTGAAAAATTAATATGCTACAAAATTAAAGTATACAAAATTATCAACTTTAGGAACTCACAATAATTTATCAAATGTTGCTAGTATGTAGAATTGCAAGTAATGAAATAACTCAATTTTAGTGTTACCTCAGGTTTATTATTCTTGCTGGTAAATAGGTAGATGAGCAATAACTTTTATCTTGGAATACAAGGGAAATTAGAAAACATTTTGGCAAAATTTTCCGGAAGGAAAAACAAAAGCAAGATAATGCTGTAGTCTTAATTCAAATTCAAAGAAGGTCACAATTGATGTAGTTTTTAGAGGTGTTTATAGCAAGCATCACTTCTGGGCTGAGGGTATAGAAGAGAACAAGGCAAAGAATACTAAAATACTCAATTCTAGTTTACTGGATTAAGTGCTCATTTATTCAAGACAAAGTGAGACTCATCATAAATGCTACATTTTTTCTTTCATCTTCCTGGGATGCAGATAAAGTTAACCTTGGAACAATATTATCGGTGAAGCCAGCTCTGACTGTGCATTCTCTGCTTAAGATGGTGACACGGAAATTAGAACCATTTTCATGTGTCATTTCTTTAGTAGATGAGATGGAAAATTAATTTAGAAACAAAATTGCATAAAAGCTGGATCACCACTATTTTATTCTATAAGTTAATATGTTTAAAATTGATCTAATTCCTTTTATGAATTGATATTTTTATCTGAATTGTATCAGGAGTTATTAGAAGACATCTTGTCTACTTTTCTATTATGATTCTCTGGCAATCTATACAATCATACTAAATTTGTTAAATGTTTTCAGTCATAAATTTAGTAAAGCAAAGAACACAAAAATATTCCTCATCTCTGTAATAGCCTTATGCAATGTCTGGATGAATTTCCTCCTTTTGATAAGATTTTACAGGGAAGATTAGTCTGAAAGGAGATAGACAGTGGCAAATATGATATATAAGAATAAACATTCTTAATTGAACCTGTCACTTGAAACTGGTAACCAAATAAATTCATTTATTCTGTAAAGCATCATAACTTATGTGAGATCAAATTGACAAAAGATATTTTCTGTAAGTAGAAGAGAGCTTAAGGTCCATAGTCTACAATGATATGGATGAGATAAGCACTAATTTGTAAAGACAAGGAATATCATTATTGTATCAAAGCTGTTCTACAGTGGGTATACTGCTGTTTATGTTAAGATCTTCTCTCATAATTTAGATGGTGATAAATGTGTCAATAATAACCAAGTGATATTAAGGAGAAATGTTAACCAAGTGGCATCAATTGGCTATAACCCATCCAAACAAATGGTGAAATGTCAAAGAACTAAATATCTATAAAACAAACCTCTTCCAAAATCCTCTTGACTTAAAATTTCTATATTAGTCTACTGCATCCTTGATTTTTTTCTTTTGCTTGTGTTTGATTTCTTAAGCAAATTATATTCTCTTTTCAGTAACAAAGGCAATGAACACTCAGCATAGGACTCAAAGGCAATTTCCTTTACTGTCACCCAGAGAACCCCAGCCATGCACCCATAATATATGCAACTCGAAGACCATGAGGGAAATGGCCCAGGTGGTACACTTGTCAAACACTTCAAGTGACCCTGAAAATTTAGGAAAGGAGTTTTTCATAAGCCAAAGTTTAAAAAAATTCCTGCACTTCATCATTGTAATCTGAATGAAGGAGCACTTAGATTTAACTAAAAAAATCCTTAATTCTGAGAAAAGTAGCATCCAGAGAAGTGCTTAGAAAGGGTTGTAGCAAAAAACACGATGACCCAAAACCTATGGGATGCAGCAAAAGCAATTCTAAGAGGGAAGTTTATAGCAATACAATCCTACCTCAAGAAACAAGAAATAAATCAAATAAACGACCTAACCTTACCCTAAAGCAATTAGAGAAAGAAGAACAAAAAACCCGCAAAGTTAGCAGAAGGAAAGAAATCATAAAGATCAGATCAGAAATAAATGAAAAAGAAATGAAGGAAACAATAGCAAAGATCAATAAAGCTAAAAGCTGGTTCTCCGAGAAGATAAACAAAATTGATAAACCATTAGCAAGACTCATCAAGGAAAAAAGGGAGAAGACTCAAATTAATAGAATTAGAAATGAAAAAGGAGAAGTAACAAGTGACGCTGCAGAAATACAAAGGATCATGAGGGATTACTACAAGCAACTATATGCCAATAAAATGGGCAACCTGGAATGGACAAATTCTTGGAAAAGCACAACCTTCCGAGACTGAACCAGGAAGAAATAGAAAATATAAACAGACCAATCACAAGTAATGAAATTGAGACTGGGATTAAAAAAACTTCCGACAAACAAAAGCCCAATACCAGATGGCTTCACAGATGAATTCTGTCGAACATTTAGAGAAGAGCTAACACTGTCCTTCTCAAACTCTTCCAAAATATAGCAGAGGGAGGAACACTCCCAAACTCATTCTATGAGACCACCATCAACCTGATACCAAAACCAGACAAATATGTCACAAAGAAAGAAAACTACAGGCCAATATCACTGATGAGCATAGATGCAAAAATCCTCCACAAAATACTAGCAAACAGAATCCAACAGCACATTAAAAGGATCATACACCATGATCAAGTGGGATTTATCCCAGGGATGCAAGAATTCTTCAGTATACGTAAATCAATGTGATACACCATATTAACAAATTAAAGGATAAAAACCATATGATCATTTCAATAGATGCAGAAAAAGCTTTTGAGAAAATTCAACACTGATTTATGATAAAAACCCACCAGAAAATAGACAAATAGAGAGCTTACCTCAACATAATAAAGACCATATATGACAAACCCACAGCCAACATCGTTCTCAATGATGAAAAACTGAAACCATTTCTTCTAAGATCAGCAACAAGACAAGGTTGTCCACTCTCACCACTACTATTCACCATAGTTTTGGAAGTTTTAGCCACAGTAATCAGAGAAGAAAAACAAAAGGAATCCAAATTGGAAAAGAAGAAGTAAAGCTGTCACTGTTTGCAATGAGATGTGTTTGGCCAGATGGGGCTTAAAATTATGGTTCTTTTAACCTAAGGGAACAAAGTAAAGACAGAGTTATATTCGATAGAGAGCAAGTGGAGGAGTCAAAAGAGTGGAGACTCCACTACTTACAAGAGAGCAAAGAAGATGAAGGCGGCGGAGGAGGAGGAGAAGGAGAAGGAAAAGAAAGAGAAGGTGCAGAAGAGGCGTACAGAGAGGAGGAAGAGGCGGAGGGAAGAGAGGGGAGGAAGAGTAAAAGAAGGAGATGGGGAGAAAGTAAAAGAAGAAAAGGAAAACAGCTGTAGTGCAAGTAATTGGGTAAGAAATCTGAAAGAAAAATAAGTGTGGACGGAGAGAAGGATGTCTCAGTCTGATATTTTACAGGTGGTTCAGAGTCCAATTTTAGCCATCAGTGAGGGAAAATGAAAGACTGTGTGGAATAACAGATTCCTGCAAATGAGAAAGTAAACTAAGTTTCTAATGTTCCAGATTTCTCCAGACTTAATTTGTCCTAGGGAAGACAGAGGCAAGCCAGAAAAATGAGTAAAACCAAAATCAGTAATGCTGTAGCTAATATCTGGAGCTGGGATCTGGGAGCCAAGCAAAGACTGCTCAGAACTGGTACTAGCAATGTTCTTTGAAAGCATAAGTCCACTTGCCTACACTAAGAACAAGGAGCATTATATGGACATAGAGCCATCTTTAATAACAAATCTGAGCTATAGGGAGGGACTCAACAAATTTAGAAATTATTATGTCATCTGGAATCTCCTTCATACCATTTATACCCTCCTCTTTGTGTTTTCTCTAATCTCTTCAGGAGGATGTTTCTCCACTTTCTTATCCATCAGGCAAATCCCCTGTAATCAAGTAATTAGTCCTGAGCAATAGGACAGGGGATGCTATGTAGCATTAAAAAATCCCTCTTTAAAAGAAACCTAGAAATAATAAATTAATACTAAACACACTTTTGAATTCATAGCTAAATTTGAATTAAAATTTTTTTAAAATTCTCAACAGCCAGTTTATAAGGAGTTGAAATAAAAGGGATTGCTGTGATCTTAAAGCTGTGGGTGGCCTGGGGCTTTTGTGATATCATGTGAGGTAGGTGTTGAAATGAAAGCATAGCAAACGTATAGGATTTTGCAGAAATATACCTTTAGTACAGAGTATGTATGTGTGTGTGTGTGAGTGTGTGTGTGTAAATTTCACCAGCTGGCTATTTCAAAGAAACTTGTCTGATATTGATCTCAGATCCAAGTAGGAGACAAATCACTTTTTTGTGAACTCAGCAAAATTTCCTACGTCACAAATCTTGAGGGTTTAAATATACACTCCCTGTATGGTACAGCAAATGCTGGCCAAGAGTTAAAGTAGTTATAGATTGTTATCTTGTGAAGTACTTGGAAGAAGCAAAAACCCAGTCTCCCTGTAGAAACATGCTTTAGGTCTCATAAAATGTCTACAAATAAAGTCCAAATTAACACGGATTCAGAGTAAAGAGCATTCAGATAGACAATGAGATAGAAATTATGAAGGATATATTAATACACATGGAAGGCACAATGAAAAGGTATCTATATTCTCCAAAAATATTGAAAAATAAGAACAAAGATGGAAGGCTTAACCAACCTAATTCCAAAACTTATTATAAAACTTCAGTAATCAAGCAGTGTGATATCAATAAAGGGATAGAAAATGGGAAAGAATCAAAGTCAGAAATAGACTAACACATGTGTGGGCTTTTCACTTTCATAAAAGTGCAAATGTATGTCATTCAATGGAGAAAGAACTATATATAATAGAGAAAGAATAGTCTGATCCTGCTGGAAACCCTAGCCTCTCAGTTGAGACACCAGGAGATCTATTAATATATGTCTTGGAATTGGTTCAAACCAATAACAGAAATAATCACTAAATATATGGTTAAAGATCAGCTTGGACACAGCATAAGACTAGTAAACTAGAAGTCATTAGAAACTATTCTGGCTGAAACAGATGAAAGAAAAATAATACAGAATAAAGCAAAGAGACACATAGGACACACAAAATGTCTACAATATGTACAATTGAAGCTCTAGAAAAAGATGAGGAAACAATATTTGAAGAGCTAGTGACTGAGAATTTTCAAAACTGATGAGAGATAACAACCCACAGATATAAAAAGTAATATGAACTCTAGTAGAATAAATGTAAAGAGATCCTAATTTGACACACTGTAGTAAAACTTCTAAAATCAAAGGAAATATATAAAGATCAACTGGGCCGCACCAATAAGACAGCTGGCTTCCCAACAAAAACAACAAATAAAAGCAGAAGGTAATTGCATAGGAAATTTAAAATGCTAAATAAAAATAACTGCCAAACTAGAATTGCAAACCAAATGATAATGTTCCGCAGAAGTGAAGATGAAACAAGATAATTTCAGACAAAAATTGAGAGGTTTCATTGCTAGCATACTAGCATTAGAACAAATAACAAAGAAAAGTTTTGTTGTGGTTGTTAGTTTTTCTGGTTTGTTTTTAACCTCAGAGACAATTTTATCCTAGAAAGAAATATAAAAGTAAATGAAAGAATGAATAGCTGAAGAGCAGTGAAACTATTCATTATGTGGATATATCTTGATGACAACTAACTGAATAAAATATATCAAAGTAAACAACAGTGTTGACATGAACATACACATGAAATACATTTTAAATGCAAAGAAATAGTATCACAAGAAGCAAGAGGGTGTAAAATGCACAGATTTTCTGTATTCCTAATATTGTTTCTAATATATTAAGCATGCATAACATAATCTCAAGGGTAACAAATAGAAGAAGGACAAAATAATGATTTCTTCATAAGCTTATAGCAAAAAAATGCTAAAGATATCTGAATATTGCAAATGAGGAGAGAAAAGAGCATAAAATGGAGGACAAATAGAAAAAAAACCTGTTAAAGAGTAGATACAAATCTACATACCATGTATTCAACTTTATCTCCTCATGAAGTCTACCAACTCTTAAAATACACTATCTGACTTAAAAATAACAATGATAATCCTGATGTGGATGTCACAGCTATTATATATTCATGAACTTTTCTTGCTGTAAGAGTCTTGAAACCTATTAATATAGGAATTCATTTTTAATTATTTGAAATATTAGTCTTCTGAATTAACAGCCCTAGTTATGGTATAATAGAATACCAACAGTGGAAGTAGGAATATTGTTGGAAGATGAAGCTTTGAAAGGCTAACTTAGCAGGGCTGGCCTTTGAAGCTCAACAGCTCCATAGGGTATTAATAAAAGGGCATCTTAGAAAATGAGTTTTGGATGGACTTTAGGATTAGCAATTCACTTTCCCTCACTGGAGGCCAAAAAGGTCAAATTCGTTGTTCAAGATCACAAAGCTAAATAATAGTATATAACTAGTAGGAACAGATGTTCTTAAGATTTACTTTCAATCCTAGAAGATGAATTGTTATATAATAATATAATAGGGAATTTTCCTTAAAACTTAATAGAGTATAAATTTCCAGTAAAATTATTAGAATGGATTCAATTGCTATTTGAATGAGGTCATCTAGGAACTTTTCTTACATGTAAAAATGTATTTCTGTGGAATACAAATAGTTTTGAAACATTTTTACAACGATCTCAGGAAAGAAATACATTGCACATACACATGTCCAAGCAAGCATCCCTAAATAAAAGTTTCAAGTGAAAATTCTTACTCTTATAATATATTCGTTATTTTCAATTCTATTGTGCTATTTTATTTACACAGACATGCTTGTTATGGTCCACTGAATTCATTTAAGGATGCACTGAAGGATTTGAGACCTACAATTTGAGAAATAGTGCTTTAGATATCATCATTTCTCAAATTGTTTCATATACTCAAATGGTTTAGAGTGCCTTTTTTCAGTTTTTCAGCTTAGGCTTAGATGCTAACATAAATTACCAACTATAAAAATTAATCTGAGAAAAGAAAAAATTTTGCAACAAAATAGTGAAAATTACAATTTATCGTATTAGCTGTAAGCATAAGTTACCTCTGTAGGTGACATTATAATGGGGTTAGAGGAACTTGATTATATATATAAATAAATTATTTATAAATTTATTTATGTATATTTATATATATATGATGTCCCTTTAAGATAGCGATTTATTCAAACCATTTTTATTAACTAAGCTATAAAATTTCATATTTGGTCAATACCAACTATTCCAATAAATGTAAATCATTACTAATTTCTTTCATTAAAAAATGTTTTTCATGGATTTCAATTTACTCTAATATAGAAAATACAATAATAAAGGCTATTTGGAAAACATTACTTTGGACTGAGATAGAGATGGGAACTAACATTAATAGATTATCTGTGATGTGCCAAATATCACTTGACAAGTGAAGGATATCATTACTATTATGTTTGGATAACGGGTATGGCAAAACTGGTAAGATTATCACTAAATCCCTTTCCTTTTCTTTAGAGCACAAAGCTAAATTACATGTTCTAGTTCTTTTGCATCTAGATAGTGCCACATTAATAGTTCCTTCCAAACACATTTAAGCAAAGTGATTTGTGTCACTTTAATTTTAGAACAGTAGAGAGCAGATGTGCTTCCTTTATCCTTTCTCTGTTTATCCTTACTCTGCTCTTCTTCTGGCTGGATAATGCTCAGAAAACCTTCAAGCCACTTATTAAAGTTCAGTGGAACCTGGGCCTTCGAATGACTGCAGAACCAGAATGTCCCTGACCTGACTCTCTCCCTGCTCCTCTCTCTCTTTCCTGTCTCTCTCTCTCTCTCTCACACACACACACACACACACACACAATCAACCTGCAACAGGCACTAAGGTAAATAAGAGGTAAATTTTTATTTCTAAATAAAAGTAACAATCTTTGGGCTTTATGTGTTATAGCAGCTAAGTTTGTTAACTAACTAATAGGAGGAAACTAAAGTTCTGAGAAGCTAAGTCACTAGAAATTTGAGTAATCATAACCATTGCTTTATCATTGGGTTTGTGGTCAATTAAATAACGATTATCTGCCAATCTGATAACTTTTTAAGGAATGCTTGTAAAGAAGAATTTTTGGTAATCTTTCTTTTAATAAAAGAAAGCTTATTAATCAATGCTTAATTTTCATGTGTAAATTCCACTAACAACAAGGAAAAGGGCATTTATTAAACTGTAATGAATTATTAAAGGTCTATTCACAAAGCATTTCTAAAATGTCACTTAGATAAATCCTGCACATTATGAATCAAAGCACAAAACTCTTTCTTGATCTAAATGTGATTGACCTTTACAATGGTAACAAAAATACTGAGAGAAGTGTCATAAAGGTAATTTTAAGGAACTATAAGATTGTGTAACATTTTCATGAAATTCAATTTTATGATTCATATATCTGACCTCACTAGCTTCACATTTCAGGTTATTGATGTAGTTACAAATTTTGTTAAAAATATTACTTGTTTAATGAATTGTAAAGTGATGAATTTTTGCTAAACTGAAACTTAGAAAATAATGGAATTAGATTTTCCTCAGCTATACCATGTGATTAAAGCTGTCCAATGTGACCCAAAACTCTATTGTTAGCAAGAAACTCAGGAAAGCTCAGTCACTTGTTATCAATTAAATATTAAATTTAAAAGCTTGTTTTCAAAATTAGAATCAGTTAAAATAGGCTCTTGCAGAATTTTTAAGACTAATAAATGAGACTTTCATGAGATCATAATAAATGTGTATTTTTTTTACTTGATATCTTTTTATAATATTGGTTAGAAAAACAGTTTTAGAGATAATTATCTGTACTTCACTCTCTAACCAAGTTGCTGGGAAAAATTCAGAGAGCTTTCTATTTAATTTCCAGAACAAACAGTATGCTATGATTTTTGTGTTTAACAAGGTCAAGACTTGTAAAACAGACTCAGATTTTAAAGAAATATAAACATGGCTCTTCTTTAACTAAGTGTCCAGAAATGAGTATGATCATTTTGAGAGAAGAAAGGTGATACACAGTTTTTTCCTTGCTGAATGCCAAATCATTGTCTGGTTATTGAAGTTCTGGAGGGTAAGATACTTGAAACAGAAGCCCAGTGTCCTGTAAGTAAGCGACATCTGCATCATCTTGGAAATTTTCAACTGTATTTAACAGAAAGCCCAACATTCAGTGGACTAATCATTTAAAAATAAAAACAGGAATTATCCATTATAAATAATAAATCCAAACAGAGCACTTCCAGGACTGTTTATTTCAGTGGCCCAGCAACATCAGTGTTCCCGGTTTTTCAACTTTATCATCTTTATTCTGTTGAGGATTGTTCTCAAACTTGTCCCCTGATGATCACAGGTTGGCTCCATGAAACTCCAAGCATTTTACCCTTGTGGGGAGGGGAGAGAAAACCAGAAGAGGAAAAGAAAGTGCATCAGTTACTTCTCTCCGTTTTTAAAGATTATTAAATCTTAACAAAAATGCTCACTAACAGCTAATTGACCAGAATTTTGTCACTGTCTAATGTTAACCTAATCACAGCAAATAGATTAGGATTAACATAACATGACTGGCTTAGACTAATCAAGACTCATCCCCTAAAGTCTGAAAGTGACCAATCTCTTTTGAAGTTTATGGGTTCTAAAGCCAAATGCAATGGAAATTCCGTAAGGAAGGAAGAAGAGGAATGATAGTAATGCATACAGCCAGAATTGCCTGCCGTAGTATATAATCAATATTGTCTGAATAGATAATCTAGAATTTTGGAAGATACCAACATCTTGTATTTTCTCTTTCTTAGTTAATTCAGGTTTATTTTAAAGGAGAAGTAAATATTCAAAAGAGCCCTTTGAATTTGGTTATGGCCAATATTATCTGAATAAACATTTGATTTCTCATTGAATTGATTCATGAGTAGCATAATTCAGAATAATTAAGAGATTGTTTTTCATTTTTCCCTATGGTGAAATAGGAGAATTCTTTAAAACTGTTACAAGTAAGGTTAGGAAGAATATATATTATGAATAGCCTCTCTAAATATGTCTTCAATGGACCTAATCATAGTTTAGCATCCAGAAAAATGCTTATCTCAGTGTTAGAGAGTGTTCTGGACTTGCTTCAGTTGCTAAACACTGGAAATCAGTAGAATTGTTGTAGTAGAGATTGCTAATTGCAGTCTCAATTTCATTCCTGTGAGCAAATTAAAAAAACAAAACAAACAAAAAAACGCAGTTAAAGGTTCCATACCCCTGTCTCTCTTGTAGCTCTCTGTGCCCATGTGAGAAAGTTTTGGCTGATCATGCAAGCAGAAATTATTTGGTGGAACTTAACTCCTCAAATTGGGAAACTGGGGCAGAAAGTTTGTGAATGTCTTTTTTCTTAACCTTTCTTATATTAAATGCATACATGGTGGCTAGAACTCCCATAGCTGTGTGATACGGGGTGGGTGGGAGGCTGTAAATATAAAAGGCGAAGATGGAAAGCAGAAAGATAAATGGGACCGAATAATAGTGGGACCCGACTTGAATACTGGCCTGCCTATGTGGAGTCATTTTTTATTCAGGTAAAGAGAATAAACAAACAACTTCTATATTTCTTGTTATTCCTTGTTTCTGGTCATAACAGATAAATGCACTTCCTACCTGTGTTTCCTGTAAATCTCTGGGAATGTACCTAAGACAAGTAATTATTATATTAATAATAACAGCAATAATGACAAAAATAAACATTTCTGTGAACCATTTGTCTTAAAAATAACATTAATAATCTTTTATTCTACAAGTTAATGGAAGAGAAATAAAACTATATGCTACTTATATTTGGCATTTGCAAGGACTTCAGAACTTGAACATTAATGTTGTTATTCATTATTTGCTTTGAACTGCCCAGTTTAATATAGAATAAGAAAACAAAACAAAGAAACCTGATATATAAATTAATAATTTTTCTCTAAGTTCTTCCAAATTTGAGATCCAATTGCCTTAAAATTAATCCATAAATAATTCAATGATTCTTTATCACCTCATGTTATTTTAATAATGTTTACTTTTACTTTCTTTATAATTAAAGATCAAAGAAAAGGTCTTTTATTTGTATGTTTTAGTGATCACCACAATACTTATCATAAGCCACAGACATTTTTTGAACACTCAATAAATTTATTAATTTAATAATAATAAGTTTATTGGCAATTATGAATAAATCTGCCATAAACATCTGTGCTTAATATTTTGTTTAGACATGATTTCAACTACTTTGGGCAAATCCCAAGGAGTGTGATTGCTAGATCTTATGGTAACAGTGTGTTAGATTTTGTAAGAAACCAGATTATCAGACTATCTTCCAAAGTGGCTGTATCATTGTGCATTCCCATCAGCAACAGATGAGAATGCCTGTTGTTCCACATCCCTGCCAGCATTTGGTGTTGTCAGTGTCCAGGACTTTGGACATTTTAATAGGTGTGTAGTGGCATCTCACTTGTTTTAATTTGCATTTCTCTGATAACATATGATGTAAAACAGATTTTTCATATGCTTAATTTGCCATCTGTGTATCCTCCTTGCTGAGGTGTCTGTTAAAGTCTTTGGCCCACTTTTAAATTGGGTTGTTTGTTTTCTTATCATTGAGTTTTAAGAGCTTTTTGTGTATTTTGAGTAGTAGTCCTTTATCAGATGTGTCCTTTGCAAATATTTTCTAACACTTTGTGGCTTGTCTTCTCATTATCTTGACATTGTCTTTTTTTTTAGGTAGTGAAATTAGAGGAAGCTTTATTATTTATAGTATTCTTCCATTAATCTACTTTATACCATGCTAATTATAAAATAATTTGCACTCATTTTTGGAAATATGTGAACATTAATGTTCATCATTTATACATTTCATTATACCTGGAATATAAAATTAGTAAACTAGAAAAGAGAACTTGTCCAATGCTTGTTCATCCTATTTGGAGAGAAAAGCTGGGGAAAGGAATTAACAATTATGAATGCTATTTTATTATGAGCTAGATATTATCCTTGTTCACAAAATACATCATCCCCTTTTAACTTCATCACTCCATGAGGAAGTTTTATTACCATCTTTTTTTAAGACTATTTTTTAGAGCAGTTTGTGGTTTACATCAAAATTGTGAAGAAGGTACAGAGATTTTCCAGATACCTCTGTCCCTACATGTGCATAACTTCCCCCATTATCAACATCACTCACCAGAATGATACATTCTCTAAAGAGGATGAATCGATATTGATGAATCATAATCACCCAAAGTCCGCAGTTTACCTTAGGGTTCACTCTTGGTGCTGTGCACTCTAAGGATTTGGACAAATGTATAATGACATGCATCCATCATTATAATATCATACAGAATATTTTCACTGTCCTAAAAAACATTGTCTTTTGCAGAGCAGGCTTTAATTTTAATAAAATCCAGCTTATCAATTATTTCTTTCATGCATCTTGCCTGTGGTGTTCCAACTGAAAACTCATTGCCATACTCAAGGTTATCTAGGTTTTCTGCTACGTCATCTTCTAGGAGTTTTATAGTTTAGCATCTTACATTTAGGTCTGTGATCCATTTTGAGTTATGCATTAGCTTTGCAAGGTCCTTTTTCGTTTATTAAACTCTGCACTATTTAATTTTGTGCCTTCTTTCTCTACATTTCTCCAAAAATTTTCCTCCTTTTTCTTGAACTACTCTTAGTTATCTAAAATGAACCACTTACCTTAAGTCATTTAATACGATGACATATTAGTCAGAAACCTGACTGGAACAGATGAGACATTCAAAGGAGTATTTGAAAATTTATAGCAGTGTGGGCAACAAAAATAAAAAGATGGTGATGCCTCTGGGACCCAGCAACAGTGGGGAATGATCACCCTCCATAGGCCTGGAAGGGGAAGTAAAGGGACATTTGCTGCAACACAGTGAAGGCTGGTTTCTTGGAAGTGAGACCCAGACAGAAGCTATGGCTTGGGGAGAAGAATGCAGCAAAGACCAGAGTGTAGACTGAAAGGCAAGAAGCAAAGAGAATGAATACCCAAACTCTCTCTCCCACCAGAGTCTCCATTAATTGAACTCAAATGGAAGCCCCAGAGGTCAGGCCATCTTGTATACAGAGAAGGGCAGAGAAGGATGAAGACTAGATCTAGAGGTACAAACATAGAATACACAGTACAATACACAAATTATGCCCCTTAGTAACCGCTGTAGCCCTTTGTTTGGCTGAGGAAAACTGAGCCCTCAATATAGGAAAACACAAGTCCTTAGTAGTCATGTATTTATTGAGTTTCCACAGTTTTCCATTGATAGTATTATTAGGCATGGGAATACTAGGTGGCAATGCAGTCAATATTCTAATTCTTGACATTATTCCTTCTTGCCCCCATTTTATATCATGACTGGTAGTTAGGATCACTCACTCACTTCTCTTTGGTTCAGTGCTATAATGATCTAAAAAATTGTCAGGTGGCTCTCTCAATTTTCCATTTATTGGAAATAACTCTTTGCCCTGATAGAAGCATTTATATCTTAAGTACCCAATGATTGTGAGAAAAAAAATCCTTATGTGAATAATTATTATTATTATTTATAATTGTGAGAGGGCCATCCCTGCTTCTACCGCTTGGTCCCTGGACCTGGGCAATTTGGCTATGTGGGAAACGGCATCACATGTTGACCACTGATTTAAGGCATGAAACATATCCTATAGCACGTGCTACAGGCTTCTAATGGCTTTTCTTCTAGTATATTCTGCAGTTGAGCCTGCATTAGTCTGTCTCATCATTCTATCAAGCTAATGACTTTAGAGTAAAGGACACATGGTAAGACAGTTGAATCCTTTGAGTGTCAACTCATGCATGTACTTCTTGTATATAAAATATGTCCTTTAGTCAGCAACAGTATCGTGTGGTGAAGACTCAGGCATTCTGTAGATCCACAAATGGTGATTTTATATGCACTTAAGCAAAAAGTCAAATTCGTCTTCCAATTATATATTTCCTTGAGTACAACATCTGCCGCCTCCAAGTCAAAAATCCTTTCGTGTAATCAGCCTGCCAACATCAGCTTGTCACAGAGTGGTGTTTTGCTCCGCTTCCCCACAGTGAAGAGTGTCACGCAGGGCTCAGCGTTGGCCCCTTCTGTGAACACAGACTGTCTTCACACTCTGTGACAATTCTGAGATGTCCATCCTCATCTCTCTCTCTTAAACTGCCTTGTGAGCAAATTTTATTTCATTTTATCCATTACCCTGACCAGTGTGGAATATTTTCTCAACTATTTCTTTTACTCAAAGAATACAACCAGATATATATACTTAAAGTCACAAGACAAGATGAAGCATACGCTAATGTCTCTCCTTCCTTCTGTTCTCTTCTTCCAACCCTATATACATGTATACATGTATACATGTCCTTCCTCAGGTTCCTAAAGCAGCTTGACTTTGTGGAAAACTTGCCAAAATATCTGTTTATTATATCTGAAACTGTTCTCCTATGAATAGCAAGATTATCTCCTCACTCTGTTTTACAGTGTGAAGACATGATTGAATCCCTGAAAGTAAATGTTAGTTACATTTTCATAAGATATTTTACCCAGAATCTACTTGACATTAATTGCAGTGTTTCTTTGTCATGCAGCTACATCTGCTGTATTCTTATCTCATCATAGCAGTGGATGAAGTGAGGCAAAATTTGTATGTGTTTAACCGATTAAACTTTGCTGTAAAGAATCAGGCAATATGAGCTGTACACATTGATTTATGAATTTATCTGCACATGGAAAATGTGACATTTGCTGTGTAAACCCCTAAGGGCTGGGAGCCATACTTTCTCTGGGATGAACACTAATCCATAACTATTGCCTGAGGAGAGTTGCTAAGTAAAAACTTTACCAACTTATACTCACAGAAATGAATAAAGTTTTGCTTTTCTTTGCTGCCAATTATCATCTTTCAGTGAGGAAATTAGAAAGTATTTGAAATGAACTTTCCCTGTTACATAAAATAATCAGTAATACTAGAAGAGGATTAGAAATATAATATTCATAGACAGTTTTACATTTGCTTATCTTTAAAATTATGACTTCACTAATTATATAAATTTTTATTAGGGATGTTAAATGGTCTTGTTAGCCTTTTTTAATTGCTAGTAAACACATAGTTAGATTAATGGGAAATCAAAACTTTCATTAGACATTTGAAACCTGGCATTTAATTTTGTCAGCAGGAAAAGAAGATGTGCTTCCTCCTTTTCATCTGTAGGTATAGAAATCCTGAAATGTAAACAGCTTGGATTGTGAAGTTTTGGCAACTGTTTTTTTTATGCGGTATTGCCTCTGGTTAACAGTAGTAAAATCTTAATTTAGTCTTTAATAGGACATATTAGCACTATAACTCAGAACAGTTTTGGTATGCCAATTCTGAAATAAAGTGTCTCTGATTAATGCATGAATAAATATTAAAACTACTAGATGTCTGAAATGACAAAGTTGATCAAAGCTGCCAAAATGGTATGGCGATGCCATCAGTGTTAAATGCATTCCAGTTCTATATGTTAAGTCATTTCAGGGAATTATAAATGAAACCTCTAATTGATAACATCCGAAAGCATGCATGTTATGCTGTTTTCCATGCTACTACCTGGTTGTACACGTTTTTAAACTATGACAATGAATATTTTGAAATTTATCTTTCTAATATGTGGACTTTATTTCACAGGTGATAAGAAATAAAGCCTGATGAAAAGCATCAAATATTTTCTTCAGTATTTTCTGGTTAAGATCATAAAAAACATTTTCAAAATACATTGTTGTAATAAGAAAACATGAGGATAACAGTAACATATTTTCTCCTGCTTCTAATTAGTTGGTAAGCTAAGAAAGGTTTATTCGACCTATTTTTTATTACCATCAAATTGTCTCATAAAATAGAAAAGCTTAGGAGGAATCCGATAGCCACATTAGTTTTTTTTTTTTTCTTTATCTTCTTCTGGTTCGCTCTTACATTTACTCTATTTTTTCCTGTTCAATCTTATGCTTTTGGAAGGGTGTAACAACTTATATTCATGGTTATTTTTTCATCACTCAGAATATTCCTCAACCCTAGCCCATTTCCTGAAATATTACAACCATTGGTGGTTGCTAGCCCTATTTACTTTGAATTCTACTGACATGTCTTAAGTCTATACTTTTAAAAAACTTTTCACTTTGGTTACTTTGTATGAGGCAAAATGCTTATATGAAATTTAAAATGTAGTGTTCCTGGTACATTTTTTATCAGAGCTTTTTCACTGGGTTTATAGATTTATGTTAAAGAGGTATCTCCACAACAGTCACTACATTCAATTCTACACTGTCTCTTCACAGCACTCTTGGTAAGGGTATTCTAGCCATTCAAAGTATTATTCAATCTGTTTGTCAATTGGATTCGCTGCCAGAGACAGTTAAGATCTCATTTCTCTTGTCAATGTCCTCACTAAGAGGAATGTAACAGGGGACAATGATAACGACATCTGCTCAAGGAACAGGGGCATGGAAAATGAATGGGATATATAATTTGTGAAAGTTAAACAAATTAATGAGTTATGAACAGAACTTAACAGTCTGTACATGCATTCTTCTTTTCTAGTATTGGGGCTTATTGCATTAATGAAATGGTACTCTGATTTTCTTTTTCTGAACAGCTCAAGAAATTTTAAATTTGTGATCTTATTTACTATCTGAACTTATTAGTTTCTACCCTCTTCATAACATAACATAAATTCCACTCTCCTCATAACATCTAATAGAATCATATGTTCTTTGTAACATTTTAAGATTCTATGTGATATTTTCATATTCTATACTTACTTTCTATATGATTTTATACATGATTATCTATTTTTAATTTAAAATGTTATGATTGAGGACTGGAAGAGTAAAAAACTACGACTGTATATTTTTCTGCATTATTATTTTCAATTTCTCTACTGAGTGTCCACCCCTTCGGAAAAGGTTATCTTCTTCCCTATTCCATAAATAGCTGTGATTTCCCAACCCTTCTGAAGATATTGTATCCAAAATACTGGCTCTTGTAACTACCCCACAATGTTACATTTGTCACATTCCTATCTCTTACCTGTTTTTATTAAGTAGTAACCATGAATAGCAACTACTAGGACAACTGAATGAGGCATAAAGAAGATATACAAGTCTTCAGTAGGAAACTGACAGTAAAAAAGTGGTCAGTGTCTTACACAGAAATTACACCTTCATCAAAAGTTGCCAAGACAGTTTCTGATATTGAATAGGATGCTCAGAGAAACTATTTCTAACCACAGACTGCTAAGTTTTGACCAGACTTAGGCCAAAATAATCAAATTTGTAGGAAATAAGCCATTAGAAACATCTGCCGTTGAGTCTGAAAATATCCTCGCTAAATTCTTAGATATGTATGTTGAGACAGAGAGAGAAGGTATTGAAGATGTGGTGGTATTTCTCACATCATCCCATATGTTAGTGCCATCCTAGAAATGCCTTACAGATATCTCTCGCCAATTTGAGATCAGCTAGTTCTCTGAACTTGTAAAAGTATACCACATGAAGTTGCCTAAGGTTATGGAAAGTTAATTAGCAACATGATGGGTAGTACTGGATGCCAATCTAATGAGCATATTTAATGTAGAGGATAAACTTGAATTAAATACTTGCACATTTATGCATCACTTCATTTTGGTTCTATATCGGTATGGATATGTGCTGAGAAGTGGCCAAGAGTTACATCATGTACAGTGTGCCTACTTTTCAAAACCCTACATGAAGCAATTTTAAACCAAGTCTCATGTCATGCAGTTCAAAGGTATGAAAATAGTATCAAGGATCATCTGAATATTTTATGACAAGTTATATTCTGCTTAGTTTAAAGCTTAAGTAAACTTCAAAGAATTTTGATACACTCTACATATGTCTATTAAGATTTAAAAGCTACAGTAGAATAAATTTTTTTTAAAATTTGGATTTAAATGACAAGTCTAAAATTAGAAACTCATTGCCTTGTCTCTCATAAGTCATATTATGTGTTATAGGGGAGAGCTGGAAATTTAGCATCATCTATGATTATGCCCTTTCCACTCTCATTCATTTGAAGTTATTGAAAGTCATAGACATATCCAACAGCTCTGAGAGTTTCTTATGTCATTTTAGTGTTTTTTGTGTTTGTTGTAAGAACACTGAACATGAGACCTACCTCTTAGATTTTTAAGTGTACAACACTATATTGTTAACTACAGTCCCCAACTTATAATATTTCGACTTATGAGTTTTCAATTTTTCCATGGTGGGAAAGTGATACACATTCAGTAAAAACCAATTTTTTTACTTCCAATTTTGAATTGTGATCTTTTCGCAGGCTAGTGATATGCAGTAGTACTCTCCCATGATGCTGGGCAGCAGCAGTTAGCCACAGCTCCAGTCAGCCACATGATCACTAGAGTAAACAACCGATACACTCAACAACCATTCTGCACCCACACAACCATTCTGTTTTTGACTTTTCAGTACAGTATTCAATAGATGTCATGAGATATCCAACACTTTATTATAAAGTAGGCTTTGTGTTAGATAATTTTCCCAACTGTAGGCTAATGTTAAGTGTTCTGAGCATGTTTAAGCCAGGCCAGGCTAAGCTATGATATTCAGTAGATTAAGTGTCTTAAGAGCATTTTCGATTTACGATATTTTCAACTTAGGATGGCTTTATCTGGGCATAAATGCATCATAAGTCGAGGACGATCTGTATAGGCACTATGTTGTAGAGTAGATCTCTAAAACTTATGCATCTAACATAACTGAAAATGTATACCCATTGAATGACAATTCCTTGTTTTACCCACTCCCTAGCACCTGGCAACTGCTGTTGTGTCCTATGTTTCTATGAGTTTGTTTTAGATATCTCACACTAGTGGAACCATGCAATATTTGTCCTTCTGTGACTGGCTTATTTCACTTAGCATAATGTCCTGCAGATTCATCATGTTGTTGCAAATGGCAAGATTTTCTTATTTTTTAAGGCTGTATCTTATTCTATTGTTATAGATATATACCACAATTTTCTATTCATACATCTGTCTATGAACGTTTGGGCTGTTTCTGTATCTTGTCTATTATGAATAGTGTTGCAGTGAACATGGGAGTGCAGATACTTCAAGATACTGATTTTGTTTTCTCTTGAAAATATACAGACATACCTAGTTTTATTGCACTTCATAGATACTGTGTTTTTTTACAAATGGAAGGTTTGTGGCAACCCTGAATCAAACAAGTCGATCAACTTCATTTTTCCAACAGAATTTGCTCGCTTAGGGTTTCTGTGGCACATTTTAGTAATTCTCACAATATTTCAAACTTTTTCATTATTATTATATTTGTTATAGTATCTGTGATCAGTGATCTTTGATGTTTACTATTACAAATGATGGTTAACATTTTTTAGTAATAAAGCACTTTTAATTCAGATATGGGCATTTTTAAAGGTACAGTGCTATTGTACACTAAATAGACTACAGTGTAGTGCAAAAATAACTTTTATATGCACTGGGAAATAAAAATATTTGTGTGACTCACTTATTGCAATATTTGCTTTACTGGGGTGGTCTACAACAAACTCCAAATATCTCCATGGTATACCTGTACTCAGGAGTAGAATTGCTGGGTCATAGGGTAGTTTTTTTAACTTTTTGAGGAATATCCATACTGTTTTCCATAGTTGCACTGCCACTTTACATTCACACCAACAGTGTACAAGGGTTAGAATTTCTCTAAATCCTAGCCAACATTTTTTTTTTTTTGGATAATGGCCAACCTAACAAATGTGAGTTAATAACTCATTGTAGTTTTGACTTGCATTCCTCTGATAATTAATGATGTTAAGCATCTTTTCATGTACCTACTGGTTATTTGTATGTCTTCTTAAGAGAAATGGCTATACAAGTCCTTTGCTCAAATTCAAAGGGTTACTTGGTTTTTTGTTATTGACTTGTATGAGTTTCTTATAAATTATCGATATTAACCCTTATCAGAAACGTGGTATACAAATATTTTCTCCCATTCTGTATGCTGCCTCTTTTTCTGTTTCCTTTAATGTGAAGTTTTTTAGTGTTTTTTCTTTTTTTTCCTACCCACAGAGGACATGATTTAATTGATCTGGGATATATCCTGGATAGGATGACTTTTATATTTTTATTTTTTAACATCTTTATTGGAGTAAAATTGCTTTACAATGGTGTGTTAGTTTCTGCTTTATAACAAAGTGAATCAGTTATACATATACATATATCCTCATACCTCCTCCATCATGTGTCTCTCTCCCACCCTCCCTATCCCACCCCTCTAGGTGGTCACAAAGCACCTAGCTGATCTCCCTGTGCTATGCGGCTGCTTCCCACTAGCTATTTTACATTTGGTGGTGTATATATGACCATGCCACTCTCTCACTTCGTCCCAGCTTACCCTTACCCCTCCCTGTGTCCTCAAGTCCATGCCCTACGTCTAAATCTTTATTCCTGTCTTGCCCCTAGGTTTATCAAACCATTTTTTCCCCTTAGATTCCATATATATGTGTTAGCATACAGTATTTGTTTTTCACTTTCTGACTTACTTCACTCTGTATGACAGACTCTAGGTCCATCCACCTCTATACAAATAACTCATATTCCTTTCTTTTTATGGCTGAGTAATATTCCATTGTATATATGTGCCACATCTTCTTTATCCATTCATCTGTCGATGGACACTTAGGTTGCTTCCATGTCCTGGCTATTGTAAATAGAGCTGCAGTGAACATTTTGGTACATGACTCTTTTTGAATTATGGTTTTCTCAGGGTATATGCCCAGTAGTGGGATTGCTGGGTCATATGGTAGTTCTCTTTGTAGTTGTTTACAGAACCTCCATACTGTTCTGCATAGTGGCTGTATCAATTTACATTCCCACCAACAGTGCAAGAGGGTTTCCTTTTCTCCACACCCTCTCCAGCATTTACTGTTTCTAGATTTTTTGATGATGGCCATTCTGACTGGTGTGAGGTTAATACCTCATTGCAGTTTTGATTTGCATTTCTCTAATGATTAGTGATGCTGAGAATCCTTTCATGTGTTTGTTGGCAATCTGTATATCTTCTTTAGAGAAATGTCTATTTAGTTTTTCTGTCCATTTTTGGATTGGGTTGTTTGGATTGAGCTGCATGAGCTGCTAGTAAATTTTGGAGATTAATCATTTGTCAGTTGCTTCATTTGCAAAAATTTTCTCCCATTCTGAGGATTGTCTTTTTGTCTTGTTTATGTTTTTCTTTGTTGTGCAGAAGCTTTTAAGTCTCATTAGGTCCCATATGTTTATTTTTGTTTTTATTCCCATTTCTCTAAGAGGTGGGTCAAAAAGGATCTTGCTGTGATTTATGTCCTGGAGTGTTCTACCTATGTTTTCCTCTAAGAGTTTGATAGTGTCTGGCCTTACATTTAGGTCTTTAATCAATTTTGAGTTTATTTTTGTGTATGGTGTTAGGGAGTATTCTAATTTCATACTTTTACATGTACCTGTCCAGTTTTCCCATCACCACTTATTGAACAGGCTGTCTTTTCTCCACTGTATATTCTTGCCTCCTTTATCAAAGATAAGGTGACCGTATGTGCGTGGGTTTATCTCTGGGCTTTCTATCCTGTTCCATTGATCTATATTTCTGTTTTTGTGCCAGTACCATACTGTCTTGAATACTGGAGCTTTGTAGCATAATTTGAAGTCAGGGAGCCTGATTCCTCCAGCTCCTTTTTTCTTTCTCAAGATTGCTTTGGCTATTCGGGGTCTTTTGTGTTTCCGTACAAATTGTGAAATTTTTTGTTCTAGTTCTGTGAAAAATGCCATTGGTAGTTTGATAGGGATTGCATTGAACCTGTCGATTGCTTTGGGTAGAATAGTCATTTTCACAATGTTGATTCTTCTAATCCAAGAACATGGTATATCTCTCCATCTATTTCTATCATCTTTAATTTCTTTCATCAGTGTCTTATAGTTTTCTGCATACAGGTCTTTTGTCTCCCTATGTAGGTTTATTCCTAGGTATTTTATTCTGTTTGTTGCAGTGGTAGATGGGAGTGTTTCCTTAATTTTTCTTTCAGATTTTTCATCATTAGTGTATAGGAATGCGAGAGATTTCTGTGCATTAATTTTGTATCCTGCAACTTTGCCAAATTCGTTGATTAGCTCTAGTAGTTTTCTGGTAGCATCTTTAGGATTCTCTATGTATAGTATCGTGTCATTTGCAAACAGCGACAGCTTTACTTCTTTTCCGATTTGGATTCCTTTTATTTCTTTCTCTTCTCTGATTGCTTTGGCTAAAACTTCCAAGCTATTTTGAATAATAGTGGTGAGAGTGGACAGCCTTGTCCTGTTCCTCATCTTAGTGGAAATGGTTTCAGTTTTTCACCATTGAGAACAATGTTAACTGTGGGTTTCTCATATATGGCCTTTGTGATGTTGACGTAAATTCCCTCTATACCTACTTTCCAGAGGGTTTTTATCATAAATGGGTGTTGAATTTTATTGAAAGGTTTTTCTGCATCTATTGAGATGATCATATTGTTTTCCTCCCTCAATTTTTTAACATGGTTTATCACACTGATTGATTTGCATATATTGAAGAATCCTTGCATCCCTGGAATAAACCTCACTTGATCATGGTGTATGATTCTTTTAATGTGCTGTTGGATTCTGATTGCTAGTATTTTGTTGAGGATTTTTGCATCTGTGTTCATCAGTGATACTAGCATGTAGTTTTTTTCCTTGTTATATCTCTGTCTGGTTTTGGTATCAGGGTGATGGTGGCCTCATAGAATGTTCCTCCCTCTGCTGTATTTTGGAAGAGTTTGAGAAGGATAGATGTTACCTCTTCTCTGTAGGTTTGATAGAATTCATCTGTGAAGCCATCTTGTACTGGGATTGTTTGTTGAAAGATTTTTAATCACAGTTTCAATTTCATTACTTGTGATCGGTCTCTTTATATTTTCTATTTTTTCCTGGTTCAGTCTCCGAAGGTTGTGCTTTTCTAAGAATTTGTCCATTTCTTCCAGGTTGTCCACTTTATTGGCATACAGTTGCTTGCAGTAATCTCTCCTTATCCTTTGTATTTCTGCCATGTCAGCTCTTAATTCTCCATTTTCATTTTTAATTCTATGGGTTTGAGTCTTCTCCCTTTTTTCCTTGATGAGTCTGGCTAATGGTTTATCAATTTTGTGTATCTTTTCAAAGAACCAGCTTTTAATTTTATTGATCTCTGCTATTGTTTCCTTCATTTCTTTTTCATTTATTTCTGATCTGCTCTTTATGATTTCTTTCCTTCTGCTAACTTTGAGCTTTTTTTGTGCTTCTTTCTCTAATTGCTTTAGGTGAAAGGTTAGGTTGTTTATTTGACTTCTCTTTTGTTTCTTGAGGTAGGATTTGATTGCTATAAACTTCCATCTTAGAACTGCTTTTGCTGCATCCCATAGGTTTTGGATCGTTGCGTTTCATTGCCATTTGTTTCTAGGTATTTTTTGATTTCTTGGTTATTAAGTAGTATATTGTTTAGCCTCCATGTATTTGTATTTTTTACAGATGTTTTCCTGTGATTGATACCTAGTCTCATAGCATTGTGGTAGGAAAAGATACTTGATACGATTTCAGTTTTCTGAAATTTACCAAGGCTTATTTTGTGACCCAAGATATCTATCCTGGAGAATGTTCCATGAGCATTTGAGAAGAAAGTGTATTCTGTTGTTTTTGGATGTAATGTCATATAAATATCAATTAAGTCCATCTTGTTTAATGTATCATTTAAAGCTTGTGTTTCCTTATTTATTTTCATTTTGGATGATCTGTCCATTGGTGAAAGTGGGGTGTTAAAGTCCCCTACTATAATTGTGTCACTTTCAATTTCCCCTTTTATGGCTGTTAGCATTTGCCTTATATATTGAGGTGCTCCTATGTTCGCTGCATAAATATTTACAATTGTTATATCTTCTTTTTGGATTGATACCTTGATCATTATGTAGAGTCCTTCTTTGTCTCTTACAGTAGTCTTTATTTTAAAGTCTATTGTGTGTGATATGAGAATTGCTACTCCAGCATTGTTTTGATTTCCATTTGCATGGGCTATCTTTTTCCATCCCCTCACTTTCAGTCTGTATGTGTCCCTGGGTCTGAAGTGGGTCTCTCATAGACAGCATATATACAGTCTTGTTTTTGTACCAATTCAGCCAGTCTGTGTCGTTTGGTTGGAGCATTTAATCCATCTACATTTAAGGTAGTTATTGATTAGTATGTTCCTATTACCATTTTCTTAATTTTGTGGGTTTGTTATTATAGGTCTTTTCCTTCTCTCGTGTTTCCTGCCTAAAGAAGTTCCTTTAGCATTTGTTGTAAAGCTGGTTTGGGGGTGCTGAATTCTTTTTGCTTTTTCTTGTTTGTAAAGGTTTTAGTTTCTCCGTCGAATCTGAACAAGATCCTTGCTGGGTAGCGTAATCTTGGTTGTAAGTTTTTCCCTTCCATCACTTTAAATATGCTCTGCCATTCCCTTCTGGCTTGCAAAGTTTCTGCTGAAATATCAACTGTGAACCTTATGGGGATTCCCTTGTTTTTTTTTTTTTTTTTTTTTTTTTTGCAGTACATGGGATTCTCACTGTTGTGGCCTCTCCCATTGCGGAGCACAAGCTCCGGACACGCAGGCTCAGCGCCATGGCTCACAGGCCCAGCTGCTCTGCGGCACGTGGGATCCAACCAGACCAGGGCATGAACCCGTGTCCCCTGCATCGGCAGGTGGACTCTCAACCCCTGCGCCACCAGGGAAGCCCCTTCCCTTGTATTTTATTTGTTGCTTTTCCCTTGCTTCTTTCAATACCTTTTCTTTGTATTTTATTTTTGATAGTTTGATTACTATGCATCTTGGTGTGTTTCTCCTTGGGTTTATCCTGCCTGGGACTCTCTGTGCCTCTTGGAGTTGACTGACTATTTCCTTTCCCATATTAGGGACATTTTCAACTATAATCTCTTCAAATATTTTCCCAGTCCCTTTCTTTTTCTCTTCTTCTTCTGGGACCCCTATAATTCGAATGTTGGTACGTTTAATGTTGTCCCAGAGGTCTCTGAGATTGTCCTCAATTCTTTTCATTCTTTTTCTTTATTCTGCTCTGCAGTAGTTATTTCCACCATTTTATCTTCCAGGTCACTTACCCGTTCTTCTGCCTCAGTCATTCTGCTATTGATTCCTTCTAGAGACTTTTAAATTTCATTTATTGTGTTGTTCATTGCTCTTTATTTCTACTAGGTCCTTGTTAAAGGTTTCTTGTATTTTCTCTGTTCTATTTCCAAGATTTTGGATCATCTTTATTGTCATGACTCTGAATTTTTTTTCAGGTAGGCTGCCTATTTCCTCTTCATTTGTTTGGTCTGGTGGGTTTTTACCTTACTCCTTCATCTGTTTTGTGTTTCTCTGTCTTCTCATTTTGCTTACCTTACTGTGTTTGTGGTCTCCTTTTTGCTGGCTGCAGGCTCGTAGTTCCCGTTGTATTTAGTGTCTGCCCCCAGTGGCTAAGGTTGGTTCACTGGGTTGTATAGGCTTCCTGGTGGAGGGGATTGGTGCCTGTGTCCTAGTGGATGAGGCTGGATATGGTCTTTCAGGTGGGCCCGACTGCGTCCGGTGGTGTGTTTTGGGCTGTCTGTGATCTTATTATGATTTTAGGCAATCTCTCTGCTAATGGGTGGGGTTGTGTTCCTGCCTTGATAGTTGTTTGGCGTAGGGTTTCCAGCACTGTAGCTTGCTGGTCATTGAGTGTAGCTTGGTCTTAGCGCTGAGATAGAGATTTCTGGGAGAGCTTTCACCATTTGACATTACTTGGAGCTGGGGGGTCTCTGGTGGACCAATGTCCTGAATTCGGCTCTCCCACGTCAGAGGCACATACCTGACATCCATCCACAGCACCAAGAGCCTGTCAGCCACACGGCTCAGAAGAAAAGTGAGAAAAAAAGAAGAGGTGATTTGTTCAAGATGGCGGAGGACATGGACGTGCTCTCACTCCCTCTTCCGAGAGCACCAGGATCACAACTAACTGCTGAACAATCATCAACAAGAAGACACTGGAACTCACCAAAAAAGATACCCCACATCCAAAGACAAGGGAGAAGCCACAATGAGACAGTAGGAAGGGCACAATCACAATAAAATAAAATCCCATAACTGCTGGGTGGGTGACTTACAAACTGGAGAATACTTATACCACAGAAGTCCATGACTGGAGTGAAGGTTCTGAGCCTCATGTCAGTATTCCCAACCTGGGGGTCCAGCAATGGGAGGAGAAATTCCTAGAGAATCAGACTTTGAAGGCTAGTGGGATTTGATTGCAGGACTTTGACAGGACTGGGGCAAACGGAGACTCCACTCTTGGAGGGCACACACACTGTAATGTGCAAATCGGGACCCAGGGGAAGGAGCAGTGACCCCATAGGAGACTGAACGAGACCTACCTAGTGTTGAAGGGTCTCCTGCAGAGGCGGGGGGTGGCTGTGGCTCACCGTGAGGACAAGGAGACTGGCAGCAGAAGTTTTGGGAAGTACTCCTTGGCGTGAGCCTTCCGCAGTCTGCAATTAACTCCCCCAAAGAGCCTGGGTACTTTCCAATGTTGGGTCACCTCAGGCCAAACAAACAACAGGGAGGGAACCCAGCCCCACCCATTAGCAGACAAGCAGATTAAAGTTTTACTGAGCTCTGCCCACTAGAGCAATACCAAGCTCTCCCCACCACCAGCCCTCCCATCAGGAAACTTGCACAAGCCTCTTAGATAGCCTCATCCACCAGAGGGCAGACAGCAGAAGCAAGAACTACAGTCATGCAGCCTACGTAACGAAAACCACATTCACAGAAAGAGAAGATAAAAAGGCAGAGGACTCTGTACCAGATGAAAGAACAAGATAAAACCCTAGAAAAACAATTAAATGAAGTGGAGATTGGCAGCCTTCCAGACAAAGAATTCAGAATAATGATAGTGAAGATGATCCAGAAAAAGAATGGAGGCAAAGATCGAGAACATGCAAGAAATGTTTCACAAAAACCTAGAAGTAAAGAAAAAATACCTAGAAGAATTAAAGAACAAACAAACAGAGATGAACAATACAATAACTGAAATGAAAACTACACTAGAAGGAATCAGTAGAATAACTGAAGCAGAGGAACGGATAAGTGACCAGGAAGACAGAATGGTGGAATTCACTGATGTGGAACCGAATAAAGAAAAAAGAATGAAAAGAAATGAACACAGCCTAAGAGACCCCTGGGACAACATTAAATGCAACAACATTCACATTATAGGGGTCCCAGAAGGAGAAGAGAGAGAGAAGGGACCAGAGAAAATATTTGAAGAGATTATAGTCAAAAACTTTCCTAACATGGGAAAGGAAATAGCCACCCAAGTCCAGGAAGCACAGAGAGTCCTGTACAGGATAAACCCAAGGAGAAATATGCCGAGACACATAGTAATAAAAAGTGGCAAAAATTAAAGACAAAGAAAAATTATTGAAATCAGCAAGGGAAAAACGACAGCATACAAGGGAAATCCCATAAGGTTAACAGCTGATTTCTCAGCAGAAACTCTACAAGCCAGAAGGGAGTGGCATAATATACTTAAAGTGATGAAAGGGAAGAATCTACAACCAAGATTACTCTACCCAGCAAGGATCTCATTCAGATTCCATGGAGAAATCAAAAGCTTTACAGACAAGCAAAAGCTGAGAGAATTCAGCACCACCAAACCAGCTCTACAACAAATGCTAAAGGAACTTCTCTAAGTGGGAAACAGAAGAGAAGAAAAGGACCTACAAAAACAAACCCATAACAATTAAGATAATGGGCATAGAAACATACATATTGATAGTTACCTTAAACGTTTATGGATTAAATGTTCCAACCAGAAGACACAGGCTTGCTGAATGGATACAAAAACAAGACCCGTATATATGCTGTCTACAAGAGACACACTTCAGACCTAGGGACACATACAGACTGAAAATGAGGGGATGGAAAATGATGCTACATGCAAATGGAAATCAAAAGAAAGCTGGAGTAGCAGTAGTCATATCAGGTAAAATAGACTTTAAAATAAAGAATGTTACAGGAGACAAGGAAAGACACTACATAATGATCAAGGGATCAATCCAAGAAGAAGATATAACAATCATAAATATATATGCACCCAACATAGGAGCACCTCAATACATAAGGCAACTGGTGACAGCTATAAAAGAGGAAATCGACAGTAACACAATAATAGTGGGGGGGGGGACTTAAACACATCACTTACACCAATAGACAGATCATCCAAAATGAAAATAAATAAGGAAACAGAAACTTTAAATGACACAATAGATAGATTTAATTGATATTTATAGGACATTCCATCCAAAAAGAGATTAGAATTTCTTCTCAAGTGCGCAAGGAATATTCTCCAGGATAGATCACATCTTGGGTCACAAATCAAACCTCAGTAAATTTAAGAAAATTAAAATCATATCAAGCATCTTTTCTGACCACAACGCTATGAGATTAGAAATGAATTACAGGGAAAAAAACGTAAAAAGGACAAACACATGGAGGCTAAACAATGCGTTACTAAATAACCAAGAGATCACTGAAGAAATCAAAGAGGAAATCAAAAAATACCTAGAGACAAATGACAGTGAAAACACCACAATCCAAAACCTATGGGATGCAGCAAAAACAGTTCTAAGAGGGAAGTTTATAGCTATACAAGCCTACCTCAAGAAACAGGAAAAGTCTCAAATAAACAATCTAAACTTACACCTGAAGGAACTAGAGAAAGAAGAACAAATAAAACCCAAAGTTAGCAGAAGGAAAGAAATCATAAAGGTCAGAGCAGAAATAAATGAAATAGAAACAAAGAAAACAATAGCAAAGATCAATAAAACAAAAGCTGGTTCTTTGAGAAGATAAACAAAATTAATAAACCATTAGCCAGACTCATCAAGAAAAACAGGGAGAGGACTGAAATCAATAAAATTAGTAATGAAAAAGGAGAAGTTACACCTCAGAAATAAAAAGCATCCTAAGAGACTACTACAAGCAACTCTATGCCCATAAAATGGATAACCTGGAAGAAATGGACAAATTCTTAGAAAGGTATAAACTTCCAAGACTGAACCAGGAAGAAATAGAAAATATGAACAGATCAGTCACAAGTAATAACATTGAAACTGTGATTAAAAATCTTCCAACCAACAAAAGTCCAGGACCAGATGGCTTCACAGGTGAATCCTTTCAATCATTTAGAGAAGAGCTAACACCTGTCCTTCTCAAACTCTTCCAAAAATTTGCAGAGGAAGGAACACTTCCAAACTCATTCTGTGAGGCCACCATCACCCTGATACCAAAACCAGACAAAGATACTACAAAAAAAGAAAATTACAAACCAATATCACTGATGAATATAGTTGCAAAAATCCTCAACAAAATACTAGCAAGCAGAATCCAACAGCACAATAAAAGGATCACACGCCATGATCAAGTGGGATTTATCCCAGGAATGCAAGGATTCTTCAATATCTGCAAATCAATCATTGTGATGCACCGTATTAACAAACCGAAGGAGAAAAACCATATTCTTCTCAATTGATGCAGAAAATGCTTTCAACGAAATTCAACACCCATTTATGATAAAAACTCTCCAGAAAGTGGGCTTAGAGGGAACCTACCTCAACATAATAAAGGCCATATATGACAAACCCACAGCAAACATCACTCTCAATGGTGAAAAACTGAAAACGTTTCCTGTAAGACCAGGAACAAGACAAGGATGTCCACTCTCACCACTATTATTCAACATAGTTTTGGAAGTCCTAGCTATGGCAATCAGAGAAGAAAACGAAATAAAAGGAATACAAATTGGAAAAGAAGAAGTAAAACTGTCACTGTTTGCAGATCACATGATACTATACAGAGAGTCTCCTATAGATGCCACCAGAAAACTACTAGAGCCAATCAATTGAATTGGTGAAGTTGCAGGATACAAAATTAATGCACAGAAATCTCTTGCATTCCTATACACTAATGAAAAATCTGAAAGAGAAATTAAGGAAACACTCCCATTTACCTTTGCAACAAAAAGAATAAAATACCTAGGAATAATAAACCTGCCTAAGGAGGTAAATACCTAAAGACCTAAATACACATTTCTCCAAAGAAGACCTACAGATGGCCAAGAAGCACATGAAAAGCTGCTCAACATCACTAATTGTTAGAGAAATGCAAATCAAAACTACAATGAGGTATAACCTCACACCAGTTAGAATGGGCACCATCAGAAAATGTACAAACAGTAAATGCTGGAGAGGGTGTGGAGAAAAGGGAACCCTCTTGCACTGTTGGTAGGAATGTAAATTGATACAGCCACTATGGAGAACAGTATGGAAGTTCCTTAAAAATCTAAAAATAAAATTACCATATGATCCAGCAATCCCACTATTGGGCATATACCCAGAGAAAACTATAATTCCAAAAGACACATGCACCCCAATGTTCATTGCAACACTGTTTACAATATCCAAGCCATGGAAGCAACCTAAATGCCCATCAACAGGCAAATGGATAAAGAAGATGTGGTATATATATATGCAATGGAATATTACTCAGCCGTAATAAGGAACGCAATTTGGGTCATTTGTAGAGATATGGATGGACTTAGAGACTGTCATACAGAGTGAAGTAAGTCAGAAAGAGAAAAACAAATATCGTATATTAATGCATATATGTGGCGCTTAGAAAAATGGTACAGATGAACCAGTTTGCAGGGAAGAAATAAAGATACAGATGTAGAGAACAAACGTATGTACACCAAGGGGGGAATGTAGTTGGGGGCGGCTGGCGGTGTGATGAATTGGGAGTTGGGATTGACATATATACTAATATGTATAAAATGGATTACTAATAATAACCTGCTGTATAAAAAAGTAAATAAAATGAAAATCAAACATTCAAACCAAAAAAAGAAAAAAATAAGTAAAATAAAATAATTAAATTTTTTAAATTATTAAAAGTAAGAAAAAAATTAAAAAGTAATTTAAAAGAAAGAAAGAAGAGAGCAACCCAAACCAAAAAACAAATCCACCAATGATAACAAGTGCTAAAATCTATACTAAAACAAAACAAAAGAAAAAAAAACAGACAGAACCCTAGGACAAATGGTAAAAGCAAAGCTATACAGACAAAATCACACAAAGAAGCATACACATACATACTCATGAAAAGAGAAAAAGGAAAATATGTGTATGTCTATATATATAAAAAAGGAAGAAAGCAACCAAATCAATAAACACATCTACCAATGATAGTAAACTCTAAATACTAAGGTAAACATAAAACCAGAAACAAATTAGATGCAGAAAGCAAACCCCAATGTACAATTGCTCCCAAAGTCCACTGCCTCAATTTTGGGATGATTCATTGTCTATTCATGTATTTCAAAGATGCAGGGTACATCAAGTTGATGGTGGAGATTTAATCTGGTGCTCTTGAGGCTGCTGGGAGAGATTTTCCTTTCTCTTCTTTGTTCGCACAGCTCCTGGGGTTCAGCTTTGGATTTGGCCCTGCCTCTGCATATAGGTCGCCTGAGGGCATCTGTTCCTACCCAGATGGGAGTGGGTAAAGGAGCAGCTGATTTGTGGGCTCTGGCTCACTCAGGTGGGAGGTGGAGGGAGGCGTATGGAATGCTGGGCCAGCCTGCGGCAGCAGAGGCTAACATGACGTTGCAACAGCCTGAGGCACACCATGTGTTTTCCCAGGGAAGTTGTCCCTGGATCACGGGACCCTGACAGTGGTGGGCTGCACAGGCTCCTGGGAGGGAAGGTGTGGATAGTGACCTGTGCTTGCACACAGACTTCTTGGTGGCTGCAGCACCAGCTTTACCATCTCTTACCCATCTCTGGGGTCCACGCTGATAGCCACAGCTTGTGCCCGTCTCTGGAGCTCGTTTAGGCAGTGCTCTGAATGCCCTCTCCTCGTGCACCCCGAAGCAATGGTCTCTTGCCTCTTAGGCAGGTCCAGACCTTTTCCCGGACTCCCTCCCAGCTAGCTGTGGTGCACTAGCCCCCTTCAGGCTGTGTTCACACAGCCAACCCCAGTCCTCTCCCTGGTATCTGACCTCTGAAGGCCAGAGCCTCAGCTCCCAGACCCCACCTGTCCCTGCGGGTGAGCAGACAAGCCTCTCAGGCTGGTGAGTGCTGGTCGGCACATATCCTCTGTGCACAAATCTCTTTGCTTTGCCCTCTGCACCCCTGTTGCTGTGCTCTCCTCCATGGTTCCAACGCTGCCCCCTGCCACTCCCTGTCTCTACCAGTGAAGCAGCTTCCTAGTGTGTGGAAGCTTTTCCTCCTTCACAGCTCTCTCCACAAGGTGCAGATTTTGTCCCCATTCCTTTGTCTCTGTTTTTTCTTTTGCCTTACCCAGGTACATGGGGAGTTTCTTGCCTTTTGGGAACTCTGAGGTCTTCTGCCAGTGTTCAGTAGGTGTTCTGTAGTTGTTCCACATGTAGATGTATCTCTGATGTATTTGTGGGGAGGAAGGTGATCTCCATGTTTTACTCCTCTGCCATCTTCAGGATCTTTTCCAGTTTTTTAGTTTGATGCAGTCCTACTCTTCTATTTTTTTTTTTGTTGACTGTGCTTTTGGTGCAATATCCAGGAAATCATTGCTATGACTAATGTTAATTAGTCTAATGACAATATGACTAATGTCAAGAAGATTTTCCCCTATGTTTTCTTCTAGGACTTTTACAGTTTCAGTCTTGTGTTTATGTCTTTAATCAATGTTGAGTGAATTTCTTTTGAAATTGAAAAGAGGTGTAATGAAGGGGTCTGATTTCTTTTACTTTTTTTTTTTTTTTTGGCATGTGGATATCTAGGTTTCACAATACCATTTCTTGGAGATTATCCTTTCTCAATATGTGTTTTTGGCACACTGTCAAAGATAAATTGACCTTATATGCATGTATGTTCTAGGTATGTGTGTGTGGGTAAATTCAGTTTCTTCCCTATCTTAAGACTTATGCACCAGAGGGGGCCAGAGAAGAGGAGGTGGTTCAGTGACCTGGAAACAGGCTTATTCTGAGACAGTTAAAGACACTGAGAGGGCAGACTGAGCTATGCCACTGGAGGGAAGTCCAGGATGCCAACAGAGTACAGTATCTGTCTGAATGTTGTCAGGGTGGAATTTGGCAGCTGGTATTGATAAATCTGTTAAGACTTGAGGGTGGGATATTGATAAGCAACAAGCAGACAGAGCTCTGTGATGTAAAATCATGGGGATGCAACACTGGACTACTGAAGCAGACAAATAGGCTTTTCAAAAGTATGCTATTAGTAGATAGAAAGGCCTCATTCTGGGTTGGAATTAAGAGGAAATATTTCATGTGTTTTGGAGAGGCCGACAAATCGAAGACTAAGTTCTAAACCTTTGTGCCTTTTGTCCAAGACAGATTGTTCAAGTAAAGTTCATACACAGGAAAATACAGCAAGACAAATTCAAAGCCATAGCTGGATTAATTACTTGACAAGATGACTTCATGCTAATGACAGTGATAAGTTCCTTGTGTTGACCAGGTCTAATTTTCCCTAGAAATTGAGAAAGAACTGTGTGAGGGAAAGGTGGAAAAACTGGGAAACATTTATTAAGGTCTCAAAATTTTCTCAGCTGCAAAATGGATATGATAATGCTGCACTAACTTATGAGAATTTAAAAATTTTAACATGATCTATACACGTGATTCTTCATTCACGTTGTCTTATGATGGAGACTGCTCAGTGTTTATCAAAGTCTATTTTCCCCTTCTTTTTGAGATTAATAAATGCATTGAGTTTCCCATCCCCACTCTGCAGTTATATATATTAGTAATGAATCCTGTGAAGAAGGGATATGTGCCATTTGTGGACCATAAATTTAGGAAATAGGTATTCCTTCTACAAGATCTCTTTTCTCTTAGGTGTGTGTGGATTGTAACCACCCACTAAAATATGGTGTATGTCCCTGACTCACCACATGTAAGGAAGCCACCCACCATCCTTCACATCCATACTATACTGTGTGTAAATACATGAGCAAGGAAACTATTTTGTTTGATTCAGTACCCATTTTATTTTTTTTGTTAGAGTGGTTTCAGTGCAACTACTTAAATTGGGCTCTGAGTATTTCACACTCAATCGTTAATAAAATTTTTTATAATTGCCTTTCTACTCTGTTTTTCTAAAATGCTGTATCTTCTATCATCACTACACCAGCATTTTTGTCACTGAATTGCAGCCCTTTACTGGTCAATCTCATAATAAGGAATTTAAGCAAATGCTACTGATTATCATTAAATTTTACAGAGCTTTATTATTTTATATTATTTTGCTTATTTATTATTTTATTTATTGTTGTTATAATTAGTTATTTATATAAATAAAAAATAGCAAAAACTTTGACTTCAAGTCATATATTTGTTGATTATAAATATTTTTATTCATGGGATCTGTAGATATTAAAATAACTATTGTGGCGAGTGTGGCCCCCACTCGCCACAACTAGAGAAAGCCTGTGTGCAGTGGTGAAGACCCAATGCAGCCCAGAATAAATAAATTTTTTAAAATCTCTAATTTTATAATTTTAAAATACTGTACTGATTTTTTTATAATGTTTTGTCAACTGCTAGTAACATTGTACATGCTTTCAAGTGTTGCTGGAGATCTTTCACCTGCTTTTATGAATTCCTATGCATTTTTTTGGAATTTTCATTTGCATTTTGCTCATATTTTTAAGTTTACAAACATATTTATGTATTATAAAAATTAATATTTTTCATATTATTATTTTCCAAGCCTGTGATTTGTATCAAAATGTTGATACTATTTCCAGTGCAACAATATTTACATACTTACATTAATTATATTATATATATTATGTTACATACTACATAAATACATAAATATATTACATATAATAATTATGTTTATACTATTGTCCCCTCAAAAGTTTCCTGTGCCTTGAAGTCCTTCCAGGATACCCCAGTTTCCAAAGATACTTAAATATTTGATTGAATTCATTATAAACATTATAGCTCATTTATACCTGTTTGTAACATGTCATATTTTTATATATCTTAGTTACCTTTCTTATTTTATTTAATATATTGTACCTTGATTTTACAATTAAATATGGAATTTTCTTAAGAATATAGATTATTCTATTGTATTTTATCATTATATTTTATTCCTCTTACAGTGACTAGTACATGACCTTGCACATGAAGTTATTTGGTATTCTTATTTGAGTATTTCTTTCATTATTTTGTACAAAGTAGGTAAACATAGCTGTTTTATACATGAAGTTTATTTTAAAAACTCTTGATTACTATAATGTAATCCTTGTATGACATTATCTCGTTCAATAGTTTTCTGTACAAATATGTTGATAATTGTATTTTATTTTTAATCCATTAGAGATATGCTTTAGTATTATCCTTAAACATGCATTACACTTGCTTAGATGGTTTCTAGAGCAATAAAAGAGCAGACTTTTCCAAAATATAATATGATCTTACACTTTATCCCAAATAAGATAAAATAAGTATTTATAATGGAATTGGAGCTTAGAATTTAAATCCTCTAAGGCATTTTGTGAATCTGTGCAATTAATTTTGTTTAGGAAACTTTGTTGCTTTACAATGAATACAAAATTTGAAATTTTCAAGGTTCAGTAGCTAAACCTTGAGGGTAGTAACATACGCAGTCTGTGCTTACTATGCAATAATAGTATTACTTTAAAAAAAATCTCTATTTCCTCTAGGGTACATTTTGGATTGAGATATCTCTTTCCTTGGGGGAAAAAACTTTCCTGCTAAAGAAAACTAGCTTTTCACGACCAGCTCTTCTTTGAAAACATGTAAAGAAATTAGCTGTTAAGGTTAAATAATATTTATGAAAGAAAAATTAAAAGACTGCCAACGGGAGTAGACTGCTTATTTATTTCTTATTTTTTACATCTTTATTGGAGTATAATTGCTTTACAATGGTGTGTTTGTTTCTGCTTTATAACAAAGTGAATCAGTTATACATATACATATGTTCCCATATCTCTTCCCTCTTGCATCTCCCTCCCTCCCACCCTCCCTATCCCACCCCTCCAGGCAGTCACAAAGCACCCAGCTGATCTCCCTGTGCTATGCGGCTGCTTCCCACTAGCTATCTACCATACGTATGGTAGTGTATATATGTCCATGCCTCTCTCTCGCTTTGACACAGCTTACCCTTCCTCCTCCCCATATCCTCAAGTCCATTCTCTACTAGGTCTGTGTCTTTATTCCTGTTTTACCCCTAGGTTCTTCATGACATTTTTTTTCTTAAATTCCATACATATGTGTTAGCATACGGTATTTGTCTTTCTCTTTCTGACTTACTTCAAGGAAACCATAAACAAGACCAAAAGACAACCCTCAGATTGGGAGAAAATATTTGCAAATGAAGCAACTGACAAAGGATTAATCTCCAAAATTTATAAGCAGCTCATGCAGCTCAATAACAAAAAAACAAACAACCCAATCCAAAAATGGGCAGAAGACCTAAATAGACATTTCTCCAAAGAAGATATACAGACTGCCAGCAAACACATAAAAGAATGCTCAACTTCATTAATCATTAGAGAAATGCAAATCAAAATTACAATGAGATATCATCTCACACCACTCAGAATGGCCATTATCAAAAAATCTAGAAACAATAAATGCTGGAGAGGGTGTGGAGAAAAGGGAACACTCTTGCACTGTTGGTGGGAATGTAAATTGATACAGCCACCGTGGAGAACAGTATGGAGGCTCCTTAAAAAACTACAACTAGAACTACCATATATCCCAGCAATCCCACTACTGGGCATATACCCTGAGAAAACCAAAATTCAAAAAGAGTCATGTACCAAAATGTTCATTGCAGCTCTATTTACAATAGCCCGGAGATGGAAACAACCTAAGTGCCCATCATCGGATGAATGGATAAAGAAGATGTGGCACATATATACAATGGAATATTACTCGGCCTTAAAAAGAAACGAAATTGAGCTATTTGTAATGAGATGGATAGACCTAGAGTCTGTCATACAGAGTGAAGTAAGTCAGAAAGAAAAAGACAAATACCGTATGCTAACACATATATATGGAATTTAAGAAAAAAAATGTCATGAAGAACCTAGGGGTAAGACAGGAATAAAGACGCAGACCTACTGGAGAACGGACTTGAGGATATGGGGAGGGGGAAGGGTGAGCTTTGACAGAGCGAGAGAGAGTCATGGACATATACACACTAACAAACGTAGTAAGGTAGATAGCTAGTGCGAAGCAGCCGCATGGCACAGGGATATTAGCTCGGTGCTTCGTGACAGCCTGGAGGGGTGGGATAGGGAGAGTGGGAGGGAGGGAGACGCAAGAGGGAAGACATATGGGAACATATGTATATGTATAACTGATTCACTTTGTTATAAAGCAGAAACTAACACACCATTGTAAAGCAATTATACCCCAATAAAGATGTTAAACAAAAAAAAAATCTAGAAACAATAAATGCTGGAGAGGGTGTGGAGAAAAGGGAACACTGTTGCACTGTTGGTGGGAATGTAAATTGATACAGCCACCGTGGAGAACAGTATGGAGGTTCCTTAAAAAACTACAAATAGAACTACCGTACGACCCAGCAATCCCACTACTGGGCATATAACCTGAGAAAACCATAATTCAAAAAGAGTCATGTACCAAGATGTTCACTGCAGCTCTATTTACAATAGGCCGGAGATGGAAACAACCTAAGTATCCATCATCGGATGAATGGATAAGGATGTGGCACATATAGACTGCTTTTATACAAACCCTCCAGTACTGAAAAATGTTAGATAAGACCCTAAGGACTATGACCAGTGTTCTTCTTGATTAAACTTGAAGTGAATCCACTTAGTCTTAATGTCTAGTGTTCCTGTATTATCTTTTTCATTCTCATAAAAAATAGAAATTATAGGAGTAAACATTTATGTATATTATTCAAAATTTAAAAAAGACACTAACTGAAAAGTTGTTTTGAGAAGTGGAACTCCTATCCTAATATTTGGGATATATTCTAGGATATAGATCATGTTTTCAATTGCCAAAAATAAACTGTTCTGCTGTTACAAGATTGAGAAGACAGTCTTCTTCCAAAGTTGTTATTATTTTTTCCTTTACTGCTTGAGTGAGAAAAATTATTTTAAGGAATTGGCTCACACAGTTATGGGGGCTGCAAATTTCAAAGTCTGCAATGCAGGTCAGCAGGAGACCCAGGGGGGAGTTGATGTTGCAGTCTTGAAGCCAAAGGTAGTATGGAGGCAAAATCCTTACTCTTCTGGGGACACAGTCTTTTCTCTTAAGGCCTTCAACTGATTGGATGGGGCCCACCCACATTATGGAGGGTAATCTGCTTTTTTTTTTTAACATCTTTATCGGAGTATAATTGCTTTACAATGGTGTGTTAGTTTCTGCTTTATAACAAAGTGAATCAATTATACATATACATATGTTCCCATATCTCTTCCCTCTTGTGCTCCCTTCCTCCCACCCTCCCTATCCCACCCCTCTAGGTGGTCACAAACCACCTAGATGATCTCCCTGTACTATGAGGCTACTTCCCACTAGCTATCTAGTTTACATTTGGTAGTGTATATATGTCCATGCCACTCTCTCACTTTGTCACAGCTTACCCTTCCCACTCCCCATATCCTCAAGTCCATGCTCTAGGAGATCTGTATCTTTATTCCCGTCTTACCCCTAGGTACTTCATGACCTTTTATTTTTTCTTAGATTCCATATATATGTGTTAGCACATGGTATTTGTTTTTCTCTTTCTGACTTACTTCACTCTGTATGACAGATGCTAGGTCCATCCACCTCACTACAAATAACTCAATTTCGTTTCTTTTTATAGCTGAGTAATATTCCATTGTATATATGTGCCACACCTTATTTATCCATTCAAATGTTGATGGACACTTAGGTTGCTTCCATGTTCTGGCTATTGTAAATAGAGCTGAAATGAACATTGTGGTAAATGACTCTTTTTGAATTATGATTTTCTTAGGGTATATGCCCAGCAGTGGGATTCCTGGGTCATATGGTAGTTCTATTTGTAGTTTTTTAAGGAACCTCCATACTTTTCTCCATAGTGGCTGTATCAATTTACATTCCCACCAACAGTGCAAGAGTGTTCCCTTTTCTCCACACCCTCTCCAGCATTTATTGTTTCTAGATTTTTTGATGATGGCCATTCTGACTGGTGTGAGATGATATCTCATTGTAGTTTTGGTTTGCATTTCTCTAATGATTAATGATGTTGAGCATTCTTTCATGTATTTGTTGGCAATCTGTATATCTTCTTTGGAGAAATGTCTGTTTAGGTCTTCTGCTCATTTTTGGATTGGGTTGTTTGTTTTTTTGTTATTGAGCTGCATGAGCTGCTTGTAAATTTTGGAGACTAATCCTTTGTCAGTTGTTTCACTTGCAAATATTTTCTCCCATTCTGAGGGTTATCTTTTGGTCTTGTTTATGGTTTCCTTTGCTGTGCAAAAGCTTTTAAGTTTCATTAGGTCAGATTTGTTTATTTTTGTTTTTATTTCCATTTCTCTAGGAGGTGGGACAAAAATGATCTTGATATGATTTATGTCATACAGCATTCTGCCTATGTATTCCTCTAAGAGTTTGATAGTGTCTGGCCTTACATTTAGGTCTTTAATCCATTTTCAGTTTATTTTTGTGTATGGTGTTAGGACGTGTTCTAATTTCATACTTTTACATGTACCTGTCCAGTTTTCCCAGCACCACTTACTGAAGAGGCTGTCTTTTCTCCATTATATATCCTTGACTCCTTTATCAAAGATAAGGTGACCATATGTGCGTGAGTTTATCTCTGGGCTTTCTATCCTGTTCCATTGATCTATATTTCTGTATTTGTGCCAGTACCATACTGTCTTGATTACTGTAGCTTTGTTGTATAGTCTGAAGTCAGGGAGCCTGATTCCTTCAGCTCCCTTTTTCTTTCTCAAGATTGCTTTGGCTATTCGGGGTCTTTTGTGTTTCCATACAAATTGTGAAATTTTTTCTTTTAGTTCTGTGAAAAATGCCATTGGTAGTTTGATAGGGATTGCATTGAATCTGTAAATTGCTTTGGGTAGTAGAGTCATTTTCACAATGTTGATTCTTCAAATCCAGGACCATGGTATATCTCTCCATCTATTTGTATCATCTTTAATTTCTTTCATCAGTGTCTTATAATTTTCTGCACACCGGTCTTTTGTCTCCTTAGGTAGGTTTATTATTAGATATTTTATTCTTTTTGTTGCAGTGGTAAATGGGAGTGTTTTCTTAATTTCACTTTCAGAATTTTCATCATTAATGTATAAAAATGCCAGAGATTTCTGTGCATTAATTTGTATCCTGCTACTTTACCAAATTAAGTGATTTGCTCTAGTAGTTTTCTGGTAGCATCTTTAGGATTCTCTATGTACATTAGCAAACAGTGACAGCTTTACTTCTTCTTTTCCTATTTGGATTCCTTTTATTTCTTTTTCTTCTCTGATTGATGTGGCTAAAACTTCCAAAACTATGTTGAATAAGAGTGGTGAGAGTGGACAACCTTGTCTTGTTCCTGATCTTAGAAGAAATGGCTTCAATTTTTCACCATTGAGGACCATGTTGGCTGTGGGTTTGTCATATATGGCCATTATTATGTTGAAGAAAGTTCCCTCTATGCCTACTTTCTGCAGGGTTTTTATCATAAATGGGTGTTGAATTTTGTTGAAAGCGTTCTCTGCATCTATTGAGATGATCATATGGTTTTTCTCCTTCAGTTTGTTAATATGGTGTATCACGTTGATTGATTGACGTATGTTGAAGAATTCTTGCATTCCTGGAATAAACCCCACTTGATCATGGTGAATGATCCTTTTAATGTGCTGTCGGATTCTGTTTGCTAGTATTTTGTTGAGGATTTTTGCATCTATGTTCATCAGTGATACTGGCCTGTTCTTTTCTTTCTTTGTGACATCTTTTCTGGTTTTGGTATAGGGTGATGGTGGCTTCGTAGAATGAGTTTAGGAGTGTTCCTCCCTCTGCTGTATTTTGGAAAAGTTGAGAAGGATAGGTGTTAGCTCTTCTCTAAATGTTTGATAGAATTCACCTGTGAAGCCATCTGATCCTGGGCTTTTGTTTGTTGGAAGATTTTTAATCACACTTTCAATTTCAGTGCTTTTGATTGGTCTGTTCATATGTTCTATTTCTTCCTAGTTCATTTTCGGCAGGTTGTGCATTTCTAAGAATATGTCCATTTTTTCCAGGTTGTCCATTTTATTGGCATAGAGTTGCTTGTAGTAATCTCTCAGGATCCTTTGTATTTCTGCAGTGTCAGTTGTTACTTCTCCTTTTACAGTTCTCACCTCTATTGATTTGAGTCTTCTCCCTTTTTTCTTGATGAGTCTGGCTAATGGTTTATAAATTTTGTTTATCTTCTTAAAGAACCAGCTTTTAGTTTTATTGATCTTTGCTATTGTTTCCTTTATTTCTTTTTCATTTATTTCTGATCTGATCTTTATGATTTCTTTCCTTCTGCTAACTTTGGGGTTTTTTTATTCTTCTTTCTCTAATTGCTTTAGGTGCAAGGTTATTTGTTTATTCGAGATGTTTCCTGTTTCTTAAGGTAGGATTGTATTGCTATATACTTCCCTCTTAGAACTGCTTTTGCCACATCCCATAGGTTTTGGGTTGTCGTGTCTCCATTGTCATTTGTTTCTAGGTATTTTTTGATTTCCTCTTTGATTTCTTCAGTGACCACTGCGTTATTAAATAGTGTATTGTTTAGCCTCCATGTGTTTGTATTTTTTCCAGATCTTTTCCTGTAATTGATATCTGGTCTCAAAGCATTGTGGTCGGAAAAGATACTTGATACCATTTCAGTTTTCTTAAATTTCACAAGGCTTGATTTGTGACCCAAGATATGATCTATCCTTGAGAATGTTCCATGAAAAATGTGTATCCTGTTGTTTTTGAATGGAATGTCCTATAAATATCAATTAAGTCCATCTTGTTTAATGTATCATTTAAAGCTTGTGTTTCCTTATTTATTTTCATTTTGGATGATCTGTCCATTGGTGAAAGTGGGGTGTTAAAGTCCCCTACTATGATTGTGTTACTGTCGATTTTCCCTTTTATGGCTGTTAGCATTTGCCTTATGTATTGATGTGCTCCTATGTTGGGTGCATAAATATTTACAATTTTTATATGTTCTTCTTGGTTCGATCCCTTGATCATTATGTAGCGTCCTTCTTTGTCTCTTGTGATAGTCTTTATTTTAAAGTCTATTTTGTCTGATATGAGAATTGCTATTCCAGCTTTCTTTTGATTTCCATTTGCATGGAATATCTTTTTCCATCCCCTCACTTTAAGTCTGTATGTGTCCGTAAGTCTGAAGTGGGCCTCTTGTAGACAGCATATATATGGGTCTTGTTTGTGTATCCATTCAGCCAGTCTGTGTCTTTTGGTGGGAGCGTTTAATCCATTTATATTTAAGGTAATTATCGATATGTATGTTCCTATTCCCATTTTCTTAATTGTTTTGGGTTTGTTATTGTAGGCTTTTTCCTACTCTTGTGTTTCTTGCCTAGAGAAGTTCCTTTAGTATTTGTTGTAAAGCTGGTTTGGTGGTGCTGAACTCTCTCAGCTTTTGCTTGTCTGTAAAGATTTTAATTTCTCCATCAAATCTGAATGAGATCCTTGCTGGGTAGAGTAATGTTGGTTGTAGGTTTTTCTCCTTCATCACTTTAAATATGGCTAAAGTTGGTTCAGTGGGTTGTGTAGGCTTCCTGGTGGAGGGGACTAGTGCCTGTGTTCTGGTGGATGAGGCTGGATCTTGTCTTTCTGGTGGGCAGGTCCACGTCTGGTGGTGTGTTTTGGGGTGTCTGTGGCCTTATTATGATTTTAGGTGGCCTCTCTGCTAATGGGTGGTGGTGTGTTCCTGTCTTGCTAGTTGTTTGGCATAGGGTGTCCAGCCCTGTAGCTTGCTGGTCGCTGAGTGAAGCTAGGTCTTGGTGTTGAGATAGAGATCTCTGGGGGATATTCGCCATTTGATATTACATGGAAGTGGGAGGTCTCTTGTGGACCAGTGTCCTGAAGTTGGCTATGCTACCTCAGAGGCACAGCACTGACTCCTGGCTGGACCACCAAGAGCCTTTCATCCACATCGCTCAGAATAAAAGGGAGAAAACGTAGAAATAAAGAAAGAAAGAGGATAAAATAAAATAAAGTAAGATAAAATAAACTACAGTTATTAAAATAAAAAATAATAATTATTAAGAAAAAAATTTTTTTAAGTAAAAAACAAACAAAACAAAATGGACGGACAGAACCCTAGGACACATGGTGAAAGCAAAGCTTTACAGACAAAATCTCACACAGAAGCATACACATACACACAAAAAGAGGAAAAGGGGAAAAAATAATATATCTTGCTCTCAAAGTCCACCTCCTCAATTTGGGATGATTCGTTGTCTATTCATGTATTCCAGAGACGCAGGGTACATCAAGTTGATCGTGGAGATTTAATCCGGTGCTCCCGAGGCTTTTGGGAGTAATTTCCCTTTCTCTTCTTTGTTCGCACAGTTCCCGGGGTTCAGATTTGGATTTGGCCCCGCCTCTGCGTGTAGGTCGCTGGAGGGTGTCTGTTCTTCACTCAGAAAGGACAGGGTTAAAGGAGCAGGTGATTCGGGGGCTCTGGCTCACTCAGGCCAGCGGGAGGGAGGGATATGGATGCAGGGCGCGCCTGCAACGGCAGAGGCCGGCGTGACGTTGCACCAGCCTGAGGCACGCCGTGCGTTCTCCCGGGGAAGCTTTCCCTGGATCACAGGACCCTGGCAGTGGCTGCGCATGCTCCCCGGAAGGGGGGTGTGGATAGTGCCCTGTACTTGCTCACAGGCTTCTTGGTGGTGTCAGCAGCAGCCTTAGCGTCTCATGCCCGTCTCTGGGGTCCACTCTGTTAGCTGCGGCTCGCGCCTGTCTCTGGAGCGCTCTTAGTCCCCTCTCCTCGCGCACCAGGAAACAAAGAGGGAAGAAAAAGTCCCTTGCCTCTTCGGCAGGTCCAGACTTTTTCCCGGACTCCCTCCCGGCTAGCCGTGGTGCACTAACCCCTTCAGGCTCTGTTCACGCCGCCCACCCGTGTCCTCTCCCTGCGATCCTAGCGAAGTCCGAGGCTCAGCTCCCAGCCCCCGTCCGCCCCGGCGGTTGAGCAGACAAGCCTCTCGGGCTGGTGAGTGCCAGTCGGCACCAATCCTCTATGCAGGAATCTCTCCGCTTTTCCCTCTGCACCCCTTTTGCTGCGCTGTCCTCCGCGGCTCCGGAGCTTCCCCCCCTCCGCCACCTGCAGTCTCTGCCCGCGAAGCGGCTTCTTAGTGTGTGGAAGCCTTTCCTCCTTCACAGCTCCCTCCCACGGGTGCAGGTCCCTTCCCTATTCTTTTGTCTCTGTTTTTTCTTTAATTCTTTTGCCCTGCCCCAGTACGTGGGGAGTTTCTTGCCTTTTGGGAGGTCTGAGGTCTTCTGCCAGCGTTCAGTGGGTGTTCTATAGGAGCATTTCCACGTGTAGATTTATTTCTGATGTATCTGTGGGGAGGAAGGTGATCTCCACGTCTTACTCTTCCACCATTTTCCTCAACTCCTTCGGGTAATCAGCTTTACTCAAATTGTACTGATTTGAATGTTAATCACATTTAAAAAATACCTTTGCCATAACATCTAGACTGATGTTTGACTAAACAACTGGGTATCTTAGCCTAGCCAAGTTGACACATAAAATTAATCATCACAATGATTCTTCTTAATTTTAAACCAATTTAATTTGGGATTTCTGATATTTCCAAAATCATCATAACTAATACCATAGACAAATGGGAGGCAAACTGAATAAGCAAGCAAGAGTAAAAATGGATGGACAAATATGAGACCAAAAAGAAATGAGTGGACTGGTGGTTTGCAGTCTGTCACAATATCTCCTGTATTATGTTTCTGTGAATTTCACAAGACTGTAGATTTCTTCTTCAAGTTATTGTACAACTTCATAATTCCTATTTTTTCAAGCATTAGAAAAATGAGATTCGCTTGTCATATTCATATGTGTAGTTCTGTCAGTTTAGGCATGGATTTGGTTCAATAGATTCTGATCTTTAGCTCTCATATTAAAAGTTCTCATAAATTGTATGCGGCTTGAGCTACACAGAAGATAGACGTAGGTAAAATGACCATGTTGGTATTTAATCCACTAGATACTTGTTCTGTACACTTTTTTATTTTCTTAATTTTAAAAATATACTTTTTCTATACAAGAGCAATAATTCTGACTCGGTTTCTGAGAAACATCCCTAGAGCAGAACTTGATGCTACAAGGTGAATGAAATCTGGTCTATAATGAAGTATCTAAAACACATCACCTTTTGAAATTATGAGCTCCAAATAAAGCAGGAGAAAAATAATGTTCTGTCTTTCAGGTATAAATCTTCATTATTGTCTATTCAGTGAATGGGAATGGGAATGAGTGAACAGAGAGAACATAAAGGTCTATTCCAATATCCCCTTCACTCTCAGCAGCAAACTCTACTCTGTCCTGTGGAAACATCTTAAAAACTTGAAAATAATAATATGTATTATTGTCCTATTACTTTATACCTGTTGGGTAGCTTATAATCAGACCCTGAGAGAAATCAGCATAAACTACAATTTTAATGGAAATGTCCTGAGAAATAAAATTGGCTGCCCACACATGTGAGAACAGAGCAAAAGTCTAGACTAAAATAAACCTGTTTCCGTCTCTACTCTTTGCCACTTAAAACTTACTAAGATAATTAAAATCAAGAGTAGGTAGTAGAATGACCAGAACTGACTGCACAAAAGCAAACCAGTGATGTGTAGAAAAATGTTGAAACATTTCCCAGCATTCAGAGGAGCTAGACTATGAATTTGAAAGTATGAGATGGAAGATAATAGATAAAATAATAAGCTAGTTGTGTTTAAAATGGAACTGAGAATGTGGAGCATAATTATCTGTGGAATAAATTAAAGAAAACCCACAACATTATGCATGTTGACACAATTTTGAAATTCAAATTCTACAGAAATTATCCTACAAGCATTCATATTGAAAAAAATAATTAGGAATTACCAACTTTCAGATTTTCCCATTTGAACAATAAATATCAGAAGACAGTGATACAGTTTTTATAGACGAAAAGTTTCTAACATAAGAAATTTATTTCCACATAAGTTTCCATTTATGAGAGCAAGAAAAAGATGTTCTCAGACATCTTTAGTGGTCAGAAACTAAAACCACAAAATATGCTTCACAAGAATATTAACCAAAGGTGTTCCCAGATAACAGTATGATAAATCAAAATAAGAAATCCAAAGAGAATATTTTGTTTTTCAGGAGCTGCCAGGGAAAACTAAACTTGGTAAAATAGAAAATTTTGTAGAAAATTGTGAGATTATAAATGGTTTTACTGTGAGAGGAGATACTTTTAAATAATAATTTGATAAAAAGTACTTGTTTTAAATTTTTAAATGAATTTTCAGTCACACTTTACATACAGTTAAATGGTGACATTAATTAATGAGTTCTAATAAATATGTAAAACTGTTGCATCCACACTTCAAACATGTTATAGAAGATTCTATCATACCATAAGTTTCTCTTGTACATTTCCAGGAAATCCTCACCCCTTGACAATCAAATTTCTGATTTCTACCATAATAGCTTTGCTTGTTCTTGAACTACATATAAGTGGGATCATATATTAGGTACTATTTTTATTTCTGTGAGATTCATGTACATATTACATGTTTTCTCTTTATTGCTGAGTAGTAATCCATCATATTAAATAAAGAAATAATTTGCCCAATTTTATCACTGATGGGCATTTTGCCTTTTCCCGTTTTGATTATTAAGAATAAAGGTTGTTCCACATCCTCACCAAATTTTTGTAATGCAAGTTTTCAGTTTTAAAAATTTTATCCATTCTAGTGAAACTGAATTCATATCTCATTGGGATTTTAACTTACTTCTCTCTAATAACTATTGATGTGGAGTATCTTTTCACATGCTTAATGGGCATTCATATGTCTTCTTTATTGAGTGTTGCTTTATATATCTTGTACACTTTTTTATTAAGTTGTGGATGTTTTTGTCATTGATTTGTAGAAAATAAGAATGTTCTGGTACTCCATGACTTATATTTCATTTTCTTGATAGTGTCTTTTGTGAAGCAGTTTTTAATTTTGATGAAGTACGGTTAATCTATTACTTTCTTTTCCTTTTATGATCTTCTGTTTTTGTCCTAATAAGGAAATTTTTGCTTACCACATGGTCATGAAAATATCATCAGATGTTTTCTTCTAGAAGCTTTGTAGTTTTAACTTTTACAATCGGTCTTAAATAGTTATCAAAGTTACTATTTTTTTCATGTATTTATTCACTTGCTAATGATGTTAGTGAAAAGACTATAGTTTCCACCTTTGCATTGCCCTGATGCATTTGTTGAAAATCAATTGACCATACAAGGTATGTCTATTCTAGACTGTCTGTTTGGTTCTACAATATTCACTATTTGACAATGCTTATGTCAACTCAAATGAACATACTATTTTGATTACTGTAGCATTATAGAAAGTCTTGGAATCAAGCAGGGTCATGTGAGTCCTATAACTACACTTGTTATATTTCTGCAAAAGCACTTTGGGAATTTGGTAGGGATTATTTTGATTCTATTGACCAATTTGTGTAGAATAGACATATTAACGGTATTATTTCTTCTAATTCATGAACATGTTCTATCTACATTTATTTTGGTTTTCTTTAATTTCCTTTGGCAATGTTTTTTTATAGCTTATTTTTTTGTGTGTAGAGTTAGACATAGAAAACATACTTCTTAACATAAGTTTATTCTTAAATATTTTTTATTTTGGAAGTTCCTGTAAATGGTATTCTAACATTTTATTTTTTGATTGTTTTTTACAGTTTTTAGAATTTAGAAATGCAATTGACCCTTAATAAATTCACTTTTGATTCATATGAGGTTTTTTTTTCTATTTTCATCAGGATCTTCTGTGTTATGCCATTTGTGAAAACAGATACTTTTGATTTTAATTTACCAATTCTTTTTACCTCTTTTTCTTGCCTTATTGAGCTAGCTAAAACCTCTAGTACAAGGGTCAAATATAGGTAGTGTGAGCATATATCCCAGTCTTGTTCCCAATTTTAAGGAGAATACATTCATCATTATTTATGATACTAACTGCAGTTTTTATCAAATCCCTTTTTCAAATTGATGGACTGCCTTTTCATTATATATTGTTTTTATTGCTGAAATTATTTTTTATCATAAATGTTTGCTGGACTTTGTTAAAGGCTTTTTCTGTATCTGGTGATATGATCATAATTTTCTCCTTTATTCTATTAATGTTTTGAATTACATTGATTAATTTTTACATGTTAGACTAAATATCTGTCTCTTGAATAAAATTCATTTGATCATTATACACTGAGATCATTTATTATACACTAAACAACCAACTCCTGGTTTATCACACACTCTGAGTTACTTGTCCCTGAGGTACAAAAAGTAACTTTCTCTGATTAATGACTTTGGAATGAAATCCAGTTAAGTGTTATTCAAAAAATCTTTCCCCCAAGCAAGTGAGCTATCTTAATAAAGCATATGTTGTTCCTAACACTTTATTATACTAATTTATAGGGACAATGCCTGCTTGGTGAGTTTAACTATGAGCTTCAGAATTATGAAGCTCACTCTCCCACAGGTATAAGCCATGTTCTCCAAATAAGTTTTATCAGTAATAAAGATGATATCTTGACCTATAACTGCTTACTCTGTTTTCTTATTTCTCAACTGACTTAGCTCTTAGAAGAGGAATAAATATGCTATTCATTGAAGCCCCACAAACATCCCCATGGGCACTGTATTTTTTATCAGAACTCAGTGGAACCCAAAAGGGAGCCTGTAGTCAAATTAGACAGAATTGAGCTTGATGGAATTGATCCCTATAAACTGGGTATCAGTAGAGATTTAATCTGGCAACAACAAAAATATAGGGTCCTCTAAGAGTTCTTGTTTTTAATTTGTACAGGAGCAGGAATTTCATCCTTACTCACTGATTGGTTTTCATTTAAAAGATGAAAATAAAAGTGTCTCTGGCTTATAAAAAGGACACAATTTTGTAATTGGCATATGTTACTTGTCTAAAATTGAGCAAAGAATACTCATTGCAGTTATTTTGGAAATTCTGCATATACCTGAGACATAAACTATGGGTCATTACTTTAGTCTTACACTTATTTTTAGAGGCACACATACATAATTATTTTATTTATTTAAGTTTCATTTTAATTGTAGTGCAATAAACCTAAGCACATTCTTAAAATGAAGATATGGATACAGACTGAATACAAAGGGGGAGGGGTTCTGAGTTCTTTAGTCTGCTTTTTTTACTTAGGCTTCACAAATGTAGGTTTCCTCACACAAAGTAGTTGTTCAGTTAGTATCTTCCAATGATTAGATGAATTGTTATTCATGGACTTTTACCATTGCAAAGTTTCAGTAAACTTAGGAAAGTGGAGATCATTGTATCATTTATAAATACTTCCAAATTCATATAATTACAATATCCTATATAACAAAGATAGTAGATGATCTCACATTATAAGAAGTCTGAGAGCAAGGGAGTAAATATTTCTTCCAGTGTCTGACTCCTTTTATTGGAGAAGAAAATTTTTCTAGAAAGCTTCCGGGATGCTTTTGTCTTCCATTTCATTGACCATAGCTTATTTTATGGCTGTTAGTGATTATAAGGAAGCCTCAAAAATGCGCTCCAAGAAAAAGGATATGGAATTACCATGGTTTAGTTGATATTTGTCCCTCTTTTAGAAGCTACTGTGTCCTCTTAAGTCTGCACCACAAGGAATGCTTTTTCTACTCTTACTAATCTTTTGTGTGAGTGTTCTACAGCACAGCAGGGTCTACAGAGAAGAAACATCAAGTGGCTGCAAACTCTCTCTATATCCGTGGCTCTCAAGGCCTCCACAGCTCTTGCTAGTGCATGCTTAGACTGAATTATTTCACAACTCTAGCTGAGTTCTAACAAATGTCTATCTGTGTCTGCTCTAGTTGAGCAAATGTGCAGTTCTCCTATCTGCAGGTATCTGCCTCTCTGTAGATTATAGTTTAGTTGGTTGCCCTGTGACCTTAGCTCTCTGATAGATTCAAGAAAATTCATGAACTAGCAGTTTATATGGCCATTTTGTTGTAAGACTGAAGACAAGATAATTTTGTCTGTACAAAATGTCCTTCTTAACCTCTAATAACACTTTCTTTAACTTTTTTTTTTTTTGATACGGCTACTTCAGTTATCTTTTGGTTACTATTGACATGATACATTTTTTTCATTCTTTTACTTTTTTACTTTCAATTTGTGTCTTTGAATCTAAACTGTTTTGTAGATATAGCTGGATCATTTATCTTTTTAATTCAGTCTGCCAATTTATGCTTTTTGATTATAGTGCCTAATCTTTTTACATTAAATGTAGTTACTGATAAGGTAGAATTTAAGTTTGATTTCATGCTCTCTGTTTTCTGTATGCCATGTCTTTTTGTTTCTCTATTCCTCCTTCTTCTTTTGTGTTAAATAGACACCTTCTAGTGTACTATTTTAATTCTGTTATTTTTCCTTTTACTGTATTTTGTAGTTTTTTCTTAGTGACTGCTCTGGGATTATAATTAACATCTTAAAATAACCTTGTTTGGAATAATACCAACTCAATTTCAATAGTGTTCAGAAACTTTATACTAATATAGCTTTGTTCTCTCCCCACTCCTTTGTGCTATTATTGTCAATCATATCACAAATGACAATAAGCCCATCATCACAGTTTTATAATAATTGCTTTTTGCAGTTGTCTTAAATCAGATAACAGAAGAAAAGAGTTGCCAAAAAAATAGTTACACTGTCTTCTATATTTGCTTATGTAGTTCCATTTACCAGAGCTCTTTATTTCTTCATGTGGATTTCAGTTACTGTCTAGTACTTTAGTATCTCTTGTAAGGCAAATCTGCTAACAATGAACTCTCTGTTTTTGTCCTAGATTACCTTAATTTCTCCTTAACTTTTTAAAGGATAGTTTTGTTGGATATGGAGCACATGGGCAGCAGTCTTTGTCTTACAGCTCTTTGAATATGACATATGTACTGCTTTCTGGCCTCCATGGTTTCTGACGAAACACAAACTATTAATTTTATTGACAATTTTTAGAAAATAATGGATTATTTTTATTGGCTTTTTTCCCATTTCTCAGATGGAATATCAATTGAACTAACTGTTCAAGTTAACTTTCAAGTAATGATTCTTTCTCCTGCCTGCTCAGATCTGCTATTGAGCCCCTCTAGTGAATTTTTTTATTTCGTTATTGTACTTTTTAACCAGAATTTCTATTAGGTTCTATTTTTAAATATCTATCTTTTAATTGATATTCTCTACTTGGTGAGACATTGTTATCATACATTCTTTTTTTTCTCCTAGTTTTATTGAGATATAATTGACATACAGCACTATATATGTTTACAGTGTACAGCATAATGATTCGACATTCAAACATCATGAAATGATTACCACAGTAAGTTTAGTGAACATCCACCATCTTATACAGATACAAAATAAAAGAAAAAAAATTTTTTTCCTTGTGACGAGAACTTGTAGGATTTACTCTCTTAACAACTTTTATACATAACATACAACAGTGTTATTTATATTAATCATGTTGTACCTTACATCCTTAGTACTTATTTATCATAACTGGAAGTTTGTACTTTTTGACTTTCATTCAGTTCTCCCTCCTCCCACCTCCCACCTCTGGTAACCACAAATCTGATCTGTTTTTCTGTGAGTTTGTTTGCTTGTTCGATTGTTGAAGTATAATTGACCTATGTATAACACTAAGTTAGTTCCTGGTACACAGCATATTGACTCATTATTTCTGTACATTGCAAAATGATCACCACAATAAGTCTAGTTACCATCTGTCACTATATATACTACATTTTTATTGGCTATACTCCCTATGCTGTACCCTTCATCTCCATGACTCATTCATTTTCTAACTGGAAGCTTGTACCTCTTAATTTCATAGAATATCATACATTCTTTTACTTTTTAGACATGTTTCTTTTGGTTCTTTAAATATATTTATAATATACTGTGACAAAAGATGTTGCTTGTTATTTCAGTAAACATAGGATGTTGCAGCCATTAAGCTATCAGCCACTGCATCCACCCCCTACAGTGTGCCCAGAGGGGATTAAGATAGAGAAAAACAGGATACTGGGCCTACATAATTAAGATGTATATCTGAGGAATAATTTCAATAAGCTCAGACTCTTGTACCTTCCTAAAATAGAAAAGCGCTAAAATCTTAACTTGAGATGTCTGAATTTTTTGGTGATGAGCAGTAATCTTTTGATGTTCGACTACCTTTTTGGTTTGTTTGTTTGCTTTTTGCAAAAACTCCTTTATATCCTGGTTCCTCCCTTACCTCTTTGGAACAATCCCTCAGAGCTATTTGAGAGGCTGTCTTCCTGGGCTATCGTCCTCAGTAAGGCTACCTAATAAAACATAATTCTCAAGTTTTATGTTGTGCATTTTTTGAGTAGACAATACAATATAGATAAATACAATTAATGTATTTGTGTAGTAAATCCAGTGGTCCTTGAAAACAGTTTTTAATGACTGCTTTGTCTCCTGTGTATGGATCACACTTTCTTGTTTACTTATATTGTCTTAATTTTTTCATTGAAAAGTGGACATTGAAAATGATATATTGGAAAAACTGTGGAAATAAAATTCCCCGTTTCCCCAGGGATTGTTGTTGTTGCCTTGTTGTTTTCTTGTCTGTTTAGTAACTGTCTTGGACTAATTATAAGATGTTTGTATTCCCTGCATGTGCAGCCACTGCAGTCTCTGGTTTGCTTAGCAGTCATCTGAACAGATATTTCTTTAAATGCCTTGAACAAATAAGGCTTCCGCCTTTGAATAGATGGACTGTGTGTGATTTTAGCACACCTTCTCTCCTCCAGTGGCTTAAAACTCTTCCTTATTCTTTATTTCCTGCTTATAAAGGAATTCAGAATCAGCCAAAGATGAGAGATTAGGACCTTTACAGATTTTTCCTAGGTATATGCTCAGCCCTGCATATATATGTAGTGATCTGCATTTAAATGATATGTCACAGTTTTTCAAAGTCCCTCATGAATATCTTATTCCCAGATCGTCCTTTCATATATGAGATTTTTCTTGTTTCCTGAGGTAAGATTGTATCGCTATAAAGCTCCCTCTTAGAATTCCTTTGCTCCGCACCATAGTTTTTGGACTGTCACATTTCATTTTCATTTGTCTCTAGGTATTTTTGATTTCGTCAGTGATCCACTGGTTCTTTAGTAGCACATTGTTTAGCCTCCACGTATGGAGGAGTTGGAGGAGGTTATGAGCAGGAAGGGCCACAGAGGTTTCAGGGTAGCTTCCAGTGTTCTATTTTTAACCATTCTGGTGGTTACCTGGAAGATCAATTTAAAACTATTTGTTAATCTGTACATAAATATTTTAAGCAGATGTGTTTTTTCTGTGTATGTTGCATTTCACAATAAAGTTGTTAAAAAGAAGCAGAAAAACAAGTTTGTAAAACTAGTTGACTTGCAATCAAACTATAATAATATGAAAGTGTTTATAATATTTCATGAAGAGAAAACTGGATGTGTAGGTATTAGTAGTCAACTCAAGTGATTTAAAGGATAACAAGAGGTCTTTCTTATGAAATCAATTTTATTTCCACTGTTTTCTAAATTGGTGGCCGCTCCCTGATTCTGTATAATCTCATGCTCTCTTTTGTCTGTTGACACTTTTTATGCAGAAATTCTAGCTTTCCCTGCTTCACTCATCTTTTGGTTTCCCATCTTTTTTCACCTGTGGCATGGCTATTTCAAACTTTTTCACTTTCTTTTATTTAATCAACTTCTGTCATTACCTATCTGCTTTCAAGCATTTCCAGTGATCCTTGAAATGCTTCTGTTTGACTTATTTACCCTTCTCACTTGTTGTTCTCATTTGGTTTTCTTTTCAATACTAAATACTTAGAGTGTGTAGGCTTTTCCTGCTATTCCCTTAGTATTTCCCTGGGCCCATTCTAAATTGGTTTTGTCTGAGGCCATACATGTTACACGTCCAGTGACCTTTTCAAAACCATCTCCAAACCCTCTTCTAAACTGGCTTAATATTCATGCTGTACACAGCATGGTGAGTCATTCTTCCCAACTTTTAACCTTTCTCCCTAGGTTCATTATTTACTCACTGTTCTTTCTGACATAATTTTGGATTTAAATATAACTCTTCCTCTGTACTTTTTAATAATTCTTCCTCTGTACTTTTAAAATTAGAAGCTCACCAGTGTTCTATCTTAAAATCTCAGCTCTCTTCACTACACCTACTCCTTTAGTTAATGTACCTTTGGATTTTATCAATAAGAATGATCTGTACTACTTATTTCCCTTTCTCCATTAAATCTGTAGAAAATGTATTCTTCTGTACCTGCAAAAAAAAAAAAGAGAAAAGAAAAAGAATTTGTATTTTGTATTGTATCTTCTTTTATACATCATATATGAGCTGTAGCTATATTTTCCCTTCTTATTTTACCACAGTACTCCCTTATTATAGCCTGATTAAACCATGAAATGACTGAGTGAGATTGTATCAAGAGTCAGGCTAAACTTCTTAAATTAGCCAAAATAGGATACAGTATGCTACAGGAACAAACAACCTCTAAACCTCAGTGGCTTGTAATAACAAAGGTTTATTTCTTGCTTACACACTATCCAGAATAGATTGGCTTAGGCATCACTCCATGTTGTCTTTGGTCCAGAAACTAATTTGACAGAGAAGCCTCTATTTAAATCATTGACATTATTGTGACACAGAAAAAGTGACATAATAGACAATAAGCTGAGTCTTAAAACACCCTTCCTAAAAGTATTTTATCTTCGCTCACTTTTCTTTGACCAGAGCAAGCCACGTTGACTTCAATGGACCATGGAATTACAATCCAAACTAATGTAACAAAGTAATCTAAAACAAAAATAACTTAAAGAAAACTTCCTTACATAATAGTTCCCAGTTAAGCAATTCCGATATGTTGGATGGTTCTGTATCCCATGGTAAATTAGGGTCCCCCAGGTTGATTCTATTTAGTTATGTAACAAGAGTATTGCCACCATCTACATAATTAAAACTGAATTACCGTGTCCAGATTCCAGGCAGTGGAAAGAGGAACATGGGCTTAGAGGGACACATTCTTAAGACCCAGTCCTGGAAATGGTTTATAACATTTCACTGGTATGAAGTTTGTTACAAAATTTTCACAAAACATTCTTGGGATTTTGATCGAGATTGCATTGAATCCGTACATAAAATTTTCTTTGAGGTGAGGTATTTACGATAGTGAATCTTCCAACCATTAATATGGCATATCTCTCCACTTACGTACATTTGTTTTCAATAACACTCAAGAAAGTTAGGCTACACCTAACTCCTAAAGACTGGGTTGGAAGAAGGAGAGAATGAATGTTTAGAACTTTACCATCTCCAGCTTAGTGATTCAATGATAAAATCAGGCAAAATTGAAAAGTAAACTTTATTTCACCAGAATGTACAACTTTAGGTCCTATAGTTTCTTAAACTGTGTTATATACCAAGGAACCTGAATGCTTTAGTATATGAAACATTAAAATGTTATATTCAACTCATCATTTTCATATGCATGTCCAGATGGTCTTCTCATTAAATATAATAAATTATTAGGGTATATACCTTTACTATTATTATTTTTTTTTTTTGGCCACACCTTGCAGGATGTCAGTTCCCCAACTAGGGATTGAACCCGGGCTACGGCAGTGAAAGAGCCAAAACCTGACCACTAGACTACCAGGGAACTCCCACTAATTACTTTTAAAAACCACATTTGCTTATCTTTCTTAGTTAAAGAAATAGTGTATTTTAAATATATATTTAGTTAGATTCACCCTTTACTAAAGTTTAAACTTTGTTTTAACATTTGGATAATAAAAATAAATTTATAATAAAAAAGATAAATGTCATTAAAACTAAATACTTACTAAACGTGACTACATAATTGTCTTTTTTTCCTGTCTTTTTTTTTTTCCTCAAGAATAAACAACCTGAAAGTTCTATGTGGCTAAGATTACTTAAAACTCTGTTTTTCCTCTTAATATTTTTGCTAATTCTCATTTTTTATCTTGCACTTTATATTTTATATCCTGACTTCTTGTACACTTGCAATAACTGCTCCTTCTAGAGTTCCAATGCTCCTGTCTCTCAAGTTAGAGAGATAAGTTATCTAATTAAAATCTAAATCTAATCTCTCAAGTTATCTTATTAGTCTTTAAAACATCTCACTATTTTATTTTTTCTCTTTTGAGACTTTCAAAACAAAGACTTTGACATATTATTTAACTACATTTATGATTCCACCTATACCTACAAATTTGGAAATTGTGAGTTTTGTTTCTAAACTGCCACATAAATTCACAATAGAAACTATTGTTTTTTTAAATTGAGTGCAACCACTAAAAAGAAAGGGTGTAACAAACAATTAATAAAATGAAAACATTTATTCTTCTACCATACAGTTTTGCATATTAGTGACAAATGTCCCTCAAAGTTAATATCTTGATCTTTCCATTAGTGTTTTTATAGCCCATTGCCATTGCTACAGGCAGTTTCCAGAAAATGCAGTGTTGCCTACGTAATACAATTATAAGCTAGAGTACAAATCAGCATAAACACATTTAGAATTTATCATAAAAGTACTTAGTAATACATTAACTCCAAAAGCCATTCCTCTAAATGTAATTCTGTAAAAGATGAAAATGGGAGGGAATATTATCTAAAGCCTTTGTCCCTGCCATACTCATTTACCCTGAAAAACTGCAAAGTGAGGACACTAAGGCAGCTTTTCTATATTTTACAAGGAATAAAAGGTCCATTGAAAGTAATAAACCTTTGTGTTTTTCTAATCTAATTGCCATCAATATGTGGAATTATTCCGAAAGAGGAAATGATTTAATAAAGGTTTACATGTAGCTGAGACGGAACAATGAAAATTGTCAAGAAATATTGGAACGGTTCTCTTGGTGGATATTTTTGGGAGGACTCTCTTTATGTGAGCCAGTATAAATACAGTGATTGTTCTGTGGAAGCATCTAAATTCTAGCGAGATCAGAATCAGACATTGCTATCCCTTCAAAAAGCAGTTAATTTCAGGAATAATTAATAAGGATCCACTCTGTGCTGACCTCTAGAGAAGGCTTGAGAAAAGGATAGAATTGATATAATAAAAGATAAATCAAAGCATATTATTTTCTTCTATTCTCCATTTTTTATTAGTCAAGTATGTGAGAAAGCCTAAATTCAAAGAAACATATTAAAACATTGAGTGTTAAGATGATATAAGCAGATACAAATGGTCAATAATTACTTTTTTTTCCTCCTCAATTCTCTTTAAGTGGATTTTTCTTGAGATGGGATTTCATTAAGTCTGAAAATAAGCTAGTAACAACGTGTTATGTTATTGTGCTCATCTTTCGTCTGTTGCCATTTTTTTCTCCTATTCTCTTTGTCTTGGGATTGATATATTTTATTTATTTTCTATAATTTTTCTAGTCTAGTCTTATACATAAATATGGGCTTCCTTTATTTCTATTTTCAGCTTTGTCTTTCTCAATTTATGTCTTAGCCATTTTCTGTATGTCTTCACTGTGTTGTAGGCAAAAAAAAAAAAAAAAAGCATCATGTGCAAAGTCAAGAAAAGTATGTATCACAGAACATTTGCTCCACCAAACAGTTCTGTAAGGGTAAAAAATGACAGAGGTTGAGTGGATATAGGTGAAGTGGGCAGCAAAAGAGATTGTGTCAGAGGGCCAGTTTTTGAAGGATCTTAGGTATCATACTAAGAGCTGTGTAACTTAACAATGGAAAATAAAATAATTTAGTAATGCAAAGGCAATGAAGGATTCTAAGCAGCCATAATTTTGTTTGCATTTGGAAATATCAGTGCAGCAGCTGGAATCAAGAATAGGAGAGAATGGGGCTTCCCTGGTGGCGCAGTGGTTAAGAGTCCGCCTCCCGATGCAGGGGACGCGGGTTCGTGCCCTGGTCCAGGAAAATCCCACATGCCGTGGAGCGGCTAGGCCTGTGGGCCATGGCCACTGAGCCTGCGCATCCAGAGCCTGTGCTTCACAACGGGAGAGGCCACAACAGTGAGAGGCCCACGTACCACAAAAAAAAACCAAAAAAAAAAAGAATAGGAGCGAATGGATAGAAGCCAAAAAACATTTAGGGAAGTTTACAGCAATCAGGAGGAGGAATTAGGGAACAATAGTGGGAGTGCGGATAGAGGAAAAACAAATTTGATGGATGTATGTTATATAACTGGAAGTTTCAATGGAAGTTAGCAACTGACTAAACATATAAGATGAATGAGAGAGAAAACTGAAGATTAAGCCAGAGGTCCTCAAACATTTTTTGTAAAGGGTCATAGTTTACAATGCCTGGTTTAAGCAATTGAGTGAGTTACGGTGACATTACCTGTTTTCTTCTAGGAGTTTTAGGGCTTCAGGTCTTAAAATTAAATTCAAAACTCTCAGGCAATGCATGGCAATTCATCCAATTACATAAAGAATTATTTTGACAAGTAATAACAAAATAACTGCAAAGGCAATACATAAAATGAGAACATGACTTCATGCTTTTAGAATCCTAATTTTAATGTCATTTTCAGAATTTTCATAATGATGTCTTTCAGAAAAGGGTCAAATAAGAATACGTACTGTAACTTTTTAAATCATAGAAGCCCCTTTTAGTTCTATATGCTACAAAATTAGTGTCAACTAAAAGGTCTGTTCCCTGTGGTCATGTTGTCGAGAGTATTAACTTTTACCTATTAGTTTCCTTTTTGTGTTTCCTCGTGCCTGATAAACACATTCATTCTCCCAAATAACTTAGTTTGTGATGTCAAAAATAGTTGGCAGTTTTTCACATCAGTCATGCTGAATATTCATATTAGATTTGTTTTGTTTTAGTCTAATAATTTTTAATTAGTTTAAGTTTTATATAGGTAAAATATTTAGAGTTCAAAGCCTAAAAATATGTTCTGCCCCAGTTGTATGGCAGATTAGATTTTCTAAAATGTCTTCCCACTGAAAAACAACCACCCGGAATTGCTTCCAGGTCCTTACAGATATCAAAATCTGAGGAAGCTGAAATCCCTCATGTAAAATGGTGTAGTATTTTCATATAATCACACAAATCCTCCCATATACTTTAAATCCTCTCTAGGTTATTTATAATACCTAATACAATGTAAATGCTATGTAAATAGTTGTGAACACAATGTAAATAGTAGTAAATAGTTACTGGTGCGAGGCAAATTCAAGTTTTGATTTTTGGAACATTCTGGAATTTTTTTTTTTGATCCAAGATTAGTTGAATCCACAGATGCGGAGTGCACAGATTCAGAGGGCCAACTCTACTCATTTTTTATACCTAGACTTTCAGGAAATAAAAGACTACTCTGAGACTCCCTACCCCCACAATATGACTTAAACTGAAACTCTAGAGCTATGAGCAGTGAACAGTAAGAAAATGGTAGCTGGCGATATCCTTTGGGCAAAGGCAATACTGACACTGTATCAGGACTTTGTCATAGTGGGGAAATTGAACTCGATACTCCTTCACTAACCAAGATGAAGGGACTAGAGAGCCACATCAACAATTACCTGGAGAAGTGGACAGTATCCCCTATGCATATCTTCTGAATTCCTACAAACAGTTTTACAAAACTAATTAATAAAATGGGTGTAGGAGTACAAAGATATGTCTATTTTTTAAAAGCTGCTAAAATTTCTGAGAGAAAAACATGTTCTGGTTTATAAGTCTTATTTATAGGCAATCCTTATCCTGGTAACTTCTCCTTGATTTCTAATTTTAAGTTTTTTGTTCCTGTTCAGAAAGTGAAATATGGGAGGAGCACATTTTCTTTTGAGTTATTAAAACAATTTCAACTATTGTCTCTCTTTTCTGTTAGTTCCAAATAGCAAAATATTTAAAAAGTGTGATGGTGGGTACCATTAAATTCCTGATCTCTTCTGGAGTATTAGTTATTCTTCATTTAACCTGCTGGACTCGGAAAAAGCCACTGCACAGAATCAGCTCTTCGGTTCATCGTGTCACACTATTACTGTGGTTCTACCCAATGAGTTAAGATAAATTGTGCTGAAAATACACAATTTATAGACAGTAACCATTCAATTGCCTTGATTTTTTTCATTGAAAATTTAAAATCATTCATTATTCAGGAAGAAATAGTTTGGCAATTCCCATATTACTTTGATAGGATTTTTGTTTTAAATATGAACTGACAAATTTCTTTGTAATTTAAAATATTCTGAGATTTATTTGTGTGTGTGTATGTGTATGTGTGTGAAATTGTAATAGTATCATGTTATAACATTCATACTTTCAACTTTTTGATCAGTTGTTTTTCATAACATGAAATTTTCTATTCCATGTCTGTTCAGTTTGACCAAAGGAATCATTCCATGTAAACTACAATATAAACACATATTTCTCGCTATCCATTTTTTTCTTTCCTAAATTGTCATATTATTTTCTATATATAATAGGTTAAAAATTGTCATGTAAAATGCAACAAGATTCCTTAGACGATTTAAAACTAATCTTGACTTCTTTATGGCAAAATTTATCTCATAGTCATTTCTATACCTTGTGAGTCTGTTTTAAAATGCTCAATCAATGGACATTTAATGAATAAAAGGAAATATAAAAATGACTTCATGAAAGCCTTATAATATTGAATCAATTTTATCAAAATACGTTCATTTAAATCTATCATCTTGTCCTTGATACTAAATAGAAGCTCAGTAAATGCAAACCTCAGTGGCTAATTTGGAAAAGAATTTCACACTATGGTAGATACATGTTAATATTTGTTTCACATTTTAATATTTAAAATACCCATAAAAAGAAACAAGGAAAACTAATTTTATTTTATTTTATTTTTAAATAGAGCCTGTGTAAGGATGGATGAAAGGAGTGATACATCATTGAAATATATAGATTGCAAAAATATATTTATAAAGATATTATAGTTTTTGAACCAAACAGATGTATGCTGGGTAAAGTTGTATTTATTTACTCTACAGGCATTTATTGAGTACTTCATATGTGTTCGTTAGCTAGGTACTGAACATAAAAATGATTTTTAAAATCATGTAGAGATGTGTAGATGAAATCAAAGACGTTTCTTTTTCCATAGGAGAATCTAGATAAGGCTGGTAGGAAATCTAGATAAGAAAAAGAGCATTTATTTTAGGAAACATTGCAATCATGCTGAGTTTGAGATGTTGTGGATTATTCAGATGAAGTCATAGAGTTTAATGGTTAGCACAGTGATAATTAGTTTTATATGTCTATTTGGCTAGGCTCTAGTTATTTGATCAAACACCTAATATAGGTGTTGCTGTGAAGGTATTTTGTAGATGTGATTAAAGTCCATAATCAGTTGACTTTAGTTTTTTTTGAAATCTGTTATTTTTTTTGAATTTTTTTAGTTATTTTTTTTACAGCAGGTTCTTATTAGTTATCTATTTTATCCATATTGGTGTATGTATATCAATCCCAATCTCCAGATTCATCCCACCACCACACCCCACTCCCACTTTCTCCCGTTGCTGTCCATACGTTTCTTCTCTACATCTGTGTCTCTATTTCTTCCTTGCAACCCAGTTCATCTGTACCATTTTTCTAGATTCCACATATATGCATTAATATACTATATTTGTTTTTCTCTTTCTGCCTTACTTCACTCTGTATGACAGTCTCTAGATCCATCCACATCTCTACAGATGACCCAATTTCGTTCCTTTTTATGGCTGAGTAATACTCCATTGGATATATGCACCACATCTTCTTTATCCATTCGTCTGTCGATGGGCATTTAGGTTGCTTCCATAACCTGGTTATTATAAATAGTGCTGCAATGAACATTGGGATGCGTGTGTCTTTTTGAATTATGGTTTTCCCTGGGTATATGCCCAGTGGTGGGATGGCTGGGTCATATGGTAATTCTATTTTTAGTCTTTTAAGGAAGCTCCATACTGTTCTCCACAGATGCTGTATCAATTTATATTCCCATCAATGGTGCAAGAGAGTTCCCCTTTCTCCACACCCTCTCAAGCTCTTATTGTTTGTAGATTTTCTGATGATGTCCATTCTAACTGGTGTGAGGTGATACCTCATTGTAGTTTTGATTTTCATTTCTCTATTAGTGATGTTGAGCAGCTTTTCATGTGCCTCTTGGCCATCTGTATGTCTTCTATGGGGAAATGTCTATTTAGGTCTTCTGCCCATTTCTGGAATGGGCGGTTTGTTTTTTTAATATTGAGCTGCATGAGCTGTCTGTATATTTTGGAGATTAATCCTTTGTCCGTTGATTCATTTGCAAATATTTTCTCCCATTCTGAGGCTTGTCTTTTCATCTTGTTTATAGTTTCCTTGCTGTGCAAAAGCTTTTAAGTTTCATTAGGTCCCATTTGTTTATTTTTGTTTTTATATCCATTATTCTAGGAGGTGGGTCAAAAAAAATCTTGCTGTGGTTTATGTCAAAGAGTGTTCTTCCTATGTTTTTCTCTAAGAGTTTTATAGTGTCTGAGCTTACATTTAGGTCTTTAATCCATTTTGAGTTTATTTTTGTGTATGGTGGTTGGGAGTGCTCTAATTCCATTCTTTTATATGTAGCTGTCCAGTTTTCCCAGCACCACTTATTGAAGAGGCTGTCTTTTCTCCATTGTATATCCTTGACTCCTTTATCAAAGATAAGGTGACCATATGTGGGTGGTTTATCTCTGGGCTTTCTATCCTGTTCCATTGATCTATATTTCTGTTTTTGTGCTAGTACCATATTGTCTTGATTACTGTAGCTTTGTAGTGTAGTTTGAAATCACGGAGTCTGATTCCTCCAGCTCCATTTTTTTCCCGCAAGATTGCTTTGGCTATTTGGGGTCTTTTGTGTCTCCATACAAATTTTGTAAGATTTTTTTTCTACTTCTGTAAAAAAAAAGCCTTTGGTAATTTGATAGGGATTGCATTGAAACTGTAAATTGCTTTGGGTAGTATAGTCATTTTCACAATATTGATTTTTCCAATCCAAGAACATGGTATATCTATCCATCTGTTTGTGTCATCTTTGATTTCTTTCATTGGTGTCTTATAGTTTTCTAAGTACAGGTCTTTTACCTCTTTAGGTAGGTTTAATTCCTAGGTATTTTGTTCTTTTTGTTGCAGTGGTGAATGGAATTGTTTCCTTAATTTCTGTTTCTGATCTTTCATTGTTAGTGTACAGGAATGCAAGAGATTTCTGTGCATTAATTTTGTATCCTGCAACTTTACCAAATTCATTGATTAGCTCTGGTAGTTTTCTGGTAGCATCTTTAGGATTCTCTATGTATAGTATCATGTCATCTGCAAACAGTGACAGTTTTACTTCTTCTTTTCCAATTTGTATTCCTTTTATTTCTTTTTCTTCTCTGATTGCTGTGGCTAGGACTTCCAAAACTATGTAGAATATTAGTGGTGAGAGTGGGCAACCTTGTCTTGTTCCTGATCTTAGTGGAAATGGTTTCAGTTTTTCACCATTGAGAACAATGTTGGCTGTGGGTTTTTCATATATGGTATTTATTATGCTGAGGTAAATTCCCTCTATGCCTACTTTGTGGAGATTTTTTTATCATAAATGGGTGTTGAATTTTGTCAGAAGCTTTTTCTGCATCTATTGAGATGATCATATGCTTTTTATTCTTCAGTTTGTTGATATGGTGTATCACATCGATTGATTTGCATATATTGAACAATGCTTGCATCCCTGGGATAAATCCCACTTGATCATGGTGTATGATCCTTTTAGTGTATTGTTGGATTTTTTGCTATTATTTGTTTGAGGACTTTTTTCATGTATGCTCATCAGTGATATTGGTCTGTAAATTTCTCTTTTTGTAGTATCTCTGTCTGGTTTTGGTATCAGGATGATGGTGGCCTTGTAGAATGAGTTAGGGAGTGTTCCTTCCTCTGCAATTTTTTGGAAGAGTTTGAGAAGGGTGAATGTTAGCTCTTCTCTAAATGTTTGATAGTATTCACCTGTGAAGTCATCTGGTCCTGGAGTTTTGTTTGTTGGAAGATTTTTAGTCACAGTTTCAATTTCATTACTTGTGATTGTTCTGTTTATATTTTCTATTTCTTCCTGGTTCAGTGTTGGAAGGTTATACCTTTCTAAAAATTTGTCCATTTCTTCCAGGTTGTCCATTTTATTGGCATAGGCTTGCTTGTAGTAGTCTCTGATGATGCTTTATATTTCTGTGGTGTCCGTTGTAACTTCTCTTTTTTCATTTCTAATTTTATTGATTTGAGTCCTCTCCCTCTTTTTCTTGATGAGTCTGGCTAATGGTTTATCAATTCTGTTTATCTTCTCAAAGAACCAGCTTTTAGTTTTATTGAACTTTGTTTTCTTTGTTGCTATTTCACTTATTTCTGCTCTGATCTTTATAACCTCTTTCCTTCTACTAACTTTGGGTTTTGTTTATTCTTCTTTCTCTAGTTCCTTTAGGTGTAAGGTTAGATTGTTTATTTGAAATTTTCTTGTTTCTTAAGGCAGGATTGTATTGCTATAAACTTCTCTCTTAGAACTGCTGTTGCTGCATCCCATAGGTTTTGGATCACCATGTTTTCATTGTCATATGTCTCTAGGTATTTTTTTATTACCTCTTTGATTTCTTCAGTGATCTCTTGGTTATTTAGTAACATATTGTTTAGCCTCCACGTGTTTGTGTTTTTTACGTTTTTTTAACTGTAATTGTTTTCTAATCTCATAGCATTGTGGTTGGGAAAGATGCTTGATATGATTTCAATTTTCTTAAATTTACTGAGGTTTGATTTGTGACCCAGGATGTGATCTATCCTGGAGAATGTGCTGTGTGCACTTGAGAAGAAAGTGTAATCTGCTGTTTTTGTATGGAATGTCCTATAAATATCAGTTAAATCTATCTGGTGTATTATGTCATTTAAAGCTTGTGTTTTCTTACTAATTTTCTTTCTGGATGATCTGTCCATAGGTGTAAGTGAGGTGTTAAAGTTCTCCACTGTTATTTATGTTACTATTGATTTCCTCTTTTATAGCTGTTAGCATTTGCCTTATGTATTGAGGTGTTCCTATGTTTGGTGCATATATAATTATAATTGTTATATCTTATTTGTGGATTGATCCCTTGATCATTATGTAGTTTCCTTCCTTGTCTCTTGTAACATGCTTTATTTTAAAGTCTATTTTATCTGATATGAATATTGCTACTCCTGCTTTCTTTTGACTTCCATTTGCATGGAATATCTTTTTCCATCCGCTCACTTTCAGTCTGTATGTGTCCCTAGGTCTTAGTGGGTCTCTTGTAGACAGCATATATATGGGTCTTGTTTTTGTATCTATTCAGTAAGTCTGTGTCTTTTGGTTGGAGCATTTAATCCATTCACATTTAAGGTATTTATTGATATGTATGTTCCTATTACAATTTTCTTAATTGTTTTGGGTTTGTTTTTTGTAGATCCTTTTCTTCTCTTTTGTTTCCCATTTAGAGAAGTTACTTTAGCATTTGTTGTAGAGCTGGTTTGCTTGTGCTGAATTCTCTTAGTTTTTGCTTGTCTGTAAAACTTGATTTCTCCGTCGAATCTGAATGTGATCTTTGCCAGGTAGAGTAATCTTGGTTGTAGCTTCTTCCCTTTCATCACTTTAAATATATGGTGCCACTCCCTTCTGGTTTGTAGACTTTGTACTGAGAAATCATCTTTTAACCTTATGGGAGTTCCCTTGTATGTTATTTGTCATTTTTCCCTTCTTGCTTTCAATAACTTTTCTTTGTCTTTAATTTTTGTCCATTTGATTACTATTTGTCTTGGCATGTTTCTGCTTGGTTTTATCCTGCCTGGGACTCTCTGCACTTCCTGGACTTGGGTGGCTATTTCCCTTCCCATGTTAGGGAAGTTTTCGACTATAATCTCTTCAAATATTTTCTGGGGTCCTTTCTCTCTCTCTTCTCCTCTGGGACCCCTATAATGAGAATGATGGTGTGTTTATTGTTGTCCCAGAAGTCTCTTAGGCTGTCTTCATTTATTTTCATTCTTTTTTCTTTATTCTGTTCCACAGCAGTGAATTCCACCATTCTGTCTTCCAGGTCACTTATCCATTCTTCTGCCTCAGTTATTCTGTTATTGATTCCTTCAAGGGTATTTTTCATTTTATTGTATTGTATTGTTCCTCTCTGTTTGTTTGCTCTTTAATTCTTCTAGGTGTTTTTTCTTTAATTCTTCTATGTCTTTGTTAATCATTTCTTGCATGTTGTCGATCTTTGCCTTCATACTTTTTCCGAGGTCCTGGATCATCTTCACTATCATTATTCTGAATTCTTTTTCTGGAAGATTGCCTGTCTCCACTTCATTTAGTTGTTTTTCTGGGGTTTTATCTTTTTCCTTCACCTGGTTCATAGACCTCTGCCTTTTCATTTTGTGTACCTTTCCGTGAATGTGTTTTTCGATCCACAGGCTGCAGGACTGTAGCTCTTCTTGCTTCTGCTGTCTGCCCTCTGGTCTATGAGCCTATCTGAGAGGCTTGTGCAAGCTTCCTGATGGGAGGGACTGGTGGTGGGTATAGCTGGGTGTTGCTCTGCTGTGCTGAGCTCAGTGAAACTTTAATCTGCTTGCCTGCTAATGGGTGGGTATGAGTTCCCTCCCTGTTGGTTGACTGGCCTGAGGCGACCCAGCACTGGAGCCTACAGGCTCTTTGGTGGGGCTGATGGTGGACTGTGGGAGGGCTCACACCAATGGAAACTTCCCAGAACTTCTGCTGCCAGTGTCCTTTTCCTGGTGGTGTGTCACAGCCATCCCCCGCCTCTGCAGGAGACCCTCCAATGCTAGCAAGTAGGTCTGGTTCATTCTCCTACGGGGTCACTGCTCCTTCCCCTGTGTCCTGATGTGCACACTACTTTGTGTGTGCCCTCCAAGAGTGGAGTCTCTGTTTCCCCCAGTCCTGTTCAAGTCCATCTCATTGCAGCTTGTGCTTTGTCTTTGGATGTGGAATATTTTTTTGGTGTGTTCCAGTGTCTTCCTGTCAGTGATTGTTCAGTAGTTAGTTGTGATTCTGGTGCTCTTGCCAGAGGGAGCTCCATAATCAGTTGACTTTAAATAAGGGAGATTATTGAACAAAATCTGTGTGGGTCTGATATAATCAGGTGAAATGCCTTATGAAAAAAGTTGAAGTTTTTCTGAAGTTAAATTCCACCTGTGGACAACAGCTTTAGCTCATGCCCAAGAGTTATAGCCTGCTTCTGGACAGCCTGCCTGACAAATTTCATACTTGTCCAGCTAGCCTTCATAATTGCACAAACAATAAATCTCTTATACATCACCTACTGGTTCTATTTCCCTAGTTAAACTTTGATACAGGGGCTTCAGAATCAGAATATTGATTCAAATTCATAATCTACCACCCACTAGCTAATGTCAAAGCTAATTAAACTCTCAAAGCCTATTTCCCCATGTTTTAAATTCTAATAGAAACAGTATCTGCTTCTAACATTGCTTTGAAGATTAAGGTAATCCATAGCAAAGCTTATTGCATAATATAATACTTAGCACAAAGTACATACCTGATCAATGCTAGCTAATTTATTAGAACATTATTACTTAAAATGAGACCTACAAAAAATAGTTGGACAAATGCTTCCAGCTCAAGAGAGATATCCAGGATGTGGTTGAATTTAAGGGTCCTCATCATTTAAATGGAAGTGGACCCCATAATTTGTATGAAGTCATGAAAGGATGCACTGGAGAATGCATAGATGATAACCAACAGTGAACAAAGAGGGTTATGAGTATATCTGTTCCTTTTACATGAAGATTTACATTCTGTCTTCTAATCTTTACTGATAAACATTTTCAGTTTCTTAGTGAAACTGTAGAGAACATGATTGTCCAATTGTAAATAATAGAAAACCTGGAAATATAATGTAGTTAGCAGAAATATTGCAATGTTTTGTGGATTTAATAGATACAGGAGATGCCCATTCACACTCCTTGGACTTTGCCTTATGCTCCACTGAACTTTCAACTGCCACTGTCTGTGTCTTTGTGCCTTAGTGCTTTGTTTCTCCAGTTATGGAAGGTCACTCAGCTGACATGCTCTTGGGAGTCTGGAAGTGCTGTGGAATTAATACCCGTTTTCTCACTCCAGTAGCATCACCCAGTGCTCTCTAGAGTTGCTATAATAATCTCTAGCTCCCTTACTTTGGTTCGGGATAATTCTAACGTGTGTGTTTTAGATTGTTTCCAAGAGTTTCACCATGGAGTTAAGCTCCATTTGACTACTGTGGTACTGGCTTGATAGCACACACTTTGTTGGCTGAATTTCCTTGTCTGTTTCAAATCTCTCCTACCATTGCCCTTTGCCCTTTTAAATAATCTCTTTGCCCTTGAATACACTTGCCTCAAGGTCCGTTTCTCCAGGAACAAATACAGTTAGCCCTCCCTATCTGCGAGTTTGGCATCTGCTGATATGGAGAGCCCACTTTATTCACTGCATTATGCCATTTTAGACAAGGGATTTGAGCATCTGAGGGTTTTGGTATCCACGAGGACTCCTGGAATCAATCCAAGAGCTTTTGTTACTCTAACTTCTAGTTGATTTAGAAAAACTTTAGGAATGTGGACATAGCTTCTTGCCATTTCATAAATAAGCAATAACCTTATGAGTTACTTTGTGTAACCAAAGAGTAAATTAAAATATTTGATTCTGGTGCTCTTACATACAATAATTGAACAGAGGGACTAAAGTCCTCAATTTTGCATACTCTTGGGCTCTCTTACCACAAGAATACTCCTCTGTTTCCTAAACCTCCAGTCACTCCCTGGGGAGGGCATTCTCACTCTCGTCTGAGATAGAAGATTCCACAAAGTATTCGAGGCAATCTGAGGGTTGAGGAAAGATGGAAAAGTCAGGGAGTCAAATAAGTTATGAAGAAGCCCTAGCACTTATCACTGTGATTGATAAACTGTCACTTTGGAAATTGAGTTGAAGGTAATAGCTTCCATTATTTTTCAAGATAGGGACAAAATTTAAATAAGTCAAATTTAACAAATTTTGAGTTACCAGTAAAGGAAGCTAAAAAATCTATATGCAATATTTGCCCAGGAAAAGGCATTAGACTTTAATGACTGCACATGGGGTGATTGAAAGCTTTAAAACTTACCTAAGAAAAATGTTTTTTAATGACTTCATTTATTTTTTTTTTATAACCGTGTGAAATTTTCATGTAAAATCTCAAAGATACGCCTGGGTGTGATGTTGAGAAGCAATTTCCACACCTATTCTAGAACTTCACAATGTCGTATAACCTGTTGTGCCTCACTGCTTAACCACATAATGGCATTTAGAAATGGTTCAAACTGCCTGGGAAAAATGTCTTGCCATACGCTACTATAGCAACATGTATTTTTATTTTGATTTTTATGTCATAAGAAAACATAATAAAGAGCTCAGGAAACATCTTAAGTGAATAGCCATAGCAGAATCACCAAGCAGAGCAAGAACTTTGAGTATACCTAATAAGAATTACTTTTTCATAAGGCATTGTTATTGTAAAACATGCATAGTTTTAAGCTCTTCTAAAACTGTTTCAGAAGCATTATTACTAAAACAAAGGCCAGTGAGACCACTTAGTGTCATATTATTGTATATGTTAAGAGAAATAAATTGATAACTATTTTTGGTATCCCTGACGTAACAGGCAATTATTTATTATAACTCGTTATGGAAGTTGTAAAATATGACAGGGTATTAATAATAAATTGCCTATCTTTATATGTTATGTACACCTCATATTCTTAATTAACCATAAAATGAAGTTATAAACAAATTTCTAAAATGTTAAACAATAAAACAAAAGCTTGCTATGTGGTAATATAAAATGGTTCATGATTTCATTTATAGGAATAACATGGATCCGAAGAAGTCTACATATCAAAAATATGTTGAATTAATTGTCAAACATTTGTATTTAGATTAAGAAATACATAGAGTAGAAATTACTTTTAGGAAAAAAATATTTTCCTTCAAAAAAGTATTTTTTTAATAAAAACAATGTCAAAACAGTTAATGGTCAAAACAGTATAAGATATAGGATAGTATAAGAATGCTATCCTGCTTAAGATTGACTGCATTTGGGGGAATACTTTGAGCACAACTAAGTAAAGTTTTCAAGTAAGTGACATTTGTCTTTGGCTGTTTTCTACCTCCTGTACCAGAAATTTTCAACTCTGCAACACAATGGAAACCACATTTGCAAAGAAATTTTCTTATCAAATTTCCAAAAAAAGAGAAAACCCATCTAAGTTAGGAAATCAGCTTTCACAAATGTAAATGAAATTATTTACACATTTTTGTGTTCATGATTTCTTTTATTCAACATTATTTTTTGAAATGACTCATGTCATTATGTGTAGCAGTAATTTAATTCATTCCATTATATAAATACTTTTAATCCATCATACTGCTGGTTGTCATATGGATTATTCTAATTTAAGGCTGTTGTATATAATGCAGCTATAAATATTCTTTTAATGGGCACAAAATTTAAGTACCTACTCAGATTCCCTCAGCTATGTGGCATGCATTTCTCAAGTTTTGAACTGGACTTTGATATCTTTCTTAATGTGGTAAATTTTGCAACACAAGTTAAATTTTTCTTAACAGTTATGGGATGATGATTACATGCTTACTTTTGGTTCTGTGTTGATGTAAGATTTTCTATATATTTGCATTTTTTATACAGTTTGTGGTTTTGCGTGGGTCAATTAAATTGGCATTTTACCTTAAATATTTTGGGTTTTTTTTTTTCTTTTCCACTATAGTTTAATTACAAGGTATTAAATATACTTCACTGTGTTATACAGTAGGACCTTGTTGTTTATCTATTTTATATATAGTAGTTTGTATCTGCTAATCCCAAACTCCTAATTTATCCCTCCTCCCTCCCTTTCACTTTTGTTACCATAAGTTTGTTTTCTATGTCTGTGAGTCTGTTTCTGTTTTGTAAATAAGTTCATTTGTATCATTTTTTTTTAGATTCCACATAAAAATTGTATCATATTATATATTTGTCCTTCTGTGTCTGATTTACTTAGTATGATAATCTATTGCTCCATCCATGTTGCTGCAAATGGCATTCTTTCATTCTTTTTATGGCTGAGTAATATTCCATTATATATATATATAAATAACACATCTTCTTTATCAGTTCATCTGCAGATCAATATTTAAGTTGCTTCCATGTCTTAGGTATTGTAATAGTGCTGCTATGAACATCAGGGCACGTGTATCTTTTCAAATTAGAGTTTTCTCCAGGTATATGCCCAGGATTGGGATTGCTGTTTCATGTGGTAACTCTATTTTTAATTTTTTGAGGAACCTCCATACTGTTCTCCACAGTGCCTGCACCAATTTACATTCCCTCCAACAGTGTAGGAGGATTCCCTTTTCTCCACACCCTTTCCAGCATTTACTGTTTGTAGATTTTTTGATGATGGCCATTCTGACTGGTGTGAGGTGATACCCCACTGTGGTTTTGATTTGCATTTCTCTGATAATTAGGGATGTTGAGCATCTCTTCATGTGCCTGTTGACCATCTGTATGTCTTCTTTGGAGAAATGTCTATTTAGGTTTTCTGCCCATTTTTCAATTTGTTTATTATTATGTATTTTTTTGTTATTGAGTTGTATGAGCTTTTGGGAGATTTTTGAGATTTATTATTACAGTCTTGCCTACACTCAGTATACACACACACATACACACATACACATACTTAGTCACATCTAGTGTATATATTCAAAGTATTTAACGACTACACTTTGACTGATAACAATTATCTAAAAATAGAGAAGCTGTGTGTATCAAAGGGAATATTCCAGAAGGCATGTATTAGAAAGGAGTAATTTTCCCTGATTTCGAAAAGCTCCTGCTCTAGTAAGAGAAACAGATACATGAACAAGTGAGCGCAATTTAGTGTATTAAGTGTTATGAGTGGGATATGCCCAAGGGGCTATGGAGACATACAGGAGAAGCATCGTTGATAAACTGGTGTGGGGTTTGGGACCAGAAGAGGCAAGATTCTCTGGTAAAAGTGATAACTGAATTCTCTAGACTAAAGGGGAAGTAAGAAAATTTTAGTGAGAATTAGCAATATTTGAAAAGATATGAAATAGAAAGTGAGAAAGACTAACTGATTCAGGAGAATCTTAGAGTTAATTAATCACTTTAAAATGAAATATAGTCAATATAGGAATGTTTTAGAAAGAATGTAGCACCCAGAAGCTGTAGATTTTACATATGACTCCATGGGAAATCCCCTTCTGAAGTTTTTAATAGCATGCTATTGAGCTGCATAAACACTCACGTAAACATCATTACATAAGTATGTATAAATGCAGACTGTCATCAATTATGTTAGTTCACCTTAGGCCCTAATGTCACACTGACAGTACTTTGTAACAAATCAACTGTAATGGTTGTGATTTTTTCAATTTATTTCATATTCATTTGTACTAATGATACTTCCAGTTTTTCAATCATATTTAAACTGACACATAGTGAATAGCTTCAATGTTCTGTTTTTTAAAGGGATATTTATTGCAGAAAATAAGGATATGTCTTATATTATGCTAGCTACAGGGGTGTGTTGCTATCTGCCTATTTTCCAAAGCTGTATTTTCAGAAAGTAGTAGTACACATATAGAATTACTATTGCGAACTGATAAGATCTGAGTTTTCTTGTTGAATAAGATAATCTGAAGAATTTTTCAGAAAAGAAAATTTTATTTTCTTTCAAATGACTGTCAGAGGTGTAGGGGGAGAATGGGATAAATAGGCTGAGAACAGAGGATTTTTAGGACAGTGAAACTATTCTGTATAATTCTACAATGGTGGCTACGTGTCATTCTACATTTGTCCAAACCCACAGAATGGACAACACTGTGTTAGCTGGAATGTAAACTATGGGCTTTGGTAGGTAATGGTGTGTCAATGTTGGTTCATCAGTTGTAACAGATGTACCACAGTGATATGGAATTTGATGGTGAAGGAGGCAACGTTGGGTGTGAAGAAGTATATGAGGACTTGTACTTTCCTCTCAATTTTTCTGTGAACCTAAAACTGCTCTAAAATAAAGCCTATTAATTTTTTTAAATTAAACCTCTGCAGATGAAAATTTCAATATTTAAGGTGAAAATGCTGTGGATGGAATTAAAGGAGGATTATATGTAGCAAAATAAAATTTTAGTGAATTTGAATACATAACAGTAAAAACTATTCAAAATGAAACACACCTACTAAAAAAGACAAACCGAACACAGCATCAGTGAAATGTGGGACAGGTTATTCTGCAGAGACTCAGGTGAGGTGGAGGAAGATTACTTGAAGAAATAATGGCTCAACATTAAAAAGTATGAAGAAAACTTCATGAAAGAAAATCACAAAATAATTGCTCAAAGCCAGTGATTTTAACAAATGCACTAAATAATAAACAAGTCTTTTAAAAAGACTTAAGTAGTACGAAGTATGTTCTCTAATAATAAAGAAATTAAATTAAAAATAACAAAAAACTATCTGAAAAATCTCCACATTTATGAAAACCAAATACCACACTTCTAAATAACCCATAGATCAAGTAAGACGTAAAAAGGGAAATTAGAAAATAATTTGAACTGAGTGAAAATGAAATCATTTGTTCAAAGGAAGAAAGTTCTGAAATCAATGATGTCAGCTTCAAAAACAAAATACAAACAAAAATATAAACAAAAAAACTAGGAAAAGGAGAGCTCATTGAATCCAACATAAGCAAAAGCATAGAAATGATAAATATCAGAGTGGAAATCAATAAAACAGAAAAAATAGAGAAAATCATTGAAACCAAAAACTCATTTTTTGAGAAGATTAGTAAAATTGATTAATCTCTAGCCAGACTGATTAGGAAAGAAGAAAAAAGGCACAGACTTCCAGTATAAGGAATCAGAAGTCTGGCATCCATAGACATTCTACATATAATAATGGAATAAAGCAAATTTAGCCAATAAATTTAACAACTTAGGTTAAATGGACAAATTCCTTGAAAGAGATGAACTGAAACTCTGTAAAGAAAAACCAAGATAACCTCAATAGTTCTATATTGATCTTTTTTTTAAAACTGAATTTATAGTTAAAAAGTTTTCTGTAATGAAACCACCAGACCACATGGCTTTACTGGTGAATTCAAACAAATCTTAAGGGAGAAATAATACAAAATTTTACATAAGTTCTTCCAAAAAATTGAAAAGGGAGGACTACTTTTTCACAGCTTATTCTATGGAGTCAGCATTATCTTGCTGACATTACAAGAAAAGTAAACTATAGATGAGTATCTATCATGTGTATAAGTGTAAAATTTTTCAACAAAAATTTAACAAATCAAATCCAACATTAAATAAAAATGGTAACATCATTATTCAGTAGGGTATACCTCAGGAATGTAAATATTTGAAGATCAATCAATATAATTCATCATATTAACAAATTAAAAAATAAAGGTCACATGATCATCTTCATAGATATAGAACATATTATCTGACACAATTCAACGTTCATTCCTGATTTTTAAAAATCCTCTCTGTAAACTGTAAGTAAAAGTAATTCATTCAACTTGATAAAGAGCATCTATACCTAAAACTTACATCATGCTTAATGCTTACAGATTGAATGCTTCTTCCTAATGCATGAATAAGGCAAAGATATCCACTGTCAACACAATGCAATAGTGTTGACAGCCATGCAATAAAGCAAGTCAAATGAATTTTTTATAAAAACTTCTAGATTGAAGAGATGAATATATAAACTTCCTTTATTCACAGATGACTAAACCTTTTTATAGAAAGTCTAAAAAAATAGTTACTAGGACTAACAAGTGTATCTAGCAATGTTGTAGGATGCAAGACTAATGAAAATCACATGAAAATCAATGTATTGCTAATACAGCATATCAACAGAGTAAAGGACAACCCATGGATCATCTCAGTAGATGCAGAAACAGCACTTGGCAAAATCCAACACACTTTCATAACACACTAGGGATAAGGCACCTTCTCGATATGAAAAAGGACATCTACAAAATACCCACAACTGACAACACATCGAATGGTAAAAGAATGAAAACTTTTCTTCTAAGATCAAAAGCAAATCAAAGATAACATCTCTAACCACTTCTATACAACTTTGTACTGGAAGTCCTAGCTAAGGCAATTAGGCTATAAAAAGAAATAAAAAACATCCAAGTAGGAAAGGAAGAAGTAAAACTGTCTCTATTTGCAGATGACATTAACTTGCCTATATAGAATCCTGAGGAACGTGTACACACACATGCACATCTAAATCATTAGAGCTTACAAACAAATTCAGTAAGGTTGCAGGACACAAAATCAATATACAAAAATCAACTGTATCTCTATACACTGGCAGTGAATAATCTAAAAGTAAAATTAAGAAATCAATTCCACTTATAACAGCATCAAAAAGGAATAAAATGTTTAGGAATATATTTAGCAAGAGAGATTCAAGACTTGTACAGTAAAATCTACAAAATGTCAATAAAAGTAATTAAAGAAGACCTAAATAAATAGAAAGAAATCACATGTTCACAGATGGGAAAAATTAATATTGTTAAGATACAGCAGTATTTCCCAAGTTCTATAGATTCCACCCAATTTCTATCAAAATTCCATCTAAGTTTTTTTTGTTGTTGTTGTAGAAACTGACAAACTGATTTTAAAATTCATATGGAAATGCAAGGGACCCAGAACAGCCAAAACAATCTTGAAAATAAAGAACAAAATTGTAAGACTCATACTTTCCAATTTCAAAACTTACTACAAAGCTGCACTAGTCAAGACACTGTGGTAGTGACTCAATGATAGATATACAGATCAATAGAATCATATGGAAAGTCCAGGAATAAGTTATTATATTTATCATCAATTGATTTTTGATAAGAGTGCCAAGACCATTTCAATGGGGAAAGAATATTCTTTTCAAGGAATGGTGCTGGGACCACTAGATATCTATGTGCAAAATAATGAAGTTGAAAATTTACCTCACACCATATGCAAAAATTAGCTCAAAATGCCCTTAAAGACCTAGATGTAAAAGCTAAAACTATAAAACTTTTTAAGGAAAATATAGATGTAAATTTTTGTGAACTTGAATTAGGCAGTGGTTTCTTAGACATGACACCTAAAGTACACACATCCAAAAGAAATAGATAAATTCTACTTCATCAGAATTAAAAATGTATGTGCCTCAAAGGTTAGTATCAAGAAAGTGAAAAGAAAGTCCAGAGAATTGGAGAAAATATTTTCAAATCATATATCTCATAAAGGCTTAGTATCCAAAATATATAAACAACTGTAATAACTCAACGTTAAAAAGACAAATAAATGTAATTAATGAGCAAAGGATTTGAATAGATATTTCTCCAAAGAAAATATGCAAATGGCAAGTAAGCTCATGAAAAGATGCTCAAGAGTGTTATTCATTAGAGAAATGTAAATAAAAACTACAATGATATACTACTTCATACCCACTAAGGTGGCTATAATCAAAAAGTGATGATGACAAGTGTTAGTGAGATTGTGGATAAAATGAAACCCTCATACATTGCTGGTCAGAATGTAAAATGATGCAGCCACTTTGGAAAACAGTTCAGCAGTTCCTCAATGAAGAGTTATTATATGACTTAGCAATTTCTCTCCTAGTTATATATCCAAGAGAATTAAAGACATGTTCACATGAAAATTCATAAATGAATATTTATAGAAGTATTTTCCTAGCAGCCCAAAGTGAAAACAACCAAAATCTTCATCAGTGGATGAATGTATAAACAAAATTTGATATGTCCAAATAATAGACTGTCATTCAGCCATAAAAATGAATGAGGTGTTGATACAGGACCACTTGTGTGAACCTTGAAAAGCATCATGCTAAGTGAAAGAAGCCACAGACAAATGGTCGCAAGTTTTATGAGTCTATTCATATGAAATGTCAAGAAGGCAAACACATAGAGAAAAGAGAGTAGGTTAGTGGGGAAGTGAGGGCAATTGCTAATGGATGCAGGGTTTAATGACTGTATTTCTATATGAAAAACAAACAACTATAAATTGAAAAAAATGTAAATATCATTTACAGTAGCATCAAACATGAAATAATTAGGGTAAATCTGACAGAAGATACGTAAGACCTGTGCACTAAAAACTAAGAAGGATTACATAGAAATTAAAGTAGATCTTAATAAATGGAGAAAAACACCTCATTAATGGGTTGGAAGACATATACAGTTAAGATGTTAATTTTCTCCAAATTGATCTATAGATTCAGTGCAATCCAGATAAAACTGCAGCAGACTTTTTTAAATATAGAAATTGTTAAAGTGATTTTAAAATTCATATAGAAATGCATCAAATTTATAATAGTTAATACAATGAGAAAACTAAGGACAATGTGGCAAGAGCATTACCTGATTTCAAGAGTTATTATCATGGTAATCAAGACAGTATGGCACTGTTGTAAAGAATTGTTGGGAACTAAACACATAATTAATGACTGAAATTTTTTCAGAAGATACCAAAAGTATAGTAGGGAGAAAAAATTATAGATGATGAAAGGTCACTCTTCCAGTCCACTTGAGAATGTAATGTGTAGAAATGTAAAACAAGTGTGAACAGGGGTAAGGGCTTTTCTTTTTACTAAAATTATCAATATAGAAATGATTATATAGAATTAATAAGTAATAAAATCATGTGTCTGCTTAATTTTGAATTAAGTACAAATATTTTCAAAAGAAATTTCACAATTATTTTTTTATTATGTTTTATGAATGCTGGTCGGGTTGGCCAGTTGTACTTTAGAACACATTTCCTTCTGGTAAGTCAATCATGAAAGCCATCCTTCTTTTTTCTCCTTCCTCCACCTTTCCCCTTTCTCTTCCACGTCTATATCCACTCCCACTTCCTCCTCCTCCTCCTCTTCTTTAACTCAAACTTTGTTAACTATATTTTTCATCCTTTTACTTATTGACTGGTTAATAATATCATAAATCAAATATTGTTTTACCATGTGTATACTTTAGGAAAAGATGAATCAATTAAAAACAGTGTGAGTTGGGCTTCCCTGGTGGCGCAGTGGTTGAGAGTCCACCTGCCAATGCAGGGGACACGGGTTTGTGCCCCGGTCCGGGAAGATCCCACATGCCGCAGGGCGATTGGGCCCGTGAGCCATGGCTGCTGAGCCTGCACGTCCGGAGCCTGTTCTCTGCAACTGGAGAGGCCGTGGCAGTGAGAGGCCCGCGTACCGCAAATAAAACAAAAACAAAACAGTGTGAGTTGGTCAAATTCTATACCTTCCTGCAAGGTCAGTGTCTTCTTGGTAAATTAGACCTCCTTCACAAAACATAGATGAATCACTATCTAATAAATACTTAAGGGATTGCTGCAGTACACTGTCTTCATTAAATTGCTCTTTGTGATGGACCCTTGAGATCTGTGATTCTAAGAATGTCTATTAATTTAGAAACATTAAGAGCTTTAATGTCAACAAAAGTAACTAAAACATTTTTGCTTAGTACTGCATACTGAAGTAAGCAGTTAAATGATATGATTTTAAAAAATAGTTGCCGTAAATGTAATTGGAAATATTCTTTTAATATGTAAAAGGTATTTTGCTAAAAACAACTAGCAAACACTGATCATAAAGATAATACCTTCTAGAAACATGGTCCAAGTGTTTTGTTATGCTAACTCATTTTGTCCTCTTTACAACCATTAGCAACCATTATTTCCATTACTTATGGGGAATAAGGAACAGAAAGATTAAGTGACTTTATTAAGTTTATACAACAGATGTACTAAGATTATATAAAGAAATTAAAGCAGCCTTATTATTAGGTAGATTGCTTCCCTCTTAACTTATTCAAATGTGACTGGAAATGGCATAAATAATGACCAATTCAAAACTCATTTATCTGAAATAATGATAACCTCTTTTGTTTTGTTCAGCAGACAGCAAAATGAGCTCATGCTGGTTTTTTTCTTTGAAATAATTGTAGAGTTAAAGAAAGTTACAAAAATAGTTTAAAGAGTCTCATATATCCTTCATCCAATTTCTCCCAATGGTGACACTTCATACAGATGTAGTACAACATCAAAATCAAGAAATTAACATTGGAACATTACCATTAACAAGGCTTTAGACCTATTCAGTTTTAAACATTTAAAAATCTGCATTCATGTTTTTGTGTATATATGTGTGTGTGTAGATCTATGCAATTTTATTCTATGTATAGTTTAATTTATTCCATGTATTGATTCATGTGCCATGTATAAGTTCATGATTCATATCAATGATATGACAGGCTACAACCAGTGTTGTCTTTTTATCTTTATCCGTTGTATACTAGTTCACCCGACTAGTCCATCACCTCCAAATGAGGAAATGTTTTGCAGGAATCTCATTGCTCAGCCCTGTTCTTGGACTCATCTGTCCTGGTTTACTAACTTGGAACACAAGGCAGAAGTTGGGTTTCCAAGTCCTTTTTAGGAAGGGAAGCCCTCTTCTTTTATGCAAACAAGGGATAGAAATTCCTAAATAGTGGGAAGAAGAACTTAGTCCAACTCAATCATATAGCATGTGCTCATCACTTCCCCTGGATACATCAAGGGAACTGTTCCAACTCTACTTGAGTCTGAGCACAGTCAGATGCCCTGCATATCCAGCTGCACCTGGAGCACTTCTGTTTGGATATCCTAAGCCACTCTCAACTCACCATTTACAAAACAATACTTCTCAACTTTGCTCTTATGCTTCCTTTTTTTCAATATTTTTCATTACAGTGAAATACACTATCATAGAGTTAACCACAAACCTTGACAAATAACAGACTCCTTTTATTTCAACCTCTGCTTCTTCCAAATTTAATTCATTGCCAAATTATGGTAACTCTATGTCCTTATTATCTCCTAAGTCTACTCCCTTGGCCAGATTCTCTCAGCTACTGCCATATCTCAGGCCCTTCAAATTTTTTAAATCTATGTGATATCTTTTGCCTTTTAATTGGCCTTTCTGTTTCCACAAAGATCTAATGTTTCTCTTATATTCCACTCTGCTTTCAGAGTGAATTTGTATAATACATGGCATTGGACACATTCTCCTATTAAATGTCAGTCATTAAGTTCACCGTAAATATAAGATACAGTTCAAATTCCTTAGAATCATATTTACGGCTCTTTATAATTTTACCATGCCTATCTCTTCAGTCTCATTTCCAACCCATTCCCTTCCCAGAGCTAAGGTGCCTATGAAAGTCAGACTACCAGAGGTTCATCAAATGTGGAATATTCTCTTTCACTCTAACACCTTTGCAAATACACATTCAGTTCTTCCCTCTACTTAAACACCTCCTTAAATAACGGACTCCTACTCATCTTTCATAACTAATAAAAATTCTTCCCCCTTCTAAGAAGCATTTCATTGTTCCCACTCCACACAGTTAATTCACAATGCTTTTGATACATTTTAGAATTACCATACTACATTATACTTTCACCTTACCATCTGAACTGGAAGACCCTGAGAACTATCTTTTATTTCATTTCTAAACTTCAAGTTATTCTAGATATAATTTTCATGAATATTTGTTGAATGAGTAAAGATGTTATAACTAGCAACTAAAATTATAGAATGCAACTGCTGCCAGTCTCTACAGTGACTACGTGAATAATTTGAGCACTTAGCAAAGATATTTTCCTGCCTCTGTCATCTCCCATCTCTCTGTCTGAATATGAATACTGTGGAGACTAGTGGAGGAGACATTTTTAAGCTCATGATTTGTATTCTTCTAGGGTCCCATTCTCTTGAATATTACCAAGAGGATAATATTCAAGGCTAGGGAGAAGGACAGACATATTTAGTTCTTAGATTTTTCAATTGCAGTGTCTGTTCACCATTTCTGAAACATATACTAAACCATAAGTGTATTTGTTTAGGTGAGTATTTGATGTTGGTTTTTGAAGCTGTAGTTATATGAGAAAGAGTAGAAATTGTGATGTTGAAGAAATATAGACCGATAACTCTTGTTATGCTAAGCCAAATAGAATTTTTGCAAATTTGTCTTAGTTTGACAACTTAAATAGCTAGAATATAAGAAATAATTACGAAAACCCTATAATATATTTAAAGTCACAACATGCAGGGTCCTTACCAAAGAAATTAGAAAAGTAGAGTAACTAGTACTAAAATTTACCTCCAACTTTCTCCTCCACTGTGACAGAAAATCCATTTTAGTGTGATTATATTAAAAGAGCTATACAGTCTAACGAAGTAAGTTATTCAGTCCCCAAGAAAAAAAATCTAATGAGAATATATGCGAATAATTTTCAAGTGATAAAAGTTTATTTAATGAAATGCCAGTTTCTCCTTTCCTAAGGCACCAGTGAAATACCATTAACCTTTGAAAACTGAATCCAAAAATGCTAACCTTTAAGATTCTTTGAAAATACAGATGGAGGATAGCTAGCTAGCTAGGTACGTGGATACTTTGACACGTAGACAGACTACACACAAAAATTGGCTCTAACATGCAAACTGTATTCAGTTTTTTGATTTGATTTTTGTAACTTTTGTTTTTTTATATATTTGAGAAACCACATTGGGAAAAACAAAAAGAAAAACAAATCTGAACTGAAAGATATCATGGAGTAATGGGGAAAAAAGTGATTTATGGTTAGACACAGGCACAAAGCCTGTCTCTAACCCATTTCTACTCTTTTACAACTGTGTGACAATGGGAAAATCACTTACAGTCACTCATTCTCATGTTTAATTATGAGCAAAATAAAATATTTACCACAAAATAATTCCAAAAAGAAGACTCAAAATCAATATAAGTCCTCTCTCCTCTTCCTTTCTGATTCTTCTATTTTCTTTTTCAATCAATAATTTGAGTGGGCTGAAGTTTCCTTTATCCTGCTCCACCCAACAAAATAATATAAAACATGGTAAGAGAATTGAAGAGACAAGAAAAGAGTGAAATAAAGTATCCACTTTTGATATTTGATTGCTAATAACTTTCAAGATTCAACTTCCACTCCCTCCATCCAGATCTGGACAAAGTAAAGCCTAGCTGTTTCCTGCTTTGGCACCATAAGGACGTTTATACCACATAAGCTCAACCCATACTTGTGGGAAACCCTTATTCCATCCCCAACCCCTAACCACCATAAAACTCTAAGCCAGCTGCTCCTCCTTACTCTTTCTCTCTCAAGCCATTTTTGTACCAGCCTGGGAACACACTCTGCTTTGCCCAGAAAGCCTCAGTGTATGAGTAATAAATCTTTTCATACCCTCTTGTTGTGCATGTGGCTTTATCAATCCCTACATTCTAAACCAAACTGGATGGAGGGACCCATCCCATGTCCATGGCATGGCCACAACAATGGACATTGTGAGCAGGTGTCAGTGTGATGATAAACCTTCACCATGGGTCCTTCTTCTCTTGCCTTGGCTTGTTGATCTGGCTCTGCTGCCTGCTGGTCAGCATGTACTTTGAGATGCTGCATGCTGAAAAGCGTGTGCTTTTTGCTGTGCTACTTTGTGCTGCATTTGCTGAGTTGCACGGAGCATCTGTTACAGATTAACCAACCCAAGACAAAATTTTCAAACATTTAGAAACAAGAATATGAGATGAGAGTCCACTTTAAAGTGGCATTGGGTTAAACGTTTCATTCCAGACTCATATATATTTCATATGTATGTATATATGTATTTCTCTTTAATTATGTTTAATTATGAGCAAAATAAAACTTATCTATATTTCTCATATATTATCTCCTTTAGGAAGTCCCAAACTTTCTTGATAGTGACCAAGGCACTCATTTCACTTGTTAAAATGCACAATGTTAGATTCATAAAAAAGTAATTTATTGGCCTCAGGCTACAGGGGTCATAGAGTGCCATAATGCTTTTGTAAACAAATTCAAATTTAATTAAATTAAACATGACATATTTCATTTATCAGTAAATCTTCAGCAGTTAATTGTAATAAAGAATCTGACTCCAGTTTTGATGTTTAACTCTTGACAGGTTTCAAGCCTATCACTTCTCCTTCCCTGCTGTACCGTATCTGGGCAAGCTGATAAGAAAGCCTCAGTGTGCTCTCTTTTGGCATCAGTGGGAAGTTCAAACCATATGATATGAGTTTGCACATGTGAATTTATCCCAGCCCACTTCCTCACCACTATAAAACCCCAAGCCAGTAGCCCTTCCTTGATTTTTTTTTTTTCTCAAGCCATTTTGGGATCAACTTGGAAGTCAGCTGAGCTCTCCCAAGAAAGCCTGGTTATGTAACAAACCTTTTCATACCCTCTGGGTGTGTATGCAACTTGCAAATGAAATTTTGAGTGGAGAGTCCATCTCACTTCTTTGGGCTAATCACAAGAGGATAAATAATATCATTTTCATAAAGTGTACTTTGTTGGAAAGGGAATGTTTGGTTGCTTTTTACATTGTTTTACTTTACTCCTCTTTTCTCTCTTCCTTTCTATTCTTCTGTTTCAGGAAGAAGATTTAGACTGATTCTTTCTTGACTGCCCTTGTCTTTTCTGCTGTTTTCCCTATCCCACCTCAACCCCATTAGTGGAAGACATAGAACAGCATTTTTTTTTAATTGAAGTATAGTTGATTTACAATGTTCTGTTAATTTTTGCTCTACAGCAAAGTGATTCAGTTATACATATATACGTTCTTTTTTATATTCTTTTCCATTATGGTTTTTCTCAGGATCCTGAATACAGTTCCCTGTGCTATAAAGTAGGACCTTGTTTATTCATTCAATATGTAATTTTTTTCATCTACTAACCCCAAACTCCCAGTCCATCCCCCACCCCCTGCCCTTGGCAACAACAAGTACGTTCTCTATGTCTGTGAGTCTGTTTCTGTTGCGTAGATAGGTTCATTTATGTCATAGTTTAGACTCCAGAGATAAATGATATCATAGTATTTGTCTTTTTCTGACTTACTTCACTTAGTATGATAATCCCTAGTTCCATCCATGTTGCTGCAAATAGCATTATTTTGTTCTTTTTTTAAGGCTAATATTCCATTGTGTATACGTACCACATCTTTATCCATTCATCTGTTGATGGATCTTAAGTTGTTTCCATGTCTGGGTTATTGTGATTAGTGCTGCTATGAACCTAGGGGTGCATGTATCTTTTTGAATTACGGTTTTGTCAGGTATATGCCCAGGATTGGGATTGCTGGGTCATATGGTAATTCTATTTTTAGTTTTTTGAGGAACTTCCATACTGTTTTCCATAGTGGCTGCACCAACTTACATCCCCACCAACAATGTAGTAGGGTTTCCTTTTCTCCACACCCTCTCCAACATTTGTTATTTGTAGACTTTTAAATGGTGGTCATTCTGACCAGTGTGAAGTGATACCTTATTGTAGTTTTGACTTGCATTTCTCTAGTGATTAGTGATGATGAGCATCTTATCAAAGCGCAGTGGTTTTAAGGTGTGGTCCAGCAGCATCAGCACCACCTGGGAACTTAGAAATGCAATTTCTTGAGTTCCACCCCAGACCTATTGGAGCAGAGATTTGAGGGCAGGGGCACTTACCTTTCTGTGTTTAAACAACTCTCCAAGTGATCCTGCTGATCTTAAAATTTGAGAACTAATGATCTCAGCGTACAAGAGAAGGTCTTTTGAAAAGATAAGGAGTGTGTCAGACTGGCTGTGTTTCAGGGTTCTCACGTGGCTTGTGGGATCTTAGTTCCCCCACCAGGGATTAAACCCATGCCCTCGGCAGTGAAAGCGCAGAGTCCTAACCACTGGACTGCCAGGGAATTCCCCTGAAATTTTCTTTCCATGTTTGTTCTTAAGATGTCCAAGGTAAAGTTTGGAGGGTAACTTTGTTTACCTTGAGATCTTAGGTTATAATAAAAAGCAGTTTTGATGAAAATGATATATTATCTACCATACATTTGTTCTGAGTGTAAAAACTAATGATGCAGGATAAGAGATTGGCTAAGAAAATGGAGCCAAAGCCTCCACTTACAATAAAGAGTTCTTTGGCCTGGACCGCCCTTTGTGTCTATGCATGGGTACAAACAAATGCACACATATACAGTACACACCCTGGGAAATAAATTGGCAGGAAGTGGTTGATTTGTTGTCCTGCCAACTCTCTTTCCATCAGAGACACAATTAACCAGCAAGATGGAATAAATTATTTCAAATATCCTCTCCAGTTTCAAAATTTGAGGACCTGTTAATAGTATTGACGTTTTCATCCTGTGATCAGAGAGAAGGTCTCAGTCCTTTTTGCTTTCCCACTTTTCTGTGGGTCAGGTTTTCTGCTACAGATATATTTTAAAGAAAACTTTAGTCATATGTTTACATATTTTTTTCGTTAGCAGAACCTTCACAATATTGGTATAAATGGAATTTTTTCTACTACTTTCTGTAATTGGATTCTTAGGGGAAAAACTGCATTATAATTAGAAGATTAATCCAGTGGTTATCAGAAGATATTCTTTAATATGAATAAAAATGTTAACATTTTCTTTGTTTGTAACCTTATATTTTCATGGTCATTTTATATTCTCTCTGCCAGGATTTTATGAAGATCAGGATTTTTCCAGCATATACTTTCTTTCTTTAAATTTTTGGTTTTGTAGCGGTCTACAGCATTACACTAATTTTGATAAGTAAAAAATAAACTTCTGAGAAATAAAATACCCTAAGCCTTTGACAAATTTTGTGTTTGCAGATTTTTTTTGTCTATAAAATTACCATGATTCATGGAAATTAAAGAAGTTTAATTTACCAAGAACTGACATATCCAATGATCTCTAATTTTAATGTTTTTTTAGTGGATAGTTGATGTGATTGTCTTTCTAATTTTTTTTTTTTTGCTTCTTTATATTTTCCTCTCTTTATTCCTTGATTTCCTAGTGAAAACTGTGATAATTTTAAGGAAGCATTTTTTCCTCTATAATATCTCATTTATCTTTCTGTTTCCAGAAATTTAAATACAAGCACTGTACATAGTTGACCACTCATTCCTTTATGGATGAATTTTTTTAGATTATCATATTAGTGTAATGGGATAGGGGAGTCTTTCCTTAGGCTGTGAAATAATATTTCTATTCATTCTGAAAGTCATTTTTTTCTACTAGATTCTGTAATTTTTCAATAGTTATCCATTAAATCCCTGGATTGGGTGTCAGAAATTCTTAGGTTTTTTTTTTTTTAATTCTGTGTGAAGATGAAGTTTAAGTCTCATTAAGTAGGACTCATGTGTTCTAAGAGTAGTGAAGAATTTGCACTCAATTCTTGTTGACTCTCACTAGAATGGTCCTAAGGCCATGAGAATGGAGCCAAGCTATCTAGTCATCATGCAACTGAATTGTATCAAAGCAAGCAAGCCTCCTCCTCCAGGCTAAAGAGCAGCAGGCCTAGAGGCTGACTCAGCTTGAGCCAAGCTGGCATTAATTAGTTTTGGGCTTTCCTGGACTAGATGATCTCTGAAGTCACATTCAATTTTGAGATCCTTTTTTGAACTTGTCATTGTCATTGATAATATTTTAAAGTATCTTAATACTACTAAAATATTATTTATAAATAATTGCTTACTTCAGGTTATTTCTGAAAAAGATGGTTAATAATTTGGATTTTGTTCTGGTGCTTGGCTGCATTTGTAATTAATGACACGAATAGAGAGTGCATTGAGCTTCTAATTGTCTTATGTGCCAGTAATAGGATTAAGTATAGCTAATATAAAATTAAAATTACAGCCCTTACCCTTAAGGAGTTTACCTGTTGACAATTCCACTTGCAATAAAGAGCTAATTTGGGTACTATTTACACTTAATACTAGTAGTTATTACTAATTAAAGATTTTTCTTCTCCCTACCTAATCTCTACCTCTCAAGCCTCTGCCACACACCTTCAAATTAAGATTCTGAGCTTTTCTCATCTTGTCCTATAGTATTCATTAACAGGGTATTAATTTCTAGTGCTGTTTTTACTTCCCTACCTGTAGGACATAACTATAGGATTTATATTCTAAATATTGTGTGTATATGTGTATAATCTCTAAAATTCTCTCGTCTGAGATAATTTTCATTTAAAAATGAGGGAAGTGTTAATTGCAATCACAGGATTTATCAGAGTGCATGTAATTGAGGCTTACCTTGTGTATGGAAAATGTATGGGATAGAAACCATGCCTATTGTCTTCATAATTTTACCTCAGACTTCTTGTATAGGGCATTATGCCTAGCAGGAATTCACTAATTATCCAGTGAATCGATTCTGTTTGTTTACTTCTCATTTACTCTGTAACTCTGTGCAGTGTGTTCCCTAGTCCGTAATACCATTAAAAGTATTCTTGCCATGGTCATTTTTCTAAATCCAAGGGACATTTTTAAGGTTCTAAGTTATCTTACCTTAATTAAAATGGTTTGAAAGTGTGTTGAGGGCATCTGCCTTGAAATTTTTACTTCTTTGATTTATATAATGATACTTTGATTTTCTATCTCTCATTTTTCAATAATCCTTTATCTTCTTCCCCTCTTTCTCTGAACATGCTGATCATGTTCTACAGAGTTCCACTTCTAATCCTCTTCTCATTTAATCTCACCAAAAGTATGCCAAAGTTTCAGTACCCTTCGACATGGTGATGAATCTCAAGACAGTAATCTTCAACCTAATTTTCCAAAACTATATGTCCATCTCCTCACTAGAGATCTCCAACCAGATAATCCAAAGTATAATACCATAAGTGTAATATGTATAAAACCAAACATTTTATCAATTAATAACCTCCTTCTCTACTTTAAATCTGTTTTAATTCTATGTTCCCTTTGTCAGTGAATGTCCCAGCCTTTCACTCAGCTTTCAACATCACAAAATCAGAAAGCATCATTTAGTTCTCCTTTTTACTCATGTAATCAGATACCAAATCCTATTCAATCCATTTAGACCTCCTTAATCTGCCCAATTCTTTTTATCTCCTCCAAAATGTTAAGGACTATCATTCTCAATTCTCACTGAGATTATAAAAACAATCTCCTAATCAATCCCATACCTCTAGTCCTTACTCCCTTCAAATAAAAAAAGATATGATATGCCATGCCTGTTTAAAATCCTTTAGCTATTTCTCATTATCTGTAATAAAAGGTAATGAGACTCAGTTCTTAGACTCTTGCCTAATTGGTGACTGGTTTCTCCATCACCCCATCTCACCACTAATTTCTTCTTTGTTATAGCACAAGGCATGGGAACTATTCCCAGTCCCAGAATGTACACTATACCAGTCTCCTCTCCAGTGGTTGCACGTGCTTCCTTTCCCCTCTTGGATGACTTCTTTTTATCTTCCAGAACTGAAACATCACCTCCTCCAAGAAGCTTCCTCTAAGGTTGTTCTGCCTCTGGGGTTCAGCTTTGGGGAACCCTTTATATGTTCCAGTATCATCTGTTGTAGTTCTACCATAGAAATTATTACACTATATTGTATCGTCTCTGTTTTTACCAGCCCTTTCCAATACCCAATTATACTGAAACTACTTGAGGTAAGAATGATTTAGCATTTGTGCAGCCCAATTCTTGACAGAATACAACTCCTTAATGATTTTGAATGAATGAGTGAATGAAACCAGAATCTGTGTCCCATCAAAACTTCTTTCTTAGGAGGTATATTCTGGTTTCTCAGTATGCACATTGTACACTAGCATCTGTGGTTCTTACTGTTTAAAATTCACTATTTTCTTTCCATGTGGGTGCTTGCTTTATGCTTTCAAAACTTCCCTGGTGGTCCAATGGTTAAGACTGGGCTTCCAGTGTAGGAAGGGCGGGTTCGATCCCTGGTGGGGGAACTGAGATCCCGCAGGCCACAGGGTGTGGCCAAACAATACAAAATTTTAAAAAAGGAAATCTAAAATGTCCTTTCTATGGATACAAGGTAACGTAGAGGAAAGTTTTTAACTTTTCCAGATGAGTCATGTTCTATTTTTTGTATGCCGTGGCCATTCATTAAATGACCTCTTTTTCTCAGAAAATGTTTATGCTCCTACATATATATTCATTACTCTACCTAGAAGTTATATGTAGCCTAGTAAATTGTGTTTTGCGAAGTACATTTAATTGGCTTGGGAAAGTTGGAGGTGACTATCACAACGCTTTAATTTAGTTTCTACTGGATGTTTTGGCTATAATGGAAAAGTTAACAAACTCAGATCTCAATATTTCATTACCGTGTGGTGGACAGATTTATGAAATACAAGGTTAGGAATGCAATGGAGAGAGTCAGAGGTTGATTCTAGATTTAGGAAAGGGAATTCATGGCTTTCTAAAATTATGACATTAAATTTGAGGTTTCTCTCATCTCTCTTTTTTATGTGGGCTCAACAAAACAATTGCCTGGGCACACACAAAACATTATAAGCTACTCGGTACACAAAAAATACAAAACATGAAATCATAATGTTTTCTTGTTTAGTATAAATAATTGAGAGGTATTTAAAAATGTTTCAAGTTACTGTGAAATTCACTACCATTATTGTCATCACCTATTTAATGTTTCTTACTTTTGGGAATGATCCATAAATCATAATATTTAAACAATGATTCCACTAATATTCTTAGCAATTTTTAATTTTAGGTGCATTAGACTGAAATTAATTCTCTGGAAGGGATTTACGTGTATATATTTATACATCTTCTCCATATATATTTCTCTTTTAGGTGGTCAAAGTAGGAGCATTTATTTCTGACATGGAACATATTGAGCCAAAATTTTAAATGGCTCTGATATTTGAAAATGTAACTTATTCTATATTTAATTTACTGAATCCTAGAACAATTGGAAGATCAGATATAATGGAGAGAATTAGTGATTATGGCTTCTGAAAAAGATGTAAATGTTCCTTTTTTTATTATACAGAATTCTGGTACATGAAGCACTTTTAATTTATAGAGTTATTTTTGGGCAATACGTGAGTTATAGAGTTATTCTTGGGCAATGTGTTCTTGGGCAACACATTAGATCTGTTAATTCCATGCAGGAATTATTGTTATTATTACATTGTCTTCATAAAGAATGTCACTCATTATTTCACTTAAACTTTACTCCCTGAGAATACTGAAGGCCATGATCTATAGACAGACAATGAGAATAGTTTAAGAAAGCTTTCTTTTAGATGATATTTGAAAAGCAGAAATGAAAGAAAATAAGGGTATTTTTATCTAAGTTACTTTGTTTATTGAAGTGTTAAATTGTAGTTGCTATATCAACTTATATTAGACCTTTTCTTGTGTGTTTGTTAAGTTCCAGGAAACATTGTTGATTCTTTAGCAAAATCTTTACATCTTAAAGCTTATTTGAAGATTATTGTCTACATTTTTTTAATGTTTTACCCACAGTCTTCCCACCTTCAATTTTATAATCTTATATGCATCTATTCCTCCTTGAAATTAAATCTGTCAGTTTCTAAGCCATATGCTTTGGATAATTCATTTTTAGTGAGTGCTAAAAATTGTAAATGTTAACTACAGTAGAAAAAGAAATTTTAACATGTGCTAGCAAATATCCTCAAACATCAGCAGTAGAAAGAATCTCAACTAAAAACTCCTACCAGAGATGATTTGATCATAAACCTTTCAAGCAGAAAATTGGCAATCACTGTAGAAACAATTCCTCAGGAAGGTATTCAGCTTTCAAATAACCCTGAAACAAAGCAACCCAATGACATTTGCTTTCTGGAAAGGAAACCTCCCTGGTCCCTCCATCTCAGGGTCCTCTGGAAGGCAAACCTGGAGGAAAACATGACAAACAGAGATGCTTAGAAGTGTGAGCCTTCTGTGATGCACAGGAGGTAAAAATATTTTCCTTTTTTCCTGAACCTTTAGGAGCCAATTAGTTCCAAGGTCTTTTGGAAATGGTACAGGTTTGAATGGTGTAGATTATCTAAAGATCATAAAAATAGACATCAGGTGAGCTGAAATATGCCCCTAGCCTTTTGTACAACTCAATTCAACCAGTCTGGAAACATTCTGGAACACAAACAAAACTCAGTCTGGAACCACTCAGAACAGAAAGAAACATAAAGATGAATGCCTTGTGTTTCAGTTTTCTTTTAAAGATTATCTTTAAAATTTAAGATATTTGGTGGGTGTACTCTGCCCCTCGGACTTTATATACACAGAAACATTATTATACGTGTGTATGTGTGTGTGTGTGTGTGTTTATTCAAACTCTACTTTTACTTTAACGCAACTTCTAGATTTACACATTTTGAATAAATTTATATGCGTGTATATATATATATATATATATATCCAGCCACTAATAATTTTCAGAATAAATTTGAATTTAGGAAAGGCATTAGGAATTACAGAAAATCTATTCTAACATTTGACTTAAAACATCATGACAAAACTTCACCACAAGTCTCTAAAATGACCATGCCAGAATTGAGAAATTAAACATAATATACTTAATCTGCTAATATGTATTCCCCAAAGTAAGCAGAGAGGAAAACATGTATTTTATTGTACAGGATACTCTTAGTCAGTCATTCAAGTCCTATTTTCTTATATTTAGCTTATACTCAATTATAAAATGCTTGCTTACCTAGTTTGTCATTTCTAACCTACTATTAGCATCAAAAGGAGGCTTCTAGGCTACAGTGTTTTAAATGCAATCAAACATAGGAAATGATGCCAAGGTAAAATACAATCATAAAGGCTGAAATGTACTAAAGAATTCAACACTATAGTGTAGACTGATGGACAAAAGTTTCCATTCACCTCAACTGTAGAGGGAAGAAAGGAATCTGGCAAATGAGGTGGGTAGAAGGAGCCCCTAGACCTGGGTTAGAGCCCTAGGCTTTCCAGTCCCTTGCGAAGATGATTCTCTTACTGAGCCTCAGTTTATTCTTTTACAAAATGAAGGGGCCAAACCAGACTAGATTCTTTCATCACTAAAGATCTATTATATAAATAATTATGAGCTGGATTCCTCAGGAAACATGTAAGATAGATTTACTGTTTGTTTAAGGGGACAATGTCATGCGGAAAGGATTCTAAAAAAAACTCCATTAAAATGCATAAAGTATAAAAAAGCATTAGTGATTAAAGGAGGTAAGCTCTGATTATTTGAAAACCTTTATATCTGTATAATAATTTATGTCTAAAAACAGGGAGCAAATTAGGAGTTCCTGCATTTCAACCAAAATTTAAGAGAGATATTACTAATTTAAGAGTAGAAGTATGCATTATTGATACTAATTCACATACTTAATATAAAATAATATTTTATATTTCTAAAAATTAGGTTATTGAGTCTAATTAGCTATGTACTCCAGCAAACCCAATTCACTCATAAAATTGAACAAAATAGTATTAGACTGGAAATGCTAACTCAAAATACATCTGCAGCAACAGGATGTGTAAGGTGGTAATAAATTTTCTAGAAAGCTGAGTGGGTTATAAAAGAATAGTTGCATTGATTAATTCAAATTTGGGTATGTTAGGTACACAATTTTTATGCTAAATTAGTAGTGTGCAATTTAGGAATAGCAGTGGTTGACAATTTGAAATAGGTTTCTTATTGAAAAATGTATTGAATAGATGTTTGATCACCAGTAAATCCTATCATTTATATCATATTTTGTTTTGTTCATGTTTACTTGATGCAGGAGGAAAATCAGATTGGAGTGGTATTAAAATACTTGGGTTCTCTTTGGCTCTACCTTTAATCAGCTTGGTGGCCCAAAGCAATTCAGTAGGTTGAATTAGAGGTTTTAACTAATGACTATTAGATCCTTTCAATCTCTAAAATAATATCGGCTTATGAAGAGTATTTGGGGAAAAAATGGCTAACAGGATAGTCTGGGATAAATTCTTTCCATAAGTGAATGTTCCTATTTCTCTCCTATCTGAATTTGCCCCATTCCAACATTACCACTTCTCCAGTAACTTCTGATTCTCATTTCTCTACTACAACTTCACACTTCATTCTCTCAATTCCCTACCTACTCAAACATCAATAATTCTTCTTTTTGAATTCCATGTCTTATAATTCCTAGTTGTAATTCTTTTGTCTCCTGTGTCTTTATATATTTACTTTTTTATTTTTAATCTGAGCACAAATATAGGAGTTGGAGTAGCACAAATGTAAATGCACAGCATGTGTATTAGCAAAACTTTTGGTTCAGAAACAAATATGATGTGTACTTTTTTTTACTACATAATGACGGTTAGACTCTGAGCATCACAAACTGGATGATCTAATTAATTTTCCCAATTTAATGAGCATATTGTGTCAGCTATAGACCTGACAAAGTCGGTCTTTAAGATTGTGTCTGGGGCTTCCCTGGTGGCGCAGTGGTTGGGAGTCCGCCTGCCGATGCAGGGGACACGGGTTCGTGCCCCGGTCCGGGAGGATCCCACATGCCGCGGAGCGGCTGGACCCGTGAGCCATGGCCGCTGAGCCTGCGCGTCCGGAGCCTGTGCTCCGCAACGGGAGAGGCCACAGCAGTGAGAGGCCCAAGTACCGCAAAAAAAAAAAAAAAAAGTGTCTGTATGTAGTGCATGTGTCTGTATGTGTTTGTTTAGCTTAAACTCACATTTTAATTATATGTCTACTGATTTTCTAGAAATTATTGTTAGTTTTAATGAGTTTTATTTTTGGAAAAAGTGACTTTTGTAATTTTAAGATTTTTCTTTATGTAAACTTCATAAATCAAAGTACTTAGCGTTTGGGGGGATTCTGACCTTCTATTAAGGTAACACAATACTGCTTATACTCCTAATAACAATCATATACATTAATGTAACAAGTAAATGCCCTGATGGTAAAGAAATCGAGCCAATTTCCTGTATATTGTTTTTAGAAAGTAGTGTCCATTTCTAACTAATAGATGGAGAGAACTTTGATGTATGTAGTATGGTTTGAAGTGTACTGAAAACACCATATTTCAAAAATACTTTCTATGCTATGCAGTTCCTGTGGATTACTAAGGATTGCTCCTGTATTCCAGGAGACACACAACCATGAATGGGAAGTCCACTGTCTTTCAGTTATTAATTTATACTTACAATGGGTTTGAGTTTTCAAGTGTGAGAGTTCTGATCTACAACTTATACTATAGGAAAAGAAAAGAAGAAATATTTGCGAAGGAGTTAAGTATCAAGGAATTTCTGAGGGAAGGTGACCCACCTGTAATGTCAGGGCAAGTTGGATTTTGCAAAGCCAGAGGACAGCATGAGAAGAGAAGGAAATATAAAAAGGAATTGAAAAAGCACATAGACGGGAGATGTGAAGGCAGTGTTCCTGACTTTAGGATGCTGAAATTAAAACTTCATAGCAAATTTCCTTTAAAAATTATAGATCTAAATTTTCCTCCTTAAAATTGGGTAGTGAATATTATAGAACAAATTTTAATATACCAGTCAGTTGATAATTCATATTTGGAAGGGGAAACTCCAAGTTACTTTCTGAGAACATTTCTACTTTTTCTTGCAATAATTTCTGTGTACAAGAGGAGAAGTACATTCTTTTTTAGAAGATTCATTAAACTTTAATTTTCATAATGCAGCTACAGACTCATTCTGGGTTTTAGAACATTTGAATTGTCCGTTATTTTATAGTCACCCTATACTTCTAGTAGTAAGAGAGTAAAGAGTAGTAAGAGAGAAAATTGGAATGGTCTTCTATCTAGCTCCTGTCAAAGGTGAAGTGATGCTTGGAGAAAATTTTATGTTTATGTCATTTGTGCTACTCAAAAATATCTTTGTGTTAAAAGATACCATACAAAATATAATTTGGTCTAAAGATTTTAGTACAACATAAAACGACTTTGAATGAATTCAGTTTTGAAACTCACAATGTGAAGCAAGGTTATGCTGAATAGTAACTCCCTAATCTCAGAGACTTCAGATAGGTTTTATTTCTTGTCCATGCCTTATGTTCATTTCTAGTCTCAGATGCCCCGCTCTGAATTATTCTCACTCTGGTACACAGGCTAAGGAATGGCTACTATCATGAACATCATCACTGTACCATGACAGAAGGAAAAGAGTGCTGTGGAGAACCCACATGGGCAATTAAGTAACACATGGCACTTACACTTAGGAACCATTAACTAAACCATTCATATGGCTGGACAACCACAGTGAGCAAAGAAGTGCAGCTGTCATGTCTGTCTAGAAGAATGAGAATTGGAAATATCCAGGGAGTAGAATATATAATCAACACATACATAAATACCATAAACAAATATTAAAAAATATTTTTACATGGTCTTTTTCACCATGTTATACATATATTTGTTATACATATATTTGTTACACATATATTACTAAGAATAGTTGTTATATGTATACTTGTTATACATATATTACTAAGAATACTTTTTATAAAAGTTAGAGTCTACTATGTAAGATCTACATGAAGACTTATTTTAGATTATAAAATCAAGGAAAGTTTAATTTTTGTTACTTTTTACCCTGAGATTTACTTCCTGTCTGATAAGCTTCACTGTATAATTGACAGTTTTTTTGTGTGTGTGTCATGATTGTCAGGAAACTTAAGGTAAATTTGAACTTCAATCAAGAGTAATTTTTCTGAATTTTAGAATTATAAGGTTTTGTTTGTTTGTTTTTTCGTTAAGAAGCATTTGCTATTTGTATTTCTAGTTTAATATTTAGGTTAAACATTTAAAAGAATAAATGAAATAGATCTTTCTGGAAAAATAGGTCATTATGACTTTGTTCTACAGTGAACCCTAATTTCTTTTTAAAAAATTATTGTGGTAAAAAAACTTAATCTGACATTTACCCTTTTAGCTGAGTTTTAAGTGTACAATACAATATTAACTGTAGGCACAGTGTTGTATAGTAGTTATATAGAACTTATTCATCTTGTATTACTGAAGCTTTAAACCTGTTCATCAGTAGCTCCCCATTTTCTCCTCTTTCCTCCCCCTGGCAACCACGATTCTTTCTGTTTCTATAAGTTTGGCTATTTTAGTATTGTTTAGAAGTGGAGTCATGCACTATTTGTCTTTCTGTGACTGGCTTATTCCACTTAGTATTATGTCTTCAAGTTTCATCCGTGTTTTCACATATTGAGAATTCCTTTCTTTTTTAAGGCTGAATAGTTTTCCATTGTATGTATATACCACATTGTCTTTATCCACTCAGCCTTCAATGAACATTTAGGTTGTTTCCACTTCATGGCTATTTTCAATAATGCTGCAATGAATGTGAGCCTGCTAGTGTATCCTCAAGATCCTCATTTCAACTCTTTTGGATTTATACCAAGAAGTGAGAATCCTGGATCATATGGTATTTCTATTTTTATATGTTTAAGGAAACTTGATACTGTTTTACATAGTTTCACTATTTTGCCTTCCCACCAATGGGAAGGGTATAAGGGTCCCAATTTTCTATATTTTTGCCAACGTTTTGTCTTTTTTTTTTTTCTTATAACAGCCATCCTGACATCCTGTGAGGTGATTTCATTGTGGTTTTGATTGTATTTCCCTGATGATTAGTGATGTTGAGCAGTTTTTCATATACCTGTTGGCCATTTGTATGTCTTCTTTGGAGAAATGTCTATTAAGTTCCTCTGCCCATTTTTAAATCGGGTTATTTGTTTTTATGCTATTGAGTTGTGGAGTTCCTTATATATTTTGAGCTCAACCATTTATCAGATATATGGTTTGCAAATATTTTCTCCCATTCTGTAGAGTGTCTTTTCATTCTGTTGATTATTTCCTTTGCTATTCAGAAGCTTTTTGGTTTGATATAGTCCCACGTGTCTATTTTTGCTTTTGTGGTCTTTGCTTTTGGTATCATAGTTGTGAAATCATTGCCAAGACCAATGTCATAAAGCATTTCCCCTGTGTTTTCTTCCAGGGGTTTTACAGTTTCAGGTGTAATGTTTAAGTGTTTAATGTTTAATGTTAATGTTTAATGTTTAATCCATTGTGAGTTGATTGTTGTGTATGGTATAAGTGTCTGATTTCATTCTTTTGCATGTGGATATCCAGTTTTCCCAACACCATTTATGAAAAAGACTTATCCTTTCCATACTGTGCATTCTTGCCACTCTCACTGAAGATTAATTGACCTTACATGCATGGATTTATTTCTGTACTCTTTATTCTGTTTTGTTTGTCTGTATGTCTGTTTTTATGCCAGTACCATCCTGTTTTGATTGCTGTAACTTTGTAATATATTTTGAAATCAGTAAGTGTGATGCCTCCAGTTTTGTTCTCTCTCAAGTATGATTTGGCTGTTCATGTTCTTTCGTGGTTCCATATGAATTTTAGATTTTTTTTTTTTGTACTTCTGTAAAAATTATCAATGGGAATTTGATAGAGATTGCACCGAATCTGTAGATTACTAGGTATCATGGGACTTTTAATATTGTTTCTTCCAATTCATTATCACAGAATGCCCTCCCAATTGTGTCTTCTTTAATTTCTTTCATTAATTTTTTTGGAATTTTCAGTACATAAATCTTTCACTTTTTTAGTTATTTATACTTAAATATTTTTTGTGTGCTATTGTAAATGGGGTTTTTCTCTTCACATAGTTCATTGGTAGTGTATAGAAATGCAAATGATTTTTGTATGTTGATTTTGTATATTGCATCTTTGAGGAATTTGTTTATTAGTTCTAACAGTTTCTTGCAGAGTATTTATGGTTTTCTACATATAAGATTATATCATCTGGAAGAGGGACTTCTTATTAGATTTGGATGCTTTTTAGTTTTTTTTCTTGCCTAATTGCTCAGGCTGAGCTTTCCAGTACTATGTTAAAGAGGAAAAAGTGGCATCTTTGCCTTGTTACTGATCTTAGATTTTTTTTAAAAACTTATTTTATCACCACTGAGTCTAATGTTAGCTGTGGGCTTTTTATATATGACCTTTATTGTGTGGAGGTACTTTCCTTCTATTCCTAGTTTGTTGAGATTTTTATCATAAAAGAGTATGGAATTTTACCAAACACTTTTTTTTTTCACATCTATTGACAATCATGTGATTTTTACCTTTCATTATGTTAATGTGGTGTATCACATAAATTGATTTTTCTATTTTGAACCACCCTTGAATTCCAAGGATACATACTTAAAATTTATCCATGGTGTATGATCCTTTTAATGTATTGTTGGATTCAGTTTGCTAGTATTTTGTTGGTAATTTTTACATCTATATTCATCAGGGATATTGGCCTGTAGTTTTTCTTTTTCATGGTGTCTTTGTCTAGCTTTGGTATTAGGGCAATGTTGGCTTCATAACATAAGTTTGGAAGTGATCCAAACTCAAATTTTTTGGAAGAGTTTGAGAAGTATTGCAATAATTTGTCTTTAAATATGCTGTAGAATTCACCAGTGAGGTCATCTGGTCCTGGACTTCCTTTGTTGGGAGGCTTTTGATTACTGGTTCCATCTCCATACTAGTTATAGATCTGTTTAAACTTACTATTTCTCCATACTAGTTATAGATCTGTTTAAACTTACTATCTCTTATAATCTTAGGATAGTTATAAGACAGAATGTGAATGTTACAATCTTTGTTAATGTAAAGCATAGTTAATAGAGAATGGAGAAGAAAGGAAAAAGAGAGGTTAGATGAAGTTATATCTTCATATTATAAATAGTGTATTGTAATTTTTGAGCACTTACCATAGAAAGACATTGTGCTAAATGCTTCACATCCAATAATTCATTTAAAAACTCAAATTCATGAACCAGGTTTTTTTTCATGAAAAACCTGGAGGCACACAGATATCAAAGGATTTTACCATGATTACACAGGGAGTAAATAGCATTGAGTGAAAATGCCAAAAAGTGATTGAATTATAGAGAGAACTTAAAGTATTAAAGTATTAATTTAAAGTATTGTTTAAATTTATAAATGTAAATAAGGGATTAAAATCATTCTAGAGCTATATTTGGAGGAAGATGTAGAAATAGAACAAGCACAAATGCTTTAAATATGTTAATACTTATTAATCAGATTTACATGCTATATAATGTCTGAAGTTAATCAACAATAGTATATATTTAGATATTTATTTATAGATATGGTAAAAACTATCAGAAGATTTTAAAACAGTAACAGTTAAACATTTTTGCCTAACAAAGGAAGAATAAATATGGGGAACGTTAAGGAAGATGTTTGTTTTGCTACAGAATTTCAGCAAAGCAAAAATATTGTCAATTTTAAGTGCAGTGATATATAAAATATGTATTTTATATGTCATTTGGACAAAAGTTATCTCATAATTGTTATGACAAAATGCTATCTTATCACAAAATTTTTGTTTTACATACTTCCAGAAAGAACTTATAGAAAGAATTTATTTGTACCTATTTACACATGTATTTTTATCACATACTGTATTAGGCATGAAGAAAAAAGGATACTGTAACCAAAATGAATTTTTATAGTATACCTTTTGCACGGTCTACCCCTTTCCCATCTAAAGTGTCCTGCTCTTAAGCTCTTTGCATTGTGTCAGTGTCACTTTAGCAGAAATACAGTGGCCATTTTGTCAGGAAAGAAAAAAGAAAAAAACAGGTAGCTTCTTGCATATTTGGTCTGCTCTTTAGAATACATTCCAAAAAGATGAATTATTAGGCATTTTTTTTAGTAGTCTTGTGGCCTATTTTTAATTTGATAAATAAAAGCAGTAATAGTTTAGCTGGCTCTTGTTTGATTCTACATGTTCCCTGAGAAATTCATCAAAACCATGACAATTGGAAAATAACATGCAAAAAGAAAGATTTTAGAAGACTCATTTTTAAAATACATTTTAATTGGCATATTTATCTCAATATACCCATGTATGCAAATAAGGTTTTTTAAGTACAAGTAACAGAAGTGTTATAAACATGACAATGATGTTGTAAAAGCTAATGTGCCCATGTATGACTATGTGGGAATAAATACTTCCCACATAGTCATACATGACTAATAAGTCATGTCCAGATATTTGAGTGAAACTTTTATATGAATGAAAACTCATTTAAGAAGATTAAAATGGCTACAGTTTATCAAAAGGGCCACTTTGGAGTGGTTAGCCCTAATGATGGGTCTGTTAGACATACTCTGAAAGCACAAGTGAGAGAAGAGTTGTCTCTGATTATTTTCTCTCTTCTCTCAAGCATTCCTCTCCCAATTCCTATTTGCCTTTGGTTAAATTTTGCCAAATTTCTTTCTAGGAATTTGGCACTAATTTACCATTGCCCCACTAGTATAAAATAGAGCTCACTTCTGAAAAACTCAGGCCTTTATAAGATTACCATTAAAAAGAAAAAGAAAAATTTTGTATCTTTTAAGTTAAAAATGGCCTCTAAATTTAAATTGCATTTATTTGGCTTCAGTAAGTTTTGAAATATTTTCACGTTTTCTATTGCTTTTGTAGGTGAATTCACAATCCCGTTTATGGAAGTTCTTTTATAATTTTTTATTCATGTCTATTGCTTTTAGTTATGTATATATTGAGAAATTTACTTCACAGTGAGAGTAGTATTAATGACTGTATTAATATGTGCACAAAAAATTGTTTTGTTCTTATGTACATAATTTCATGTTTTTAAACATATAAATCCCAATTTTATCTGTAATTTTATTTTTGATATGGTGTTAATTAAGAATCTTCACTTCAGAAAATTCTCATAGCATATTATTATTCAACATCAGTTAATGTATCCAAAATTCTCAGTGCAATTTAAACTTATATTATTCCTACAGAGAAATAAGTTGGGGAAAATAATATCAAATTCAAGTTGATCTTTCCTTATTTCCTTTACAGAACTTACCACATTGTATCAGAATTTTTTTTTGCTGTCTCCTCACTAGACTTTTGCAGTGTTAATACCTTCAACTGGTATTACAGTAAGTAGTGCAATAGAAAATACTCAGAGAATATTTTGAATAAATGAATGACTGCATTAATATGTGCACAAAAAATGAATAATGCATAATCCCTTGTAGCCATTATTGATGATTATTTATTATTTTAATCTATATACTTGAAGAGTCTATTCTTTGGGTTATTTTGTTTGTTCTTTTGCAGGTGTAGTATATTTTAAAGTGTGATAGGCAGATAAGTTTCCTGATATCCATAAAAAATTATTATGATCGAGATGTTTACATTTCTTACAGATTACCTTTAGATTGCACACTGGCTTTCTCTTGGTGTTGTCAATTTTCGTCCATCAATGCAAATCTATATAATAATTTCCACAACCTGTAGTTAATATCTGAAGACAGTCCCCACACATACACTGTGAATGGAGTGTTTTAGAGCATATTTCTCAATGAAACAAACTGAAAACCTCTAACGTGGTTGAGTCACCTTGTGATGCACCATCTGCATCAGAGGCAGTCAATTTGCATATATACTGTGAACATTTTCTAACAGAAAGCTATAAACTATCTTCTTTTTATAATGTAGTATATTCTGACAAATTTCTGACATATGGAAATAAAGTATTTTGCGGAAGGATCTTGTCTTGATAATTTGTGTAAAAGCACTATAGAGGCTAGTAGTGGCCCTGTTGGCGACCATGTCACAATGTATTTTATTTCTTCAAATAAAATGAAATGTTGACTTGATATGCTTGATGGAGACTCTTTAAACGTGGTCAGATTTGACAATGATGTCAATATTATCTAGTTATCTTTCTTAACATGATACATTAGTATGCTCAAAGTACATAAACTTAAATATATAGCAATTAATAAAAGCATTTTCTTGAGTTAGTAATATATTACATTTAGATAATGCTTAAGAGTGATTTTTTATAATAAATTCAGCTTGAAGCTAGTTATTTCCTATATACAATTATATAATCTTGTCAGCTCAGTCTTCACTTTAAGTCCTTGCATCATATAATACCAAATTTATATGATTTTCTTGCAACAGTTACTTAGGAGTTGAGATTTCTTTTCTGCAAAAACAACTTTCTCATTATATGGTCAGCATTATGCATATATTTTAAATTTTCTTAATTCATTCATTTCATTTCTACCTCTGTAGAGTTCATAATTAATGTTCAGAAGCCAGATTTAATTAAGAGGGTGCCAAAGAAGTGTATGTTGGTTCTGACTGATTTGGGAGTAGGATTGTTTTCTACGTTCATTTCAAGTTTGTAATTAAGCAAAATAGCTTTAGATGGAAAGATGATTTAGCATCCTTAACTAAACACCCACGTTTTTAAACAAACTTGTAATTTGCATATTCTAGGTGATTTGCATTTGCCGAGCTTATGCTATACCAGGCTATTTGAATTTAGGTAAGTGGGCAGGAAAATGGCACAATGCATCAATGCCTATAACAACAACAAAAAAACCCAGCTGAACACTGTTTATAAAGTGCCCTTGAACTTCTTTATAGTGATCTGCCAATGATCATGCCGGCTGCTTCAGGTGTAATTGGTATGATCAAAGAAAAGCTACCATGTCAGAGATAAGAAGGTAATAAGTGAAGGGAGGTGGAACCAAAGGAAATAATTACATTTATGTACTTCAAATGTATTTGATTGGAATATAAATTAATAAGCCTTCTTGAACAGGTAGGACTTTATTATTATATGTGAATAACTTTGATTTCATGCATTTACTGTTGAGAAATAATGTAATGTAGTATTTTTTTCTTCAGGTTTTAATTAAACATGATCCTAAGATAGAATCAAAAACCAAGGAATGAAATCACACTTTAAAACATGATCAAAAAATATGTGCATATTTAATCAAACATTCAACCCAATTGACCCAGGCCCAAAATAAAGCCACAAAAAGGGAATTTTAACATAAATTTTAAGTAATTATTTATATTCACAAAAAATACTTCTTAAAATAATATGTGTTTTTCAGTTACCTCTAAGATCTTTTTGGCTGGTAACTAATTTTTGTAACTTTGGAAGGTTGAATACACTTTCATTATTAAAAATATGTTCAGTAATAATCCAATCAACGTGATGTAGTCTTTGCTGAATTATTTTTATTACAGAGCTTAAATGAGACATTAAATGGAAAGATTTGTCTTTGTTCTTTTTTCTCTGTCAACCCCACCTCCACATCAGCAGCTCTTCCCTCTGGAGAGCCTATTCCTCCTTTCTGCTTGTTTTGCCTTCACTGAAGCTAGTTTCATGTATATTACATGTAACCTAAAGTTATAAGTAAACTGAAATACTAGTGTACCGTTCTTTTAACCTCTTCCAAAATGAAAAGTTCATCTTAAAAGACATCTTAAAAGACATCTTAAAAAGACTTAAAGGTAATTTGGATGTAATTAATCATATTTTCCCTTCAGTTTTCATTTAAAATTAAAAGTATATTATCCTCAAATTTGAGGGAATCAAGTTAAAAATCACCCTTAGTAGCAATAAGCTGTTTTGGGAGAAAACTGATAAAATGTCCTGATATATATATATATATATATATATATATATATATATATATATATATATTTATAATAGCATTCATATTGCAGTGGCAGAATTTAAACATTCAGCTGACTCAATGCCTTGAAAATAGAGTCTTAGGAAAGACAAACAGTTCTTTGACGCATTCACCATTCATTTACTAGCTTATTAGCCAGTAGAAGAGACAGAAGTTAATTATTACCCAGTTAAATGTAAAATTACAATCTGAAATAATACTGATGAAATGAAAGGTTCTTCTTGAACTGGTAGATTCTGTCATATACTTTTGCATTCATACTAAAGTAAATAAATATTTCTTTTCAAATCCCTACCATTTTAGAATTTTTTATAAACTAAATTTAGCTTATGGGTAGCATGCTGCTTTTCTTTAACAATCTTAGATAGTAGAAATATTTTTCATACATATATGTAGTATATTCTTGGGGATTAGAACCAGTTTAACTTTTTTCAGGCAGAGATTTTAAATGTTATTAAAAATGTTAACGTATTTCAGTATATTTATTACATTTGTGAATTTTATTATATCAACTTTTTGACAAGTTAATACATATACCATTTTGAATTATTTTTTTCTGAGTGTGAGAGACCTTCAGGGAACTCCTAGTAAGTATTTATGTATACACATATATAAATAGTACAGAATATAATTTCTGAAACTTTATTCTTTATTTTGTTTTATGAGAGAACAAAGTAGAAGGCCTGGAAGTTTTTTTTTTTTTTCCTTCTCACATTAAAATTTGGATTTTTACATTCACTGTGATAGTTACAAATTGTTCATCTAAGAAAGCAATGCCGCTGGCAATATTTATTAACCCCAGGGAAGAATATCAATATTGTTCATTTACTTATCATGACCATAATTTTCTCTACATTTATTGGAATAATAGATAAACAATTTATTGGGAAAATGAATAAATGAAGTCATTAAATAATGTTTTACATATTTTATTAACTATTTACGTATATAGAAATAATACATCATTTTCATTCTTTACTTACATCAGAATTTCCAATTATTTCTATTTCCTATTCTTTACATTTATATCTCCAGCTATAATTTGAAATTCATCTAGAAAGATGAGCAATTATAATGACCGCTCACACATTTATAGAAGCAATGTGTTTATTGGGAAAGAAATGGAAATGTAAATTTAACCAGAATTATAGCTGTGAATATAATTGTGAGGTAGGAAAGCTTTTGTTTTATTTAGCAGCAGATATTTTTAAATTTAATTTAATTTATTTTTTTATACAACAGGTTCTTATTAGTTATCTATTTTATACATATTAGTGTATATATGTCAATCCCAATCTCCCAATTCATCCCACCCCCACTTTCCCCCCTTGCTGTCCATACGTTTGTACTCTACATCTGTGTCTCTATTTCTGCCTTGCAAACTGGTTCATCTGTACCATTTTTCTAGATTCCACATATATGCGTTAATATACAATATTTGTTTCTCTCTTTCTGACTTACTTCACTCAGTATGACAGTCTCTAGGTCCATCCACGTCTCTATAAATGACCCAATTTTGTTCCTTTTTATGGCTGAGTAATACTCCATTGTATATATACACCACATCTTCTTTATCCATTCATCTGTCGATGGGCATTTAGGTTGCTTCCATGACCTGGCTACTGTAAATAGTGCTGCAATGAACATTGGGATGCAGGTGTCTTTTTGAATTATGGTTTTCTCAGGGTATATGCCCAGTAGTGGGATTGCTGTGTCATATAGTAATTCTATTTTTAGTTTTTTTAAGGAACCTCCATACTGTTCTCCATAGTGACTGTATCAATTTACATTCCCACCAACAGTGCAAGAGGGTTCCCTTTACTCTACACCCTCTCCAGCATTTGTTGTTTGTAGATTTTCTGATGATGTCCATTCTAACTGGTGTGAGGTGATACCTCATTGTCGTTTTGATTTGCATTTCTCTAATGATTAATGATGTTGAGCATTCTTTCATGTGTTTGTTGGCAGTCTGTATATCTTCTTTGGAGAAATGTCTATTTAGGTCTTATGCCCATTTTTGGATTGGGTTGTTTGTTTTCTTGTTATTGAGCTGCATGAGCTGCTTGTAAATTTTGGAAATTAATCCTTTGTCAGTTGCTTCATTTGCAAATATTTTCTCCCATTCTGAGGCTTGTCTTTTGGTCTTGTTTATGGTTTCCTTTGCTGTGCAAAAGCTTTGAAGTTTCATTAGGTCCCATTCGTTTATTTTTGTTTTTATTTCCATTTCTCTAGGAGGTGGGTCAAAAAAGATTTTGCTGCGGTTTATGTCAAAGAGTGTTCTTCCCATGTTTTCCTCTAAGAGTTTTATAGTGTCCGGTCTTACATTTAGGTCTTTAATCCATTTTGAGTTTATTTTTATGTATGGTGGTGGTAGTGTTCTAATTTCATTCTTTTACACGTAGCTGTCCAGTTTTCCCAGCACCACTTATTGAAGAGGCTGTCTTTTCTCCATTGTATATCCTTGCCTCCTTTGTCATTTATTAGTTGACCATAGGTGCGTGGGTTTATCTCTGGGCTTTCTATCCAGTTCCGTTGATCTATATTTCTGGTTTTGTGCCAATACCACAGACAATTTGTGCCATATTGTCTTGATTACTGTAGATTTGTAGTATAGTCTAAATTCAGGGAGCCTGATTCCTCCAGCTCCATTTTTCTTTCTCAAGATTCCTTTGGCTATTTGGGGTCTTTTGTGTCTCCATACAAATTTTAAGATTTTTTTCTTCTAGTTCTGTAAAAAATGCCATTGGTAGATTGATAGGGATTGCATTGAATCTGTAGATTGCTTTGGGTAGTATAGTCGTTTTCACAATATTGATTCTTCCAATCCAAGAACATGGTATATCTCTCCATCTGTTTGTGTCATCTTTAATTTCTCTCATTGGTCTTATAGTTTTCTGAGTACAGGTCTTTTACCTCCTTTGCTAGATATAGTCCTAGGTATTTTATTCTTTTTGTTGCAAAGGTAAATGGGAGTGTTTCCTTATTTTCTCTTTCAGATTTTTCATTAGTGTATAGGAATGCAAGAGATTTCTGTGCATTAATTTTGTATTCTGCGACTTTACCAAATCCATTGATTAGCTCTAGTAGTTTTCTGGTGGCATCTATAGGAGTCTCTATGTATAGTATCATGTCATCTGCAAACAGTGACAGTTTTACTTCTTCTTTTCCAATTTGTATTCTTTTTATTTCTCCTTCTTCTCTGATTGCCATGGGTAGGACTTCCATATCTATGTTGAATGATAGTGGTGAGAGTGGGCAACCTTGTCTTGTAACTGATCTTAGTGGAAATGGTTTCAGTTTTCACCATTGAGAACGATGTTGGCTGTGGGTTTGTCATATATGGCCTTTATTATGTTGAGATAGGTTCCCTCTATGCCCACTTGCTGGAGAGTTTTTATCATAAATCAGTGTTGAATTTTGTCAAAAGCTTTTTGTGCATCTATTGAGATGATCATATGGGTTTTTTTTTTTTTTTTTTTTTTGCGGTACACCAGCCTCTCACTGCTGTGGTCTCTCCACTGCGGAGCACAGGCTCCAGACGCACAGGCTTAGCGGCCATGGCTCACAGGCCCAGCCGCTCCGCAGCATGTGGGATCTTCCTGGACCAGGGCACGAACCCGTGTCTCCTGCATCGGCAGGCAGACTCTCAACCACTGTGCCACCAGGGAAGCCCAAGGCAGCAATTTTTAAAAAGCATTCAGTTTTTAAAATAAATCATTAAATATTTTTAACATGTTCAGTTTTTGTTTCTAATATAGTAAAATAATGAAGAAATTTTGTATCCTTGAAAAACAAAAAAGAAGGAAAATTTGTGTCCTCAGTGATTTTAAGACTGTAAAGTGATGCTGAGTTAAACAATTTGAGTTCAGCTACTTTAAGGACAAAACTACTCTTTGACCTTAGACACACACACACACACACACACACACACACAGTTTCAGAGTTTTATTGTTGTGCCACTATTGATGCTAGTATAGTCTCAACTATTCATATTAGCTGCTACCTTTACCCACGTTAACTGATTTCTATTTCACAGAGAAAACTGAGACATGGATAATTGAGAACTGTTTACAGCATAAGCCTTTTAGCCAACTATCTATGTGTTTGAACACACACTAGTCTTATTCACCAAAGACTTACCTTAGTTATTTGAACTTAAGTTATTTAAAATATTTTGAGAGTTTGCATTTACTGAAAGAATGTACTTTTTTTAGTCCATAGCATTTAAAGTATTAGAGATTTAGTTTCCTTCTTTCCTGGAAATTTTAGGAAAATTCTATTTAAATAAGTGCTTAATTACTTTTTAAACTAATCAGAATAGATCTCTTTTAATTTAAGGGACTTTATAATCCAATTTATTAATACTCTCTGGAGAAGGGAAAATATTTTATCATCACACAAGTGGTCAAGACCTCTCTGAATTAGACACATAGATGCATAAATACGTAGAGAGCTTATAACTTCATTTTACAATTTCAGCAACAGGTCAAGAGTACAAACAAACACAAGCATTCCTTCCAGACTTCAAAGAGCCTTTCTCCTTCTCAGTAGACATAAAATTCCTCATCAATTTGATTTTAAAACAAACAAATAGACAAACAAATACAAAGGGCTAACAAACCAGCTCTTTACTGTCTTTCACCCAACAGATAATGTATCTGTGTCATCCATCTCACATCAGATACTCAGATGATAAAACCAAAATTCCAGTCATCACTGACAGCAAGGGGAATAAGTTATCAGTCATGATCCATGCATGAACCAAAAACAAAACGAAACACTATGTGAAATCAGTAAATAAAAAATTCTAAAGAAGCAGTTACAAAAGTTGAAGTTCTACTGTTGCTTGATATTCTGTCTGGGACCCATATATATGATATATATACACATACCAAGGCTTAATCTATCATAAGTAACACTTTTATGACAGTGTGGTTTACCTCTCTCTATCAGGTGAATCTCTTTGGGGATATCAGTGGATAAACTCTAAAACTGTTGAAACAATTTTTTTTAAGGTAACTTGCATACAGGTATAAATTTAATGTGTGTCAAGGACTTTAATTTTGCCTTTAAGAGGGAAGCAGTAAAATGTAAATATTGGTTCAAGGGAGAATTCAATGAATACATACATGTACAGGTAATCAGAAGGGCTGAAATGAGCCTGCAACTAAATGCAAAGCTGGCGTCTTTCATGGATGGATGTCAACTGCACCTTCACTGGGAAATGTACATTTGAATTATTTTGAACAGACTTATTTGCACCACCATCAGCCCTCTACAAGTAACTTTTTTCTCTACAAAGTTACAAAATAATCAAAGACAGTGAAAGGTTCAGATCCCTACAATATCAGATAAATCTGGAAGGTGCGTCTGGATGTAAACAGTGCCTAGCATTTTACTGAAAGGATACCCATTTATCTTTTTGCCCCTTTTAAAATGTTTCACTTTTTTCCCTTGCCATACTGTCTGCAAAAAAGAGGCTCTGGATTTGTTAACAGCCCTGCATCTGGGAACTAGGTATACAAATATGAATGCCTCTTGTAAGAATTGAAATCAGTTTTATGTCTAGCAGACTCAGAATTCTTCTATTTACATGATTCATGTAGCCCTTAATAGACTGCGCATCTGTTTAATTCCTTGAGACTCTGAGTTAGCCCTCCTCACAGATCTCTGAAGAAAAAAGCAACCTGAACACCAACATCAGTATAGCTTATTATGCCAGTCATTCCCAACTTATGCCCAAGGTTTAGCAGTCTCATTCACCTCTGTCTGGGATCTCATTTCCATTGAAATCAGGAGCCCAATAGCTCTGAAGCGTGTTTTACTACTATTTCCAGACTATAGTTGGAAAACGTCACATCACAAAAGTTTACGAGGATGCTGTTGGACCCCTGTCCTATCAATCTATATAGGTAGATTTCTCTATTCTGTTTTTTCCTGTTATATGTTTCTGGTACAGCAGCTGATTTATGTAGGACAGCTGATGCCTGTTATTCCTAATGAACTTCTCTCTGATTGAGTCATCTCGATTTTTCCTCTTTCGTGGATTATTTGTGTCATTCTTTCAAACTTTTACCGTACCTTTTATAGACTTTCTGTGTTAATTATTTTGCTTATTACTTCTCTTTTAAAGTTCTCTTACAGCAGTATTTCCCTCCTAAAGATTTTATTTTATAGTCGTTATTATTGTTTTGTTATATTTGGTCATTTATCTCCTATTTCATGGTATATGGAGTGTATGTGCAAAATAGCATTCAAAATTATATTATTTTTACTGTATTTAGACTTCTTCCAAAATGTTTAGTCCAATTTTAGACATTCACTCTCAGAATATTACCCCTATTTCTCTTTAATTTTTGTTTTTACCTAAGTAAAGAATATTACCAAAACCTTTGATTTATTCAGATTTATATTCCCAATACGTACATCACCTGGAATAAAATAAGCTCTCAGTGTTAGTAACATCAACAACAGAAAATAATGGAGTAAATGAAATATAGAGATCAAATTTAGAATTACATAATTCTAAAGAATCTTAAGTCCTAAAAGAGTCAAAAATACTCATCATGATAACAATAGAAATATATCATGTTAAGAAAGATCTATTATGTATATATTTCAGTAAATTATAATTTTAAAATGAAGGATTTATCCATTGATGCTACCTAAATCCAACTGTACAGACTTAATTGTACATGGCCATTGTTTTTATATCCAAGGATATCTTTGACTACTTCTTGGTACTTCTTACTTTCTTTCATTCAATAATATTTCACACTAAAGTAATTTTTTTGCAGAAAATCAAGAGGCTTTATAATCTTTGCCTGTAATTCCCACTATTCCTGTAATTTTTATTAAAGAATAAAAACTACTTCATCACTGATGCAGTCAGTGAGAAATGCTACATGCTGGTTATGACACAGAAACCCTGGCTGTCAACAGCTCACATCTGAAGTCAATGATATAAAGGCTATAAGAGATTTTAACATCACATACTCTAATCTTTTAATTATATATAGAAAGGACATGAAACTTGGAGATAAAAGTGATTTGTCTAAGTCACACAGCAAAGGTCAGAGCTGGTATACTAAAAATTATATTCTTTCAACTCCCAATTACATATGGAAGGAAGAAATAGTTCAAAGTTTAAATTTTTCCAGGAAACATACTGAAGAGTACATACATATCTCTTTTTATATTTGCATTCTTTATTGTGAATACATACAATAGATGAGAATGTATGTATGATATGTATTTAAATAATAATAATAACAATCTCACTTCACATCAAAAAATAGAATTCTACCAATATCTTGGAAGCCCCTTGTTTGTCCTCAGTTGTAAACTCCTACCTCATCACTTCCTTTTCAATTTATGATTTCATCACTAAAGAGATGAAATGATGCCATGGAGAACAGTGTTTTAAGAGAATGGATTGGAGCTAAAAAGGAAAGACCCATTTTTTTCAAGGACTCATAAAAACTAAAAGTAGCTCGTTTTCCCCAAGGAAAATTGATAAATTACAATCAACACCAAAACTCATACTCAAATTCAAGGTTAGAGAAGAAATCCTACAATAATACTAGTAAAAGATGTAGGAAAAAATCAACCTGGCATGGCTTTCACTCGGCAGCGTTGGTTTTCTGAAAATGGAATAATGCTTACAAAGCTCAGAAGGGAAAACTGTGTTACACAAGTAGTCTATATCTTACTTATTATTAAGGAAAAATCTGGAGATGTAAATAAGTCTTATGAAATTCAAAAATGTGAATGGAATTTACAGTAATAAATGTCAAGTAAGAAAATATTTAATATATTCAACAAAAATAGTCCTATAATTCAAAATATTGCCGACGTATATAAATAAGTTTTACTCAATTTATAACAACTTATGTAAATTCTATTTGTAACTTTAACAACTTCCTTTATTATTTATCTTATAGCATATAATAATCTCTAGAGTTCAGAGAGTAATAAGTTATGTGAATGAACAGAGGGGTTTTTTTGTTTGCATTAATGAAACTTGTGCTTTGATTCCGACAGGACTTTTTAAATTTGCATTTTATACAGAATATTTTTAAAGGAATCCAAATCATTGTTATATGATTTTTCATAAGTATTTTTAAATTTTTATTGGAGTATAATTAAATCATTTATTATCAGTGTTACTTATGGGAGGAAATTTGGAAACAAGATTTTAATGTAAATTAATTTGTTCATGGGAGTTGCAACAAAATGCATATTTACCTTAACCAGAAAGATATTACACCTCATTGTCATAAACTGAAGATGTTATGATTGCAAAGCTCCAATTGAGAAAACTTGGTCCAGAATTTTTCCAGTGGGCTCATTAATATTGCTAATAATGGATGAAGAAAGATGTATACTTTGCACTCATCTTAAATCAGGTAAATGGAGTTGTTACTGGCTATCATCAATACTAATTATATTTCCCCTCAAAAAAGGTTATAAAAGGACTCAAAATTCCTTTCCTTAGAGCCAAAAAATTTGTGTCGAACTCCATAAAATGTAGGAAGTCCATATCTACATAGACTATTCATCCTACAAAGGTCAAAAACTCTGTTATAATACTGGAATGTTTTGAATGTTTTGTTTTGTCCTTAATTGTTTAAAATTAGTGGATATGATGCAGCAGAATAATAATTGTCCGCCTATGTAATAGGTTCCAAGTATACTAGGTTTTCCAGCTCTTTGATTAATTAAATAGTACACCAAGCCTAGAAGGGAGTCATCCTCACAGTTGGCAAGTATCTATTATGTGGTATTTACAATTAAAGAGGAAATTTGACACATCTGTGCCTAAGGAATCATGATATTTAAAGAGCACATCACTTTTTTCCCTTTCAATTCATCAAGACATTAATTCAATCAGAACATTTAATTTAGATATCTGATTGATGTCAACATATATTAAAATATTAAAATAAACTTTGGAAAGCTTAATGATCCTCTGGAGTTTATTTGAACGATGAACTGTGTACATGTTCCATACACAGTAGCATGGAGATTTAACTTTATGATCATATGCTTTATCTGAAGGTGATTATAAATTCATGAGGAACCTCTCTTCGTTGTGTTGGTTTTCAACTTGTTCATCATCTATCTTTTGAAGAATCCTGTAGACTTTTATAACCACACAACTAATCAATATAATAAATTCTGAGTCCTGGAGGAATATACTCATGTTAATAATCATCTTATACTCAGTTCTTCTTTGTCTTTCACCCTTAGATTCCATTTGCTTTCATGCTCTTGGGATTCCTGCCAGGGAAACTGGCAAACCCTGCAAATCCTTGGTGTATAATCTGTCTGCTCCCAGATAAATTCTTATACAGGAGTATATAGGGATTTAGCTCAGGAGAGCTAAAATGAATCGGCGGCAAAGAGGGGTGATGAACCATTCCAAGGAAAATAAGCATCCTCTGTTAGACAATGAAGCACGTAAAGTCCTTAAGACTTTTTGTTCCTAACTAATAAGCATCTACTGTATAACACAGAGAACTCAACTCAATACTCCATAATGGCCTACATGAGAAAAGAATCTAAAAAGGAGTGGATACATGTATTTGTATAACAGATTCACTTTGCTGTACACCTGAAACTAACACAACGTTGTAAATCAATTATACCCCAATAAAAATTTTAGAAAAAAGAATCAGATCAAATCGTACTCTTGTAACCTATGGTACAGTTCCATGTACATAATAGATTCTCAACAAAAATACATTGTATTGAAAAATTTAAAAAGAAAAAGACTTTTTGTTCCTGAAAAGATGTTTCAAGTACTTGTAAGAATGGGGATAGGGACATGTTGTTTCTACTTTCAAAATATTTCCTGATATATTAGGGAGTCCAACAGTACCAAATTTATGTGTGTCTATTCAAAAGTTCCGTTTAGTGAGAATTGTTCCAATGCTTCACTATCACTGCCCTTTTTTGAACATAAGATGCCTGGTAGAGCTGTGTATTTATTAGGTTCTTCTAATCTACAAACATCGCATTCGTGTTCTAGGATTAACTTCAGCCGTGTCTGCCCTTTACATACTTCAGATAAGGGATTACTTTAAAAATAGCAAGGAGGCTCTCTAATCTTTCTAATTTTTTAATCAGGTTTCTTGAATTTATGAATTTAGGACATTAAATTTGTACTTTACTGTATATACTCTCTAGGGCAGCAGAATATTTCAGAATGCCCAATAAGCTTTGTAATTGTCATTGATGCCGTATGTCTGGTGCTAAGTCCACTTTTTCTACCAATGTTCAACTCTCCATCTCTCTTTAACCCTATGCCGCTATTGTTTATAACTAAAGCGATCGTAGTACCACTGCCTTGGATTATTACTGTTTCATTTTTTTCTCCAACAAGGAAACTGTCCATAAATTAATTAAATATATGACATACCAAATTCCAGAATCCTATTTTGAGGGTCCTTTTCCTGGGCCTACTCATGGTACTAATTACTGTATCAGTTCTGGTCCCAGAAGGATGGCTTCTCAAAGAGAAAATTAAAGAGAATTTAATAAGGAGGTCATGTATAAAAGTATGGGTAGAATTAAGGGAACTAACAAAGGAAGATTAGGAACCCAGTAACTAGCAACCATGTGAATTATTATTCATAGGTCTAAATGGAGAAGAACTTTGGTAAATTGAACCTGAGGAAAATTTCAATTTGGCAGAGGATGGCCAAAAAGGAGCTATGGCTACAGGTAGAAAATTGATGCCACTAATTCAGCCACAGACTGGTGGGAGAGAACCAAGAATATAATTCCCCCCAAACTTCCTTCCAACCCACAGTCTCCTGCCAATACTTTGCATTATCTGAACCCAACTAGAAATCAAGAGGAAAGGAATCCCAACTAATGCAATAAAATAAATTATCCTCATAGAGCACAGAGAAGGGCAAAGAAGGGTAAGGAGTGTTTCAGAAGTGATAAATACAGAATAAACTTCCCACTCTATCAAACTTCATTGGCCTAAAATAATAATTGTGTTCCCACTGTTTTCCTCTTAGTTTACCAGATTGAGAACTGCTATATCCATTGACATAATTCCAGGAATTTCTGTGGCCTCAAAGAGTAGTAACTCCACACCTTTGTCACCCTCTTCTATAGATTTCTTGGTTATGTTCATAAGACTGGACTTTTGCTATTGCATTCCTCTGTTTAGAACTATGGGCCTCTCAACAGCTACTCACCATGTCCTATCCATAAAGTGGAATCCACCACTGCCCCTATATCTTATTGAGTCTCAAGAGATTTTTTTTTTTGGTTGAGTTCAGATAACTTATCTGAGGTCAACTGGATATATTCATTTCTCTGTAACTCAAGGTGAAAGAAGGAAGGAAGGGAGGGAGGGAGGAAGGAAGGAAGGAAAGAAAGAGAAAGAAAGAAAGGTAGAAAGGAAGAAAGAAAGAAAGAAAGAAAAGAAAGGGAGAGAGAAGAAAGGAAGAAAGAAAGGGCAGGAGGGAGAGGGAGAAGGAAGGAAGGAAGGGGAGAGAGGAAAAGAGGGAGGGAGGGAAGGGGGAAGAAAGAGAGAAAGAAAAGAAGACTACACATCTAAATTTGAATTCATCGTAAATCACACCATTCGAATCTGTTCCTCTGTGCATTCTCCATCCTAGTGAAAGGCACTGCTTTTCTTTTAGTTGCAAGCATCAGATATCCTTGAGTTAGCACCGACTTTTTTCCATTATGCACTTTAACCTACTTCCAGTTAGTGTCAATATCCTGTTAATTTGACCATCTAAATATTTCTCAATCAGTCCTTTTGCCTGATTCGCTAATGTTAGCTAAATGTCTGCCTTTCTCAATTTGCAACTGCATTGCTTCAGTAGCTTCCTAACTCATCACTTTGCCCATAGATCTGTCCTTCCTTCTGGAGTGCTGTCTCAGTGATCTGTACAAAACACAAATCTTGATACCAGTGACCTAAACGTCATTTATGACTGTTCTCATATTGGCACACAACCTTCATGATCTGGTCCCTCCCTGTGTATGAAGCTGATTCTCCTTCATTTTATAAGTAACTAATGATACAGCAATGCTTATGGTTCTTCAGATATCTGTTTCTTCAATATGGAATACTATTTCAATTCATTCTTCTGAATTTATCTATCTTCAAACTTACTTAAAGTGTCCATTCCCTTCAAGAATCTTCTCTTACTTTTTTTTCTGAATTGTTACTCTCTGCCCCCATAATTACTTTGCTTGCTTCTGTCATACAGTATTATAAGTATCTGCTTTTCCACTAGTCTGAAATACTTGACTGTAAGACTGAGTCTTATTTATGTTTTGAGGTTTACAGCTCCAGTATCCAACAAAGTATCTGAAACATTGTAGATATGAAAAGAATATTTAATGAATAATGAATGAATGTTTGGATCTTTAAAAGATATATTCCTGAATAAAGATCACTCATTTGAATGTTTAGACCTGAAGAGTCCCCAACATATGATGGGATTGGACTCCGTGGAGCTAAGAAGTAACAAATCGTTATTTCCACTAGTATAATGCTGGCCCCTGACTGATGTGGCAACACTACCTGGCTAGTTTCTTGTAATCAGGTAAATAACTCTTTTTCTTTCTCCTGTCCTGATTCATTGACCTCTAGCTAAAGTACTTTATACTTTCTTTTCTCTAACTCCTATGTGTTGCTCAATTTATCAATATTGACTTATTTCCAAGTCATGAATTTTATCATTTTTCTAACATGTTCTTATTGCCCAAACATATATGCAAATTCTCATTTAGATTTGCTTTCAGAGCCAAAGAAATAACAGCTTTACATATTCTCAACAACTGCAAATATTTCTCCTAAAACACTAATTGTATTTGAAGTTACTAAAAATCATTTAGAATCAAATCTACCAAATAAGGTGAATTAGAAGATTGGATAAAACAGTTTTGACCAAGTACACAAAGTTCATATAAAGTAACATCACTAATTTATTCATGAAAATACCACACAGATGTCTAAAAAGTATAAGACAAAAATAAATAAACATGTAAGAGGCTGGCATCAAAAACACAAAGAATCACAAAATATCAATCACATTTTTTCAGTGTATTTTTATAATTTAAACTGAAATTAACTATTTTTTCAGTATAGTTTTAAAGTTTGAATTTAAGAATGAGAAAGAATGTGATGGAAAAATATTGAAACAAACAAAGCACCTGCTCTCCCAAACTTGGATATGCTTGATCCCAGTCATCTGGTCACAATGTGTTCTCATGTATTAGTTTTCCTGGGCTGCCATAACAAAATACCACAGACTGGGTAGCTTAAACAACAGTAATTTATTTTTACACAGTTCTGGAGGCTAGAAGTTCCAGATTGAGGTGCCAGTAGATTCTGTTTCTGGTGAGGCCTCTCTTTTTGGCTTGCAGACAGTTACCTTCATGCTGTGTCTTTACATGGCTTCTTCTCTGTGTGCACATCAGAGAGAGAGTGAGATCGCTAGTGTCTTTCCCTCTTCCTATAAGGACACCAGTTCTGTTGGATTAAGGCCCCACCCTTATGACTTCAGTTAACTGTAATTATCTGTTTAAAGGCCCTGTCTCAAAATACTGTCACATGGGGGGTTAGGATTTCAGCAAGTGAATTTTGTGTGGAGGGTGGGCACAATTCAGTCCATAACATCTTCTCAGCAAATACCATACCCTAAAACCAGATCTGATAAATGTAGTATCAGGAAAGGAGGCAAGTATACTTACATTGAGGAAAGCTTTACTCAAACATTTTAGGGAAAAAGTACAGATGAGGGGGTATTAATTTCCATCTTCAAAACTAACTTCTACGGTCTGAAGTTGAAAATATAGCAGAAAATAGCAGATAGTTCTGAAAGAATAAAACAAAGTATCTTTTAAACCAATCACAAATTAAAATGCAGAACTAAAGCCTGCCAAATGTTTTTTCTCTGCTAACACTTATTCCTCGGCATTATAAAAGGAAATTTTAGTTGTATATTTTTAGTCATAAAACCTGTCATAATTGACCTATGATGAACATGCTTTGCAAGTTTATTATATAATTGATAGGGTTTATGTAAACATAAGCTAAACCAAGTGACATTCAAAGAAGGTGACAGGAGAAAGATAAATCTTTATCATTTTGGAAATTCTTTAGTGTAAGCAAAAAGATCTCTGGCACTTGAATATGCATGAGTATTTTGAATATGCATGACTGTTAAAATGAGCGAAGTTTGCTGACCTTTAGTTCTAGGGTCACAAGAAAGTCAAAAACAAGAACATTCTATTAAGAAAAACTTTACTGGTTAAAGAAATAATCTGAAAATTAATAACTGAAAGTCAGTTTTATGCAAAATAATCATGTCATTTTCTAGGAATGAAATTATTCTCCAGTTTCAAATAGGTCTTAAATCTTGCAAGTTCTTGTAGTGTTATTTACTACTTATGTAAATAACTGATATTAAACTTCTATCTTTCTTTTATTGTACACAAGATTTACTAGATGGACCTTCCAGAATCTATTTGATAAGGTCTAAACTGAACCACCCTACTGGCTCTCTTTCTACATTTTATTCTTTATTGCCTGATTCTGTTTTTCTGCTAGATCTCTAAATATTGGCTTGCTAGGGCTTGGTTAAAATTATGCATTTAACCAGAAAAAAAATCATGTAAGAAAATAAAGCTCAGTATACTTTTGACATGAAGAATAAATTGATCTTCTTACACATACTCAGATATAAAGCAGAGAATCTATTTAGTTACCAGGAATTAAATATCTAAATGTAAATAATCCAGATAAATTACAAATGAATTAGCTGGCATTTGGGAAAAGAACGTCTGTGCCTTGTTTCAAACTTAGGTTTAAAATACTCAAAAGTTTTATGATTAAGTGTGATATTACGTGTAGTTTTTTTCAAGATGCCTTTCATCAGATTGTTGGGATTTCTTTTTCATTCAGATTACTGAGAGTATGAGGAGTTTTTCCAAATCTTTTTTTATCTGCAACTGTTTAGTCATATGATTTATTTACTATACAGTTAACATGTTGAATTATATTGAATGATTTTTGAATGTTAAACTGACTTTTAATTCAATTAGTTGTAAAATGTTATCCTTTTTACATATTGCATGACTCAATTTGTTAATATTATGTGAAGTATTTTTCCGTCGATGTTTATAGTTTGCGTATCAGTTTGAGTACCAGGTTTCCATGAGTCTCATAAAACAATTTATATAAAAAAATGATTCTGTTTATTTCCTGAATCTCTTATTGAATTTACTAGTGAGGTCATATGGCTGGAATTTTCTTTGTAATAACTTTTTTCCTAATAATAATTCTCTAACAGTAATATTTAAATTACCTAGTAGGTTATTTAAATTTTCTACTCCTTTTTTGTGTCAGTTTTTATAAGTTGTGTTTCTCCAGAAATTTATAAATTTCATCAAAATCGGAAAGTTTATTGCCAAAAAGTTTTCATAATATATTCTTACCTATTTAATGTCTGTATTATTTGTAGTAATTTTCTCTCCTTCCTTTCTAATTTCTATCGATCTGTTTTCTGTTATTTTTATTCTTGACTACTTTGGCTAGGAGATAATTAATTTTATTAATCTTTTCAGGAACCTACTTATCACCATGTTTTTCTCTATTTCTTGTACATTTCATTGATATCCACCATTATTCTTATTCACTCATTTCTTCTACCTAACTAGGTTTAATGTGCTCCTTGTTATCTACTGTTCTAAGGTGGAAGCTAAAATGATTGATTTTATACTTTTGTATGACAGAAGCATTTAAATCTATAAATTTCTCTCTAAGCAGTGCTTCATTTTTGACAGTTATTTTTCCTGTCAAAGCAATTCTTGGTTGACAGTTTCATTCTTTCAGCACTTTAAAAATAATGTCCCATTATCTTCTGCCTTCATTGTCTGTGATGAGAAGACAGCTGTCATTCTTAACCTTTACCCACTGTATGAAATGTGTTTCGTTTTTTTATTCCTTTACCCACTATATGGAATGTGTTTTTAAAATAGTTTATTTTTTATTTTCAGCAATTCACCTCTGATGTGCTTAAGTGTATTTCTATTTTTGTTTTTTTTTAAATCTAGCTTGGACACATTAATATTTCCATATCTTTGGGTTGATGTCTATTTGTAAAATTCTCAGATATTATCTATTCAAGTATTTCGTCTTCTCCATTTTCATTCTCTTTCTTGATAGTATTATAGACTATTTGGCATTTTTCTATGGATCATAGGTACCCTGCTCCATTTTTGACTATTTTTTCTCTTTGATTAACTTAATGATAATTTCTGTTGATCTATCTTTGTGTTAATAATTATTGGCTATGCAATCAATTTTTAAGATATTAAGTTGAATTTGTCACCTCAGATATCACATTTTTTAAATTTCTAGCATTTTCAGTTGGCTCAATTTTTATAATTTCATCTCTATATTGATATTACTCATTATGCACATTTTCCATTCTTTACACTAATCTTTTATCATATTTATCATAGTTATTTTGAAGTTTTTTGGTAATTCCTACATTTTATCCATCTCTTAGTCTGCTTTTATTGAACTTTTCTTCTCTTAATCATGAGTCACCTTATCCTGCTTCTTCACCTGCCAGACAGTGTATGCTAGTAAATAGTACAAGTGAAGATAAACAATATTTACACCCAGAACAGGGATACCTCTTCTTCTCTAAGCCCACTAATCTGAATTGAGCAGAATGTATGCTGCATTGAAGTTAGTCCCAGTTTCTTACTTGGTTCAATGTTTTAAAATGGGATTTGTATTAAATGTTTAACTTGGCTTGATATCTGAATACCAGCAACACGTATTCAGGATATTTTGCTCCTCTCCAGCCTAGCACCTAGCTTTCTGAATCATGGGGAATTTTACTCTGCTTTACCACATGGCTGCCAGTTTTTTGGTGTTATAATGGAGTTTTTGTAGACTCTAATTTCAATCCTGGCACTGAATCTCTCTACCTTAATTCTCTGTCTCCAACATTTGAAAGATCTCTGTTGTATCAACACACTTAGCAAAGACTCAGAGAGCTTCAAAGTGATTTCTTTCAGATCTCCTCTTGCACACCCAGCCTTCAGGGGCCAGAAGCCAACATCCATTGGCTTGCTCTCAACAAAGTCCAAGAATGTGTGGGAGAAATGTTTGTTTGTTTGCGGTACGTGGGCCTCTCACTGTTGTGGCCTCTCCCACTATGGAGCACAGGCTCTGGGCGCACAGGCTTAGTGGCCATGGCTTATGGGCCTAGCTGCTCCACGGCATGTGGGATCCTCCTGGACCAGGGCACGAAACCGCGTCCCCTGCATCAGCAGGCAGACTCTCAACCACTGCGCCACCAGGGAGGCCCTGGGAGAAATGTTTTTCAACTCTCTGGTCCTGCTTCCATCTTACATGATTCATTGGTTAGTTTCTCAGTACCCCTTTTGGCCCTGGCTTTCAGTATTCTCTTCAGAGATGTTCTTTGGGAAAGTGCAGATGGTGGGTACAAACTATAACAGGAGCTCCTGGTAATTTCCATGTGTTAAACCAGCTCCCACATGCATGCTAAAGTTTATTTAAAATGTGACTTTTTTCTTACCCATATTTAATGCAAATCCCTCCTCCTCATGCCTCTTTGTCAGGTATGAATATAGCTTTAGGTATCTTTTTCCTAAGAATTTCTTGGCATTCTCTATACTTTAATGAATTTAGGTTTATTAGAGTCTTCAGCTCTCTCATGAGGGAATAACATTATAGTCTGCTTTGTTTTTGTATTTAAGGTTGGGAATAAAAGTCATGAGACTTCCTATATCCTATTAAGAAGCAAAATCAAGTTTTGTTTTTGTTTTTACTGAAAACATAATCACAAGTTAGACATTAGCTTTAAAATAAAAATTGGTTTCTTTTGACTGTTATATGAATAAAGGCATCTTAAGGTGTTCTTTAAATTTCTTCAACTTTTTAACAACTTTTCTTTAGTCAAATAACTATTGGGCATCCACTTTCCATTGTGTCTCCATATAATTGTTGATATTTACTGTAAAATGAATCACATCAAACATTATGCATTAGCTTAAAAAATGAAATCTAGACAGTTAGAAAGACAGAGTTTGGAGTTTTCCCTTAAACATTGAAACAAAACAAAAGAAAAATTACAAATCACACAAGACATTTCTCATAGAAATAAGGCCCACTTGTACTCTTGGAAATTTTCAGTGATAACCACATTTATTTTTTAACCAACTTTTCAAATACTGTGGCATTATTATACTTTGATTCATATCTCCATTTTTTACAAAGATTTCCAAAGATACTGTGGTTATATATGGACCACATACATCGTCTCTGTTTCTTCAACCACATTTTCTCTAAGTTCTGCTCTAATTATAACAGTGACACTTTAAATTGTTTTTCCTTAAGTCTTTTGTTTTTGATTAAAATAGACTTTCTTCCAAAAATACGAAAGTACAGAAAAGGGCAGTGATGAAAGATCTTGCAGAGTACCGATAAGGAAGAACTTAATTTGTCCACCATACTTATTGATTAAAAATAAACAAACACCCAAACAGAGAGAGAGAGAGAGAGAGGGATCGAATGTATAATAAAATTATTTTCTAGTGATAAATTGAAAACTGTTGCAATGGCTACACAGAAAAGGCAAATTTCATTCAGTTACCTGGTGATATATTCCTGTCCATTAAGGATATGACCATGAATAAAATTCAGTATTGGTGTCTGATATTAATAGATTAAGACTGCCTTTAGATCCATGTTTTCTATTCTGATATATGATGACAATTAATGCCATTGTGAAAATCTATCAGTACCAATCTGAATCTTGGACACACAGGAATCATGTTTGTTCATGCATATGTGATTTTAAAATGTATTCACAGTGTTTGCTGATTGCATTTATATTATAGTAAAATTAATTAAATGGATATGGTAAACTTAAAGGGACCAAAAACAGAGTAATTACTTGATATTTTATCATTATAATGAAAACGTATTTCTATATTTTCCACCTAAAATTTATGAAACTATATTTCATTGGAAAAATAAAAATATCTATGTTAGTATTAAGAGTACAAGTAAATGTATAGTGATAAAACAAATCATCATCATACATATTTTTCCTAGTATGTTATTTTCCTGAGCAAGTCATCTCTTCCTCTTTTTACCTGAAATAATTTAAAAAATACTGATGCTTTCATGTGATAATGTGGGCCCAATACTTCCTAATTTTACCTAGTTCTAAAAACTAACAAACAAAAACCTGTTAAGCAGAAAGTCGTGTCCCAGTTTTCTTGGTTAGAAATAGGAAATAATTAGAATCTTAATAGATTCCCCATTTGTTGTTTGTACTTTTGAGACAAGAAAGGGTGAATGCAAGGTAAACTTTTAGATGCTCCTCATTCCCTAATCATTTCACATGTTTCTTGGCAACTCTGCTGCTTAAAACTCAAGGGATTTAATGCTTAATGAGAATGGTTTTTTTGATTAGGAAAAAAAAACATATAATCTATGACTTTTGGTATGCTCTAATACACGTTAAAAAGTCTACCAAGAATGGGAAAAATCCATTAAAAATATTTAGAATAATTAGCATCTAAAAATAGTTTTCATTGGTTTGCCATCTTTAAACAACTCATTTCAATATGTAATTATTTTAAAAAATATTAGTGAGATATTTTACCTTTGTGTTTTTTTTTTTTTTTTTTTTTGCGGTATGTGGGCCTCTCACTGTTGTGGCCTCTCCTGTTGCGGAGCACAGGCTCCGGACGCGCAGGCTCAGTGGCCATGGCTCACGGGCCCAGCTGCTCCGCGGCATGTGGGATCTTCCCGGACCAGGGCACGAACCTGTGTCCCCTGCATCGGCAGGCGGACCCTCAATCACTATGCTACCAGGGAAGCCCTGTTTTACCTTTTTTTACTTAGAAATTCTGACTAGCCACATTTCAAGTGCTCAATAGCCACAAGTGACTAGTAGACGCTATGTTAGAAAATGAACCTCTAGACTCTTAATTCAAACAACATTTAATGAGCATGCTATAAGCCATATGCTGAGCTAACTCCTAATTAAATAAATCAGTTTCCTGAATTTTAGAATTTGGTGACATAGGAAGGTTAACAAATAGTCCATATAAAACAGATAATTCCACAGAGTTTAAGTGTAATTTGGAGACATGGGATCATATAGACACTTTCCTTTACAGTGACGAGATAGGTATATATTTGTTTTTGAAAGGTTTCTCAAATTCAGAACAGAAAAGGTTAAAAAGAAGTGTTAAAAATACCTGAAAGTTATTTAAAGTTTTTTGAATCTTCTCAATGACTTTAATATAGTAGTAACTGTAGTAACCTTAAGATCACTTAGGGAGCCTTATTAAAATGCATCTGTCTTAGTTATACTAACAGAAATTCTGATTTAATGGGTGTTTTCTGGGTCTGGGAAATCGTATCCATTTATTAAACATCCCCATTGTTTCTGGTACAAGTAGCCCATACATCACACTTTGAGAAACACTGTTCTAGTGTCTGAGTTTTTCCTTTAGTCAACAGTCTTTTACAGTTTTTTCTCTGCATTAGCACTTTGAAGAAGCAAAAATTAGGGGAAATTTCTCTAAGTTATCTATCTATTTGTTCACTTATTTTTACATTTTACACATAAAGGAATTACCAACATTAGCTCTTTTTCAACATTTTCAATGTTTTTCTCTCTGAATGTTTCTTATTCATATTATGCTGTTTATGTTTTATGAGTCACATTAATTGAATTTCTCTAAGTATGTTAATTAAGGGCTTTTTTGGGAATTATTTTGTTTCTTCCAAGTTCAGTTATTGGGATTATTTATCTTTATTTTGCAAAACAATTATTTTGCACATGTATGATGATCTTGGTGGTCTATTGGATCTACTTTACCAAAATAATCACACATCAACATCAAGTTTGTTTTCACTGACTAACAAGTCTTCTTTTGAGAGCTATAGAATATAGCCTTTTCTTTTAAACATTCTTCTGCCCTCCAATTTTTTGCCAAATGTTTTAGGGTTTTATGTTGTTGATTCTGATTAATCGCTCATTCTTTTTTTAGATCTTTTTTTCTTTTATTTATTAAGATATGTGCTATATACATGGGTCTTTATTTTTCTTTTTGCTATATATTATATACATATATACACACACATATAGAGACACACATACATATTTATATATGTATATATAAATATCTGTTATGTTCATTCACATATTTATATTCATTATGTTCATTTTTAAAATTTTTTATTTGTTTTTGAATTTTATTTTATTTTTTTAATACAGCTGGTTCTTATTAGTTATCTGTTTTATACATATTAGTGTATATATGTCAATCCCAATCTCCCAATTCATCCCACCACCACCACCACCCCCGCCTTCCCCCACTTGGTGTCCATACGTTTGTTCTCTACATCTGTGTCTCTATTTCTGCCTTACAAACAGGTTCATCTGTACCACTTTTCTAGATTCTACATATATGTGTCTCTTTAGTTATACCTATTCTAGGTTTATCAAAAAGGAAGCACTTGATATAATTACAGTATAGTCTGAAACCAAGAGATATTAGAGAAAAGGATGAAATAGGTTGGCCCAGGCACCCATCCTCAATATGTAGCTAGGCTTAGGAAGGCTTTTTCAGAGACTTGTCAAAATGTAATGATTAAGAGTACTACCTTTGTTCTAATCCTGCCTCTACCATTTCCAAGTTATGTAATGTTGGGCAAGTTATTTAACCTCTGTGTCTTGCTTCCTTTATCTGAAAATACAAATCATACTAGTAACCATCTAACTCAAGATGTGCTATATAATAATTTATGCTAAAGTAAACTTAAGAATTGTTAGATACTATGAAGTAGAACTGCCTTTGATCTCATCCAAAGACAATGATGACTGATGGATAAAAACTGGTTGTTCTTTAGATACTTTAACTTCATGGACTCCAAAAATACTGTTGTAATACTTCTGTGTGCTTACATTATATATCAAATTAGAGTGTGAATTTTTATCTGGTGCTATTTTAAATTATGAAAGATATTTTATAACCTAATATGGAAGCAGATTGATGCAGTTGAAGCAGCACTGGACCGGAAGTCCAGTGTGATTTACCTAGTTGAAATCACTTAAAGTCTTGAACTTTACTTTCCTCATCTTTACAATAAGGAGATTTGACTTGATAACCTCTGGGGTCCTTTAAATCTTCTCACTCATCGTTGTGAGTACAGTTTCCATATTTAAAGTGTCTTATTTAAATCACTCCCTCCTCCTATTTTAATGAAATAGTTATGTAAAACATATCTGTTCATTTGTTATTCTAAATGCTGTCAGAATGGGTGTCAGGAATCAAGGAGACAGACAAGAGCTGTCATTTACTAATGAGTTACTTTATTGATGAGGAATTATATATTCAAGCAATAATTGAACTTTATCCTACTTCACTGATATATTTATAGCTGAACTTACTTAATATTCTTGATCAGGCAAAATATCCCCTCAGGATAGATAGTCTCAGTAAAGTTGTTTAACGATGTTCTGGACCTCAAATCCACACATGTATATCAGTATTTTAATGGAAAATTTTGCTATTCTTCTATATTCAACTCTTCATAAATGGGGGGAGGGCTTAATGCACCTGTGAGCATTTAGAAACGAAATTAAATAGATATCACAGAAAAGGAAATCAAGTTAAATGATTAGTCCATTAATCAAGCTTATTTGTCACTTCATTTGTCATTGAAGTCGTGATGACACCTGGAAATCAAGATTAAGTCAGACAACAAAACTAAATATGCTCTCATTTTGAGTTTAATTTCTTCCATCTGCAAGGCTTCAAATGGCCATTTAAAAATTCTCCATTATGTTATGGCGCCAACTAACACTGGGAAAAGAAACTTAGAACAAGTTATTTATAGGACCATTATTGATGCAAATACATAACTAAAGATCTCTTAGTAAATAACTTATTGTTAATCCTGGCTTATACAACTTCAAAATTATTTGCATATATCAATAATTTGCAAGTCCTGAAAAATCATCTTTTCTATATCTATATTTTGTATAGGTACTTTCTTCTCCCACAAAGAATGTTCTTGTTCAGTCTTACCATTTTCAAGAGACAACTTAAAAGCCATATTTTTATAAATTTTTAAAATCTCTCGCTTCCACCATTATTGGCATAGGTCTGTTTGCTCCCAGAGTTTTCTGGTAGTAATGTGTATACATGTCTCTATTTTACCCTTAAGTTGTTTACCTAAATTATTTTTTCAAATGTTAATACTCTAAATAGGATTATCATTTTTTAAGGGCAGATATTGGTTCTTATGTTTCCTCATTGTGTCTTTGATGCCTGGCACTCAAATTGGTAACAACTCAGTAAGTGGTACAAAATGTCCTCTTATAACAGGACAACACTGCTCAATAAATGCTAGCTAATAATTGTGAAATTGAGATTTCTATAGATAAACACTGTTAAAGTGATGCAAATTTTCTGTGAGAGCATAAATTGAATCAATGTGTATCATTGCTTATGCACTGGTCTGAATGGGGCAGCCCATGTCTTAAAAAGGGAACAAATAAAAGAAGCTATAGCGTTTTCTTAACTTTGGCTTGATTTCTGAGGTTTCAGCCCCAATTTTGTCATTTTTCTAGATTATCTCCCTTTCATTCCAAATTTTAATCATTTGTTTTAAGCAGTGTGCAAATTCAGAGCAACCTGAACTAGGGAAACATCAAATTACTGCAGATTAAACCTCTGTCTTGGTACTAAACTTGCTTTAAAATGTTTTCTCCTTTCTTATCCATTAATTGTTTTCTTTATCCTCCAAACTCCAATTATGCAGGACCTCATTCATATAATATTTAAAACATTGTTCTTATTACAGATATTAATACATCATCATTTAGATAATTAGAAATTATGAACAAGAAAAATTTTAATATTTCCTGGAATTAAGTTCTCAAAGGCAGGCATTTCTACTAGTTTTGTACACATCCAATCTTTTTCTCTTCTAATAATGATGTAAAATTGTGCATATTATATATTATGCACTGTATGTAACACATTATGTGTCATGCACACAGATACTTTTGCAAAAATTGCTTATTATTTATCTCAATATTTTAACTTGATATTCCTATTGGAGATAACTCTTTATGTCATTGTATATGTGAATACATCTCTATTTTTACATTCCTTATATGGTACGATAATTGTTTGACAAATGATTTACATATCTAAATATATTTTGAACTCAGTGGGGTCAAGCCGTGCCATATAACAAGAATGATAATGGTGATGATGACGGTGATAACAATAAGAAGAAAGCGGAAGAGGAGGAGAATAGAATCTTAACACTGAGTATTTGTGTAGCTATTCTATAAGTAGGTGCTAATGTCCTTCATATTTTACAGAAGAGGAAACAAAGTTTATATAATTTACTTATGTTACGTACCTTCCAATGGAAAACCAAACACAAGCAAGGTAAATGTCATACCCATGCTTTCACTGTTCCATGTTTTATAAACTAAAATGTATTTCATCAATGTCCTATTTGAGTGGGTTTAGGTCTTTCTTTTTTTCTTCTTCTGTTACAAAGAACACAGTGTATAGTTTTATATATATATATCTTTGCATATATATTTTTAACATTTTATTGGAGTATAATTGCTTCACAATGGTGTGTTTGTTTCTCCTTTATAGCAAAGTGAATCAGTTATACATATACATATGTCCCCATATCTCTTCCCTCTTGAGTCTCCCTCCCTCCCACCCTCCCTGTCCCACCACTCTAGGCGGTGACAAAGCACCGAGCTGATCTCCTTGTGCTATGTGGCTGCTTCCCACTAGCTATCTGTTTTACATTTGGTAGTGTATATATGTCCATGCCACTCTCTCACTTTGTCACAGCTTACCCTTCCCCCTCCCTGGGTCCTCAAGTCCATTCTCCAGTAGGTCTGCGTCTTTATTCCCATCTTGACTCAAGGTTCTTCATGACCATTTTGTTGCTGTTGTTAGATTCCATATATATGTGTTAGCATAAGGTATTTTTTTTTCTTTTTCTGACTTACTTCGCTCTGTATGACAGACTCTAGGTCCATCCACCTCACTACAAATAACTTAATTTTGTTTCTTTTAATGGCTGAGTAATATTCCATTGTATGTATGTGCCACATCTTCTTTATCCATTCATCTTTCGATGGACACTTAGGTTGCTTCCATGTCCTGGCTCTTGTAAATAGAGCTGCAGTGAACATTGTGGTACATGACTCTTTTTGAATTATGGTTTTCTCAGGGTATATGCCCAGTAGTGGGATTGCTAGGTCGTACAGCAGTTCTATTTTTAGTTTCTTAAGGAACCTTCGTACTGTTCTCCACAGTGGCTATATCAATTTACATTCCCACCAACAGTGCAAGAGGGTTCCCTTTTCTCCACACCCTCTCCAGCATTTATTATTTGTAGATTTTTTGATGATGGCCATCCTGTCTGGTGTGAGAGGATATCTCATTGTAGTTTTCATTTGCATTTCTCTAATGATTAATGTTGTTGAGCATTCTTTCATGTGCTTGTTGGCACTCTGTATATCTTCTTTGGAGAAATGTCTATTTAGGTCTTCTGCCTATTTTTGCATTTAGTTGTTTGTTTTCTTGATATTGAGCTGCATGAACTGCTTATAAATTTTGGCAATTAATCCCTTGTCAGTTGCTTCATTTACAAATATTTTCTCCCGTTCTGAGGGCTCTCTTTTTGTCTTGTTTATGGTTTCGTTTGCTGTGCAAAAGCTTTTAAGTTTCTTTAGGACCCATTTGTTTATTTTTGTTTTTATTTCCATTCCTCTAGGAGGTGGGTCAAAAAGGATCTTGCTGTGATTCATGTCAAGAATGTTCTGCCTATGTTTTCCTCTAAGAGTTTTATAGTGTCTGGTCTTACATTTAGGTCTTTAATTTTAAGTTTATTTTTGTGTATGGTATTAGGGAGTGTTCTAATTTCATTCTTCTACATGTAGCTGTCCAGTTTTCCCAGCACCACTTATTGAAGAAGCTGTCTTTTCTCCACTGTCTATTCTTGCCTCCTTTATCAAGGATAAGGTGACCATATGTGCGTGGGTCTTTCTCTGGGCTTTCTATCCTGTTCCATTGATAGATATTTCTGTTTTTGTGCCAGTACGATAATGTCTTGATTACTGTAGCTTTGTAGTGTAGTCTGAAGTCAGCGGGCCTGACTACTCCAGCTCCATTTTTCTTTCCCAAGATTGCTTTGGCTATTCAGGGTCTTTTGTGTTTCCATACAAGTTGTGAAATCTTTTGTTCTAGTTCTGTGAAAAATGCCAGTGGTAGTTTGATAGGGATTGCATTGAATCTGTAGTTTGCTTTGGGTAGTATAATCATTTTCACAATGTTGATTCTTCCAATCCAAGAACATGGTATATCTCTCCATCTATTTGTATCATCTTTAATTTCTTTCATCAGTGTCCTACAGTTTTCTGCATACAGGTCTTTTGTCTCCTTATGTACGATTATTCCTAGGTATTTTATTCTTTTTGTTGCAGTGGTAAATGGGAGCGTTTCCTTAATTTCACTTTCAGATTTGTCATCATTAATGTATAGGAATGCAAGAAATTTCTGAGCATTAATTTTGTATCCTGCTACCTTACCAAATTCATTGATTAGCTCTAGTAGTTTTCTGGTAGCATCTTTAGGATTCTCTATGTATAGTATCATGTCATCTGCAAACAGTGACAGCTTTACTTCTTCCTTTCTGATTTGGATTCCTTTTATTTCTTTTTCTTCTCTGATTGCTGTGGCTAAAACTTCCAAAACTATGTTGAATAATAGTGTGGAGAGTGGGCAACCTTGTCTTGTTACTGATCTTAGTGGAAAATAGTTTTAGTTTTTCACCATTGAGGACCATGTTGGCTGTGGGTTTGTCATATATGGCCTTCATTATGTTGAGGAAGTTCCCTCTAAGCCTACTTTCCGGAGGTTTTTGGTCATAAATGGGTGTTGAATTTTGTTGAAAGCTTTTTCTGCATCTATTGAGATATACATAAGGTTTTTCTCCTTGAATTTGTTAATATGGTGTATCACATTCATTGATTTGCATATATTGAAGAATCCTTGCATTCCTGGGATAAACCCCACTTGATCATGGTGTATGATCCTTTTAATGTGCTGTTGGATTCTGTTGCTAGTATTTTGATATTGGCCTGTAGTTTTCTTTCTTTGTGACATCCTTGGTTTTGGTATCAGGGTGATGGTGGCCTCGTAGAATGAGTATGGGAGTGTTCCTCCCTCTGCTGTATTTTGGAAGAGTTTGAGAAGGATAGGTGTTAGCTCTTCTATAAATGTTTGATAGAATTCACCTGTGAAGCCATCTGGTCCTGGGCTTTTGTTTGTTGGAAAATTTTTAATCACATTTTCAATTTCAGTGCTTGTGATTGGTCCATTCATATGTTCTATTTCTTCCTGGTTAATTTTCGGCAGGTTGTGCATTTCTAAGAATTTGTCCATTCCTTCCAGGTTGTCCATTTTATTGGCGCAGAGTTGCTTGTAGTAATCTCTCATGATCCTTTGTATTTCTGCAGTGTCAGTTGTTACTTCTCCTTTTTCATTTCTAATTCTATTCATTTGAGTCTTCTCCCTTTTTTTCTTGTTGAGTCTGGCTAATGGTTTATTAATTCTGTTTATCTTCTCAAAGAACCAGCTTTTAGTTTTATTGATCTTTGCTATCGTATACTTCATTTCTTTTTCATTTATTTCTGATCTGGTCTTTATGATTTCTTTCCTTCTGCTAACTTTGGGGTTTTTTTGTTCTTCTTTCTCTAATTGCTTTAGGTGTAAGCCTAGGTTGTTTTTTTGAGATGCTTCTTATTTCTTAAGGTAGGATTGTATTGATATACTTCCCTCTTAGAACTGCATCCCATAGGTTTTGGGTCTTCGTGATTTCATTGTCATTCGTTTCTAGGTGTTTTTAGATTTCCTCTTTGATTTCTTCAGTGATCTCTTGGTTATTAAGTAGTTCATTCTTTATCCTCCATGTGTTTGCATTTTTCACAGATTTTTTTCCTGTAATTGATATCTAGTCTCATAGTGTTGTGGTTGAAAAAGATACTTGATATTATTTCAGTTTTCTTACATTCACCCAGGCTTGACTTGTGACCCAAGATATGATCTATCCTGGAGAATGTTCCATGAGCACTTGAGAAAAAAGTGTATTCTGTTGCTTTTGGATGGAATGTTCTATAAATATCAATTAAGTCCATCTTGTTTAATGTATCATTTAAAGCTTGTGTTTATTTATTTTCATTTTGGATGATCTGTCCATTGGTGAAAGTGGGGTTTTAAAGTCCCCTACTATGATTGTGTTATTGTCGATTTCCCCTTTTATGGCTGTTAGCATTTGCCTTATATATTGAGGTGCGCCTATGTTGGGTGCATAAATAATTACAATTGTTATATCTTCCTCTTGGATTGTTCCCTTTATCATTATGTAGTGTCCTTCTTTGTCTCATGTAAGTCTTTGTTTTAAAGTCTATTTTGTCTGATATGAGAATTGTTACTCCAGCTTTCTTTTGATTTCCATTTGCATGGAATATCTTTTTCCATCCCCTCAATTTCAGTCTGTATGTGTCCGTAGGTCTGAAGTGGGTCTCTTGTAGACAGCATATATATGGTTCTTCTTTTTGTATCCATTCAGCCAGTCTATGTCTTTTGGTTGGAGCATTTAATCCATTTACATTTAAGGTAGTTATCGGTATGTATGTTCCTATTACCATTTTCTTAATTGTTTTGGGTTTGTTTTTGTAGGTCTTTTCCTTCTCTTGTGTTTCCTGCCTAGAGAAGATCCTTTAGCATTTGTTGTAAAGCTGCTTTGGTGGTGCTGAATTCTCTTAGATTTTCCCTGTCTGTAAAGGTTTTAATTTCTCAGTCAAATCTGAATGAGATCCTTGCTGGGTTGAGTAATTTTGGTTGTAGGTTTGTCTCCTTCATCACTTTAAATACGTCCTGCCACTCCCTTCTGGCCTGTAGAGTTTCTGCTGAAAGATCAGCTGTTAACCTTATGGGCATTCCTTTGTGTTTTATTTGTTGTTTCTCCCCGATGCTTTTAATACTTTTTCTTTGTATTAAATTTTTGATAGTTTGCTTAATATGTGTCTTGGCATTTTTCTCCTTAGATTTATCACGTATGGGATTCTTTGTGCTTCCTGGACTTGATTAACTACTTCATTTCCCATATTAGGGAAGTTTTCAACTATAATCTCTTCAAATATTTTCTCAGTCCCTTTCTTTTTCTCTTCTTTTTCTGGAACCCCTATTATTTGAATGTTGGTGCATTTTATGTTGTCCCAGAGGTCTCTGAGACTGTCCTCAATTCTTTTCATTCTTTTTTCTTTATTTTGCTCTGCAGTAGTTATTTCCATTATTTTATCTCCCAGGTCACTTATCCGTTCTCTTTACTCAGTTAATCTGCTATTGATCCCTTCTAGAGAATTTTTAATTTCATTTATTGTGTTGTTCATCACTGTTTGTTTGCTCTTTAGTTCTTCTAGGTCCTTGTTAAATGTGCCTTGTATTTTCTCCATTCTGCTTCCAAGATTTTGGATCATCTTTACTATCATTATTCTGAATTCTTTTTCAGGTAGACTGCCTATTTCCTCTTCATTTGTTAGGTCTGGTGGGTTTTTGCCTTGCTCCTTCATTTGCTGTTAGTTTCTCTGCCGTCTCATTTTGCTTAACTTACTTTGCTTGGAGGGGTCTCCTTTTTGCAGGCTGCAGGTTCATAGTTCCTGTTGTTTTTGGTGTCTCTCCCCAGTGGCTAAGGTTTGTTCAGTGGGTTGTGTAGGCTTCCTGGTGGAGGGGACTAGTACCTTTGTTCTGGTGGATGAGGCTGGATATTGTCTTTCTGGTGGGCAGGTCCACGTTTGGTGGTGTGTTTTGGGGTGTCTGTGGCCTTATGATTTTAGGCAACCTCTCTGCTAATGGATGGGGTTGTGTTCCTGTCTTGCTAGTTGTTTGGCATAGGGTGTCCAGCACTGTAGCTTGCTAGTCATTGAGTGGAGCTGGGTCTTGGCGTTGAGATGGAGATCTCTGGGAGATTTTCGCCACTTGATATTACATGGAGTTGGGAGGTCTCTTGTGGACCAGTGTCCTGAACTTGGCTCTCCCACCTCAGAAGCATAGTCCTGACACCTGGCTGGAGCACCAAGAGCCTGCCATCCACATGGCTCAGAGTAAAAGGGAGAAAAATAAATAAAGAAAGAAAGAACAAGATAAAGTAAAATAAAGTTATTAAAATAAAAAATAGTTATTAAAAATATTTTTCAGTAATAAAAAGAAGGAAAGAAAGAAAGAAAGAAGAGAGCAACCAAACCAAAAAACAAATCCAGCAATGATAACAAGTGGTAAAAACTATAGTTAAAAAAAAAAAGAAAGGACAGACATAACCTTGGGACAAATGGTAAAAGCAAAGCTATACAGACAAAATCACACAGAGACGCATACACATACACACTCACGAAAAGAGAAAAAGGGAAAAAAATATATATATATATCATTGCTCCCAGTGTCCACCTCCTCAATTTGGGATAATTCGTTGTCTATTCAGGTATTCCACAGATGCAGGGTACATCAAGTTGATTGTGGAGATTTAATCCACTGCTCCTGAGGCTGTGGGAGACATTTCCCTTTGTCTTCTTTGTTCACACAGCTCCTGGGGTTCAGGTTTGGATTTGGCCCCGCCTCTGCGTGTAGGTCGCCTGAGGGCATCTGTTCTTCGCTCAGACAGGACAGGGTTAAAGTAACAGCTGATTCGGGGGCTCTGGCTCACTCAGGCCAGGGGAAGGGAGGGGTTCGGAATGTGGGGCGAGCCTGCAGCGGCAGAGGCCGGCGGGACATTGCACTAGCGTGAGGTGTGCCGTGTGTTGTTTGCATATATTTTTAACTTAAGTGTAAAGAAGAGTATTGTGAAATTTTTAAATGTAAATAATAATTTTTTGTACCGCCTATCAGACTCTATAACGAAATATTATTTTAAAAATTTTGACTTTCTGCCAGATAAAAAAATTGTGATTATTTTATGTAACTGAATTCTTTATTTGTGAAATTGGAAATCTTATTAGTTTTCTTTGCATGTTTAATTCTATTGTGGATTAAACAACTCATGCTCTTGATAATTATTCACTTTTGTTTTCAGCAATTTATTGAACTATAATTTATATACAACAGGTTATACACATTTAAAATATACATGTCAATAAATTTTGACAGAAGTACCTGTGAAACCACCACCACAATGAAGAACAATCTTATTACTCCCCACAAATAATTTTCATTCCCCTTTGTAGTGCACCCCTGCATCCCTGATTCTGCTTTTTTATATTATTGATTAGTTAGCATATTTTAGAATTTTAAATAGAATCATAAGGAATAAAATTTTTTAAAGATTTCCATCAAATGTGGGAAGCTTATAGACATTATTTCATCAAATATATATTCTGCCCATTTCTCCTTCTGATTTTCTAATTATAAAAATATTGTGCCTCTTGATATTGTTCCAACAAACCCCTGAGGCTCTGTTCATTTCTCTTTACTTCCTCTCTCTTTTTTGGAACAACTGGATAATTTTTACTGATCTTCCTTCAAATGCATTGATTCTTTATCTGCCATCTTCATTATGTAGACAAAGATAAGTATAGTAAGGAATGACTTCAACGAGCTGCCAAATAGGAGGTTTCAGCTCTCATCCCCCACAACAGAAACATCAATTTAATACATTTCAATGGACAAAAACACCTTTATGGGCGCCCCAGAACCCAGATGAGAGATTACAGCAGTCATCAGGTGAAGCACAGAAATGAGGAAAGATGCATTGAAGAGAGCAGGAAGGACAGTTTCAAATGACCTGTATTTGCGTTTACCAATTCTTGCTTGATCTTGTCTGCTCTTTAACCCTTCTAGTGAATTTTTCAGTTCCATTATTGTATTCTTAACTTCCATAATTTCTCTTTGGCCTTTTTAAAAATGTTCTCTATCTCTTTGTTGAAATCCTCATTTTGTTCATACATCATTTTTCGGATTTCATTGAGTATTTTATGGCAGTTTTTAAAATTCTCTGTCAGATAATTCATACCTCCATAACTTTAGGGTCAACTTTTGGAGATTATTTTTTTGTTCCTCTGTTTGGGCTACATTTTCCTGTTTCTTCATTTTCCTTGAGACTTTGTGTGGGTGTTCGTGCATTTGAAAAAACAGTCACTTTTCCCAGTTTTTCTGGATTGGCTTCATATAAGGGAAGATCTTTGCCCATCAGCCCTGCTAGAGCTTCTGGCAGCTTCTCACAACTTTTCTGTGGGTATGTGTTCACTAGACTGTGTAAATTCATAATTAGAAGGATTTTCTGGTTTCTTATTCAGGAGTACATCATTTCTTGTTGCCTCTCATATCTGTCTGCTGTACTGTGGGTTCTCTGGAGCTGCAGCATACCACTCCACTCATTTTTTGGTTATCAGCAGGCCCCAGGCATCTAGATTTCTTCATTTCCCACCAGCACTTTGAGACAGTTGAAACAGAAACTAGTCTCTTGGGCAGCCTTCTGAAAATTCTGAATGTTTGGATATATGTTTCAGTGTTCTCTTTCCATGCCCAGAGATATGCCAGAGGCTGTGAGTTTTCCTGACCTTATCACAGGAGCTCTGATGGTGATTGCATACTATTCTAAGCCACCACCTTTGTTCTCAGTGGCCCCCAGGCAGCAAAAGTCTGCCAGGGTCCCCTCAGTGTGCTAACACAGGTGGTTCCGAATCCTGTCCCTTTGGCAGTCCCCTGAAGAGCCGAAATGTTGGATGGGCGTTTGCCTGCTGTTTCTGCTGTGAGCTGGAGGGACAGGCTACAGCCAATGAGGGTGTCCAAGTCCAAACTTTCTCCTTTGTTCTTAGCAGCTCCCAGCTAAGAGGCTCTTCCCTAACAGTGCTTAGATTCAAGCATGACAGAAGCCAGTCCCTTGAAAAGTCAGAATGTTGGATGTACTACCTAGTCCTCTCCTTCCCTTGGGAGAATCTGGGCATTCCGAGTTTCCTCCTGATATGTGATTGTGTGGTACTGTGCTTGGGAGAGGAATTACAGAGAAAGTATGCCACAGATTTTCCTCCCAGCTTCAGTGTGCCTCCCAACGGGTCTCTGGATTTCTCACAAAAGGAATTCGTTCCTGTATGGTTGAATCATTGTGTCTGTGGGAGATATAGGAGGGCTGGGGCTTCCTATTTCACCATCTTGCTCATGTTCCCCAACCTCAATTTTCTGAAGTCCTTTAAAGTGTTCTAGCTATTTATTGTCCAGTTGACTTCTAGCTTAATTGCATTGTGGTCAGAGAACAAGCTCTATATGACTTCAGTCATTTCAAATGTGTTAGCATTTGCTTATGACCAGACAGCACAGTATAAGGTTTTTTTTTTAACATCTTTATTGGAGTATAATTGCTTTACAATGGTGTGTTAGTTTCTACTTTATAACAAAATGAATCAGCTATATGTATACATATATCCCCATATCCCCTCCCTCTTGCGTTCTCCCTCCCACCCTCCCTATTCCACCTCTCTAAGTGGTCACAAAGCACAGAGCTGGTCTCCCTGTGTGATGTGGCTGCTTCCCACTAGCTAGCTATTTTACAATTTGTGTTTGAAAAAAGAAATATGCCCATAATTCTTGGGAAGAGAGTTTTATATATATATATGTATATATATATATATATATATATATATATATAGACACACACACGTCAATTTAGATAATCTTCAGATTTTTTTAATCTTTGCTAATATGTTTTGTCTCTTTTTTTTTTACATCTTTATTGGAGTATAATTGCTTTACAATGGTGTCTTAGTTTCTACTTTATAACAAAGTGAATCAGTTATACATATACATATGTTCCCATATCTCCTCCCTCTTGCATCTCCCTACCTCCCACCCTCCTGTTTTGTCTTTTTAATATTTCATTAATGACTAGAGGTGTGATAAAAACTCACTCTATGATTTAATTTACGTATTAATTTTTGTATGGCTGTAACTTTTTTGTTAAATATATGGAGGTTATGTTTTAGGACACAAGTTTAAAAATTGTTATATCTCTTAGGCTTCTAAAAAATTTATTCCCCACCATTCTGTTTAGTCTCAAGGCAAGTCTCCTATAGTTCCCTGAAGAAGGTGGGACTGCTGGTGGTTTACTTTTGATTCATTCCTATTAGATGGATTAATAAACTAATAGAGGAACTAATAGAAACTAATAGAAAACTAATAGAGGAAACAGACCATTTGAATACCTTATTCTAACACACTGTGTTAGCTTTAGACATTTGAATAACTTCTTGTGGGGAGAACATAGATACTACTATATGCTGCCTTTTTACTAGCGAATAATTCAAGTTGATATCAAGGAAAGCTTCTAACTTTTAACAACTGAAGAATATATATTATGATAGGAGTATGTTTTGAATAATGCTGAAAATTAAGTATATTTGACCCTTGAACAACGCAGGGGTTAGGGGAGCTGACCCTCTGCACAGTCAAAAATCCACGTATAATTTATAGTCATCCCTCCACATGTGTGGTTCCTCCAGATCTGCAATTAGATTCATTCCTATTCCTAGATAGAGTCAATGTAGATAAACATAAATTTGATGCTGAGCCCCATTCTCTTTTTTTCAAGTCCATCAAAGCCACACTTCAATTTCACAGCTTAATTTAATCTAATGAAGCACCTACTTTGAGTGTTTTGTTTACATCTCAGGATTCTCCCTCTCTCTTTTTTGTCCTACTAATTTGACTTTCAGACCTTGATTAATTTTTGAAAATCATATTTTCATGTTTTATCTAGAATTTTGAATTAAATATGTTTTGTTTTTCCCACAGGAAAATGCTTCTATATGAACTAGCCCACCATTTACTTAAAATTAGAATTCATGTTGTCAATACTTTAAGAGTCTGAGGCTGCTGTTTAATTGTGCTTACCTGTAGCTGACTTCCAGAATTAGCTTCAGCCATACTGTTCTTTTTTCTCATGGCTCCCATACTCTCTCTACTTTATGGTTTTGCTTGTATCTGGAATTTTCTTTTCTTCCTCCACTTGTATAACTAAGTCTCACTCATTCTGCAACTTGAAACTCAACTATAGGGAATCTTTCTCTTATCCCCAAAAAAGCTAAATTCTTTGTATAAAATAACTGAATGAAATAAATGAGTAAATAATAAATTGAAATGTAGAAGTACTTATTCAGATGTGCAATGTAAAAGTCTGCTCACTATTAATTTCTACATAATCCATGTTTGCTTAATTTTTTCTGTATATTTTTCATGATATTTGGATGGGGGAGAATGTGTCCAGGTCTCATTTGCCCATTAGCTTATTCTTTAGAATTAATCCTATTTTTCTGGTATTAAAGGTTTAGGTCATCCTTTCTGTCATTCAGTCTTCCTAGAAGAAGGAGATATATTACTGTGTACAGGCCACTGCATTCAGTGTGCTATGTTCCTATTTGATTTCTCTGTATTCTGAAAACACTTCCCCTGGATTTTTCTGCTTGCTGTGTCCTACTCTGTCCCAATAATTCAAACCCCATTTGAGTTTGTTTTTGTCCCTAGTTTTAAGTGAACTATTTAATTGAGTAATTGGATTAGGGTGAAGTACCTCATCAGGTGTTCTTATTTTGTGGGTCAGAATATAGTTTTCTGTGCATATCTATTTATGTTTGATAGTTGCTCTACAACTATAAAACTGGGTCATAGTTCATTCTTTGAGTTTCCTCTCATCTTCCCTCATCTTCACCCTTCAGTTCTACAAGAAGGCATGGGCAGAAAATATATAATTGCATAATTTTGTTTTTATCCTAGATGCTAATGCTGATTCAAAATTTGGGAATGGGGTACATGTGGGGCTGTTTCCGTATCCTTTTGTTTTGAGAAGTCCTCTAACTTGACGTCTTATGACAAGAGGACAGTGGGTGCTTTAGAAATGAATACACTTAACTTATATCACAGCACACCTCTTTTGAGTAGGGAAATTGTCAATTCACAATTTCTTTTTTCCTATTTGTTTTTAATTTCCCCAGATCTTGGAGTTACTTCTCAGAGTTTGTAAAATGACGCTGTATCTATTTGCTAGCTTTAACATGGATGAAGTGTATATATCTCTATTTCTGGTTTCTTTCATTCATTTCACTGAATATCTTGGAAAGAGTTTATACCTGTATCTGCACTAGAATCTACCTTTGAAACTCTCATAATTGAAAAAAGAATCAATGGTAATAACCTATTATATATGTAACTAAAATCTTGGAATAAGTGATTTGCAAATTAATATATGAAAACTAATAGAGGAAACAGACCATTTGAATACCTTATTCTAACACACTGTGTTAGCTTTAGACATTTGAATAACTTCTTGTGGGGAGAACATAGATACTACTATATGCTGCCTTTTTACTAGCAAACAATTCAAGTTGATATCAAGGAAAGCTTCTAACTTTTAACAACTGAAGAATATATATTATGATAGGAGTATGTTTTGAATAATGCTGAAAATTAAGTGTATTTGACCCTTGAACAATGCAGGGGTTAGGGGAGCTGACCCTCTGCACAGTCAAAAATCCACGTATAATTTATAGTCATCCCTCCACATGTGTGGTTCCTCCAGATCTGCAGTTTTGCGTCTGTGGATTCAACCAAACAGGATGATGTAGTACTGTAGTACTCACTATTGAAAAAACATATAAGTGGACCCATGCATTTCAAACCTGTGTTGTTCAAGGGCCAACTATAGTTAGGAGGATGAATATAATTTCTCACATGTTTCTCATGTAGTACATTTATCCTCTATAAAACCGAGCAAATTTTATTCTCCTCTATGAGCACATACTTATGACTATAGAGAGCTGGGTTTCTGTAGTACTGATTTTAAAAGCATCTTTAAAAACCTTCAATATTGTGTATAATTAGCACTTGGCTGTAATTATTCTAAACCTGTTATTTGCTAATACACATTTTCTTCAAATAAATTCTGACAGTTTTGCAGTCATATAGAGTCCATGTGAACAGTGTGAGGTATTTCCACATGACAGGCATATTAAATTAATTCAGAAAGGTACACTTAAATGTTTTTGTTATTTTTTTCCTTTTCAAAAAGGAAACAGACCAATTTGTCTGTTTCAGGTGTTTGTCTTGCTGTGTGCAGCAGCAAGCTCTCACGTGCCTGTCTACTTGAAGTAAAAACTAAGGCCACCATATTCAGCTTTATAGCTATTACCATCTTTAGGACAATAATGTCTTCAAAAGAGCTCTCTGCCTACCAGCATCATGACTCTCTTCTTTTGACCAATATCTAATTCATTATAGAAGACGTTTAGTGGAAAAATATCATTTTGATCATGAGCAACAATAAAGAAATAAACAAAAAATATGATGAAAGGGAACAAATATACATATTCTTCCTAAGTGAATCCATAAAGAGTGGTTAAAATAATATTCAGGACTCTCTATTGAATTTTCCTGGAAACAAAATTATGGTTTTCTCAATTCTGAATTATCCCAAGAGTGATAAAAAAGGCAATCAAAATGTTTGCATTTTCCCTCTGACGTCCTACCAATCTTATCTTTGAGAAATCTGATCAAAAATAACATGGCACTCAATCATGAGAGGAAAATGAATGGGAAATGGTGTATATATTGCAACTAGCGAAGTTACTTATACACAATAGGAAAATAAATAAAATAATTATAATAAATATTGACTTAGAAATAAGTGGAGCTTAGTTTAGGGAAAACTATACCCTCCTACAAATCATGATGATAAATGTCATTGTGAAAATTTGGGTTTTATAGCACTGTCAGAAAAAAGACTAATTTTGAAAGTTGACCAATTTTTCAACATTCAGCAAAATGTCTATTTCTATATAAAATTATTTTTAAGCATCTATAAAATCCTAGAGATTTTAGACATTGAATCAGTTTATTCTTTATTCTTGTTACAAAGCTTTTTCTCCTACATAAGACATAATTGTCAAGATCTGTTTCCTCACTAAAGTATACTTTATGGTTTGCAATGTAACATGTAGCACAGCTAAAAAGAAAACATCTTTGTTCTCCTGACAGATAATTTTTTAAAAGACGTCAAAAGATACATGCCATGACCATAAGAAACTTTTACATATTTGCTCACCCTCTTGGATTATTTCTAGTCACTAACCTTCCACTGTCACCAGGATTCTGATATTTTTATACCATAGATTTATTCTCCTGATTTTGAATTCTATATAAATGAAATTATATAGTGTGCGCTCTTTTTTATCTGACTGTTTTCACTCCATTATTACATTTATAACAATCATCCATATCGTTAGTAATTATAGCTTATTCACCCTCTGTACTATATAGAATGCCATTGTATGAATATGCTCCAATTTATTCACCCGATATACTGTTGATGTACATATGAACTGTTTTCAGTTCAAGGCAATTATAAATAACACTTTTATGAATATTTATGTACATGTCTTTAGATGAACATGTAGACCTGCTTCCAGTGGTTACATACCCTTGTGACTATTTACTGTTAACAGACTTTATTTACAATATCAGTTATATTGGTAAGTGTGTAGTTCAGCTTTGCATTTCCCTGATGACTAAAAACTATGAACAATTTTTCATGCATTTATTGACCACTTGCATATCTACTTTTATAATTTTTTCCAGCCTTCTATTCATGCTTTAAATTGGATTGTTTGACTTTTATTGAGCTGTAAGAGTTCTTTATGTATGTGGGATACTGTTACCGAAAGTGGGGGTCCGGCTACTGGACACTTTAAAGCCAATAAAGAGGCAAGTTGGTGGAAAGGAAAATTTGCTTTATTTCAGAGGCCAGCAACCTGGGGGGGAGGGGAGCGTGGACTCATGTCCAAAGGCTGACTCCTCTCACTGACAATCAGCGGGCAAAAGCTTTTATAGATGGCGGGAGGGGGCTACATGTAGAAACAGCACTTTCAGCTCTGACTGTCATCTTGAAATTGGTCATACAGTGGTCTGATCAGCATCTTTACTGTTTTAAGTACAGTTAGTCTTTAGTTTCAGGGTCGGTTTGTTCCCATTTCTTTAAGGCCAGTTCTCAGAATTGTGGAAGCTTTTCAGTCTGGTCACCATGTAGTTAGCTTCTTCCACCTGGTGGGGATCTTAGTATCTATAAGACAACTCAAAGCATAGGGCTCAGGATATGATCTATAGCCCTTGAATAGGAAGTAAAGGTCCTTGACTTTCTTAATGACTAAACTATTATCATTTGGCCTCATTTGACTCTTTTCCTTTGTTTCTGCATTTTCTCGCTTCTCTGATTAAACTTATTCTTTGGCTAAAGTTTTTCTACAGACAAAAGGCAGGCTGAGGACATGGTGGGAGGGAAAGGACCATAGGGTCCCACTCCGTTTCAGTCTTTTATTTGAAAGATACATCATAGATATTTTCTCCCAGTCTATACTCACCTATTCATTTTAACTATGGTATATTCTGATTGGCAGAACTTTTAAATTTAGATAAGGTTTAATTAATCATATTTTTCATAATTTGTATAATATTACTTTTGTAACCTGTATAAGAAACTATTTCATATTACCAAGTCATGAAGATATTCTCCTATATTCTCCTATATGTTCTCCTATATTTTCTATATTCCTATATAGGAGAATATATTCTCCTATATTTTCTTCTAAGAGCCATATGGTTTTAGCTTTCATGTTTAGGTACATGATTCTGCTCAAAATAATTTTTTGTGTGATATTAAGTAGAGACTGATGTTTATTTTTTTCCCAAATAGGTATTCAATTTTTCCAGCACAACAACTTGAAAAGATGTCCCTTTCCCATTTAATAGCTTTGGTAACGTTGTGAAAAATCAGATGCCTGTATGAAAAGGGTTCCATTTCCAAGTTCTTTATTTTGTGGCATTCTTTGATTTCTTCCTTTTCTTTGTAGTAAATTATTGTAATTCTTAACTGACAAGTAAGACTTGTCAGTTAGGATATGTAATACACACTATTCTTTTTTTCCAAGCTAGCATCTCCATATAAATTTTAGAATCAACTTATTAAGGTTAATAAAAAAAATGTCTACCAATATCATATAGGAATTATGTTAAATATTTACACATACGTGTGCACACTCATGCACACACACACACAGACACACACACACACACAGACAGACACTACATTCTACATGGTGTGAAGCTCTTATTTCTTTTTCTAATGTGGTCCCGGAGCTGAAGTTGCAGGTAAGGCTCTCATAGAAAGATAATGGTCATACAGTGGAAGATAAAAGTCAAATTGGAACATAACAAGATGGACTGGAACCCTCTTGGGTCTCACACTACTGTCAAGCCTCCAATTTTGATAATGTAAAGATCTACAGGAAAAGTGGTTAACTTTTGTCTTGAAGCTAAACATGCATCCAATCCAAGAGCTAGAAAAGTGGAAGGAGAAAGTTTGGTGGGGTGTGGAGCTCACTGCTGCCCCATGAAACAAAGAGTAAGCAGATTTGTGATGGTGTTAATGAGGTGCAACAGCCTCACCTCCTGTCTTCCCCTAATCTTCACAACGTATATACAATATTGCAACTATTTCATGTCTGCCTTCCAAACTTCATTCAAAATGTCTCATGCCCACATACCAACCTGGATATGAACAGGAAGTGGAAATCTGGAAACACAGACCAGTTTATCTATATTGACCCAATATAAATCCACCACAATTATCTTTGATGAGATTTTGTTCATTACTTTTTATTTGTACGTAGGAAAACTATAGGTCGTGGAATGTGGGTATAGATTTTAGGCAATAATTGTGAACTAACACATATGCCTGAGAGTTTAATTTTTTATTTTAGGTATGTTAATGATCCAAATCTCCTTACTGCAAAAAATTATTACATGACCCTTTAGATCTTTCTTTTCTAAAACTTCACACCTGTTATTTCTTTTACTTTTTCTATTAGTTTGTGAAGACCCCCCTGCAACAATGCAGAACAGTAACAATAATAGCAAGTAAACCTATTTTTTCCTTGAATTTAAATGAAATGTTGCTAATTTTTTATCATGACACATCATTTTTGCTAATAGCTTCTGATGCGTAACTTTAATCAAGTTTTTAAAAAGTCTAGTTTTCTCAGGTTTTCAAATATGTATTGAATTTTTACCATTTTTTCCCATATAAACAAACATTTTTAATATGAATATATTAGTTTAATAAATTAGTTATTTATCAATGTATTTCCTTAATCTCTCTTAACATTATCAACTTCTTGAATTAAAGGCTAAGTTAATTTTCTTTCAATCTTTCTTATTATTATATAAATAAATTTACTTCTATAAATTTCTCTCTCAAAATCACTTTGACTAAATCCCAGATTTTTCATTCTAGCACACAATGCCATTTATTTAATTTTTTTTCACTTTCTGTTTTCATGTCTTCTACTCACAAGTTATAAGAAAGGATATATTAAAATTAACTTACAATTTTTTTAAAAACTAAGTTTTAATTATTGGTTTATAATTTAGTTGCATGGGATAAGTGAATATTGCCTTATGATATTGATTTTGTTGTAGTTGTGAAATTCTTCAGGCCTATTATATGATCAGTGTTACCAATGAGGATTAGGCTTGTATATGAGCAGTGGGAAGAAAAATATCATTGGCTTAAACTCGGTAGAATTTTATTTTCCTTTCACGTAACAGTTTGGAAATAGGCTGATATGAAAATAGGCTGCTCCATCAATTCTCCAGAGATACAATCCACTGAAGTCTTTCTACTCCTCTGTCTCTTAGCATGTCCTTTATCTTCATGAAAGATCAAGCTTCAAGTCCAATATTTACAGTCCAAAGATAAGGATAAAGGCATGCAAACAACAGGGCACTAGGCGTGCACTAGTTTCTTCCTAAGAAATAGTCCAAGAAACTGCCACATGACAATTTGCTTAAAGAGTTATATCTGAAATACTACATCTGACTCAAGTCTAGGATCTCCACGTAGTGCTCAATCCTCTCTATACATGGAGTTTGGCTTTTTTTTTTTTTTTTTTCTGTGGTATGCGGGCCTCTCACTGTTGTGGCCTCTCCCCTTGCAGAGCACAGGCTCCAGACGCTCAGGCTCAGCGGCCATGGCTCACGGGCGCAGCCGCTTCGCGGCATGTGGGATCTTCCCAGACCGGGGCACGAACCCGTGTCCCCTGCATCGGCAGGTGGACTCTCAACCACTACGCCACCAGGGAAGCCCTGGAGTTTGGCTTTTTAAGTGACACATAAACTAAGAGATGATTTATTTTCTCAACAATTCCCCAAATACAGTGGTTGAGTACAAATGTTACATATACAGTAAAAACTCCCATTCAGAAAAAGGGAGGATGTGTAAAACTCAGCAGTAATTAGTTCATAGCATTGAAAAAAATCCTACTGGATAAGAACTGGAAAGATTTCATCCCACTACTAGAGTATATGCCATGATTAGTCTATCAGGTAGCCCTTAGTTCTGCTTTCTGGGAAGAATTTACTTTTTCATCATCTCCACAGGCCCGTGGACCCACGCTCCTCTCCTAGTGAGCTGTAGAGTTTTGTAGCTTGCTTCATATGAGATAATGTTGCTGACAATCTGACAGTTCTGATTTTATTCCGAATTCTTTAAATGAGTGTAAGCTATGTGATTTGCCACAGTGGTGTCTGTGTCTGCAATTTCAGCCAACCCAATGCTACCATTGATACTTCATTATAATGGTTGTATAGTGTGTTCTTATAAACAACATATTGTTATTTGTACATTTATAAATGATATACAAGATTGATTGTTATATTGCTCTTCCTTAGTTTCCTCTGTAGTTATGTGTCTAGTTATCCAGAAAAACTTTACATGGAGTGGAATTATGATTGGTAGTGAGGCTCCCAGGAGCATTTTTAAGTTTCTCAAAAGCCCAGGGATATATTATGTGCCTAGGCAGTATTCAGAGTTAGAATATCATTTCATAAACTTGTTAGGATAATTCATTACATTTGAATTTTAGAAAATTATCATTAAACTTACTATTATATTTATTTATAGCAGATATATATGTCTGAGAGTAATTTTATTTAAGATTATGTAATCTTACATAAATAAGAATGATCTAATTAGAATAGATATAAAATAAATAAAAAAATAAACATGTTTAACAGTAAAAAATGAAAGGAGTGACCTGATCACACAATCAACTAAACAAAAAGACAACATCAAAATAAGTTAGAAATGGGGCTTCCCTGGTGGCGCAGTGGTTGAGAGTCCTGCTGCCGATGCAGGGGACACGGGTTCGTGCCCCGGTCTGGGAAGATCCCACATGCCGCGGAGTGGCTGGGCCCGTGAGCCATGGCCGCTGAGCCTGCGTGTCCAGAGCCTGTGCTCCGCAATGGGAGAGGCCACAACAGTGAGAGGCCCGTGTACCACAAAAAAAAAAAAAAAAGTTAGAAATGGAAAGATACAGAATTTTCTTAATTTTTATGTTTTGAAAAAATGTTCTCCAACTTGAATGACTAATTGTTAAAATACAATATCTAAAAATGTCAGCACCTATTGTATTCAGTGAAGATGTATAGTGACTTATGATTGGTTATTCAAACTGAACATTCTGTAATTGCTCCAAAACCCAAATTGTAAACAATTTAAAGTTTTTCTGCTTCACTAACTTTTAAAAGGCTGAATTTGTCTCTTTGTAAAAACTTTCTTTACGTCTCTGCAATATTTACATAGAGCACTTTAATTGTATGAATCAAAATATATTACCCATATGTATTCTATTCATCATAATAAATTAGGCTTGCTTTTCTTTATACTAACAATAACACAACTGTAATTAAGATTCATAAGAATAAAAAAAATTGCTGGACTTTTTTTTTACTGGACTAAATCCATTTTAATGATCCAAGCATTTGAGAAAAAATTGGGGTGAAATCACTGTGATGCAATTTTAAATAAAATTGTATGAGAAATGAATTCTTAGGAAAGGCATCTGGACAGTTCATAAACTATATCATTGATTTTTACACACGGGCGTCTCTATTTGGTTATGGATGTGGTTAGCACTAACTTCAACTTAGAATGGCCTCTAAAGTTAAGAACTAACTATAAAATTACCTTGGAGGTAGAATAAAAATCTATAAAGATACTAGTAGATTAAAAATTTATAGGACACGATTATTTAAAGTTCTTAAATAAGTCCTGTAACACTGTAGCTGATGTGGTTTTTCATGTATGCTTTTTATACGGATACATCATATTTTTTTGTGTATTCCAATAAAACTTTATTTTTTAACTTTTATTGATGTATAGTTGATTTACAATTTGTGTTAATTTCTGCTGTACAGCAAAGTGACACAATTATACATATATATACATTCTTTTTATATTCTTTTCCATTATGGTTTATTCCAGGATACTGAATATAGTTTCCTGTGCAATACAGTAGGACCTTGTTGTTTATCCATTCTCTATGTAATAGTTTTCATCTACTAACCCCAAACTCCCAGTCCATCCGTACCCCTCCCGCCCCCTGCTAACTTCCTTGGCAACCACAAGTCTGTTCTCTATGTCTGCAAGTCTGTTTCTGTTTTAGATAGGTTTATTTGCACCATATTTTAGATTCCACATGTAAGTGATATCATATGGTATTGGTCTTTCTGACTTACTTCACTTAGTATGATAATCTCTAGTTGCAGGATACATCATATTTTTAAATATAATTCAAAAGATAGTGATTTTGTAAGGAAGAAATAAAAGAAATTCCTTCCCAGATTGTAGATGATTTACCTTGGATCAGAAAGTTGGTTGCTTCATTTCATACCAGTCTTTTGTACTGAAAGCTTAGTATGTAATTTAAATAGGGAGATAACTGGGTTGTATGCTTTATTTTGTTGAGATAAATCTTAGGAGTTATTGTAATACTTAGGAAGATTCTTCACTTCTTTTTCTACTGGAGTACACGTGCTTAAAATACATATTTAGGAGTTTAAAATCACATCTATATTACTTTAATAGCTATTTATTCTTTCTGTTTTGCCTACTACATTGATTGAATTAATGTTTTCTTGATGTATTGCAGATTATTTCTAAATTACAATAAAGATAATATTCTAAAATAACTTTTCAATACACTCTGATATATAATATTCAGTTACAGTAAACATTTGATCAAAACTTAATTTGCATATCATGCTATTTTTGAGCATCAATAAAACATTTTAAAATCCCTTTTGATGCCAAAGATATCAATAAGCATGAATCTCATATACTGAAGCGACTTGCATTCTTGTTGCCAAGTGTTGCTTAAATGGAGAGTGCTCTCCACTAACCTTTGAGACAATATTAAATCATTTGGCAGCAATTAAGGAGCTATAGTTTTAAAAACTATATGTATTATTTTATTGTTAGCATATTGTCTTCAAGATTAAAGTTACTAAATTATTAAATTTTTGTCACCTATTTTGCACATTGTGTGCCAAAAATGGCTGAGGTCAACATGCTAACTCTGCCTAATTTAAGGTAAAGTTAAAAAAAAACAAAGACTCATTTTTCAGTAGTATCGAGCATAATATCAGGGTTTTTAAAAATCTGCTATTATATAGACTTAAGTTGAAACTACATAATATAAAATAAGCAAAATAAGAGAGAAAAAATTACAAGCTGTGTTTATATTTCACTAATTATCAAAACAAATTCAGTCTTTTATCAGACATGATGTTTTTATCTACTCATTTGCTGGTGCTGGGTTGAGTTCTGGGGATAGGGAGAGTGGCAATGTATAAAGAAGCATCATAAAGCATACCATGGACAGCCCAATTGCACTATGGATGTATTCAATACATATGTAAAGTGTTCAATAGAAACATTATTTACATGAATTTAGGAGATAGCAAATAATCATAATCTGTGGTAGAGATATGTCTAATTCCGTTGTATTTTAAGACCAATGTGTTGACAAAAAAGAAATTAAGAAAAAAATTAATATATTTACTTAGCATTTATTTGGCATTCTTTGTTGCCTGTTGTTACCAGTCAGAGAATATAAATCCCATGATTTCATTCTCTGCTATTTATTGCTACCCTGTACTTCTCCACACACTCATCTTTCAGCCTGTCTCCTGCATCTTCCTTCTCCTGCTCCAGAACACCCATATACCTCTACATTGGGAACAACCACAAAACTTTGAAGGAAAAAAGATTACTCTTGGCAATGGAGTCCCACTTGGTAAGAGCTGACTGAGGGCTCCTAGAGAACTCAATACTCATGAGATGCAGCTGCCTACCACAATCAAAGATATCAGAGAAGCAATAGGAGAATCTCTGAATAGATGAGAAATCAAGGTCCAGCTACTCATTTAAAAACTCTTAAAACCTCTTCTTTCCACACTGAGTCATTGGCTTGCAACTGTGGGCTAGTGAGTAGATGAGAATTAAAAAAAAATCAGTGATCAAAACAGAGAATCAAAATCATATTATTCTCATTAATATTGACAATGAGTGTAAGCTTTTTCTGGGGAGTTATAATCAACCGTTGGATCCCCAAGGGAAGCTAAAATAGTTGAAAGCACATGAATAAAGACATACTTGTGGAAAGGAAATGATAAGCATTGGTGAGAAATAGGAAAATAAACCTATAGAGTGTGTGGATAAAAAGGATGGCAACAGTGAGAATAGAGGAAGAAAAACTAGGAGGAGTCAAAGTGTGCTGGAGCCCTTATTTAAGAAACAGTATAGAGAAACAGCACGAAATTCATCCTTTTTCCCTGTGTGTGATAAATATTGCTTTATTTTTTGAAGCTGCCCACAACCAGAACAAAAAAATTAAGACCATATACAACCTATGTAACTAGAGATGCCCTAATAATGTCAAAAGGATTTTTTCTGTTACATAGGTCCTAATTCTGATTTTCTACTATTGAATATTTACCAAATAGATGCATTACATAAGAAAATGTACTACAGTTCTAATCTCCAAACTTCACATAATGTTTGGAGCTCTCCTTGCAAAAGAGACTGAAATGTTTGAGTTTAACAAGAATCAAGAAAATAAGAAGTTAATCGCCTCTTTAGGTACCTGACTAAACTATTGGAAGAGACACCTGACTCCCAATTTTATGTAAACATATATAGCAATGAAGAAAACTATAGTTAGACCCCTTCTGAAAATGTACTGGTGCTCAGCCAATAGAAAAACAAGGTGTTTGTGTAAATCAGATTTAGAGTTTTAGGTGTTACCAGAAGTGTGCTCTCATAAATTTCCTTTCTTATTTTGCTAGTCTCGCAAGTTTTAATGTAATATTTTGCGGTGCTTAGTATCAAAAAGAAGTTGCTGTTAAAAAATAGTTTCTTGTTAACTTCCAAATGTCATCTAATCATCCAATCAATCTCAAACAATAGATACTAAACCTATTTCCTAGACAGACAGTAGAAATGAAAATGCTTTTGACTCATACATTATAGCCTTTATATTTAGTTAATTAATGACTGTGGAAGTGGACTTAAACCAATTTAAGCAGAGTAGCTCAAATTGAATTGGGAAGAAAAGATTAAGGAATATTTAGAAGGAAATGATGTACTAAATATTTATATGAAACTCAGTTTTCAAAAAATTTTAAATTTTAATAGTCAAATATAGTTCTAAGATAGGAGACTTGTTGATTAGGTTTTACAAGTTTTAAGGTAGAAATCCATGATTAATATCCAAATTTAATTAAGCCCTTTTAATTTTCATTTTGGGTATTCCAAATTGTACAACCAATAACAGTGCAGAATATATTATCAACTGCTACTTCATTTTATTTTAAATGTATTGACTGAATCTAGTATGATTTTCTCTATGTTATTATAGTTCTGAATATCTAAAATTTACTTTTAAAACTATTAGTCAATAAGTCTATACTTGAGTTTGTCTTTGCCCATTCTACTAATAATTTATCTCACAGATAGTGTATTTTAACCTAATTGAGGAAACAGTAAGCTATCCAGATAGAGTAATTTTTTTTCTATCTGTCATTATTGCAAAAATTTGGAATATATAAAGCTGTCATAAATAGCCTTAGCAATACCCCATCAAAGTTGGCCTAATCACTACTGAATATCTAACAGCAGAATATGATAAACAGATTATTTTGTCCTTTTTTGTACATTTCTTTGGAAAGCTAACTGCACATACACTGAGAAGTAACATTTGTTCTTAAGTTAAATGGCATTCAGTAAGAAGGCCATGTAGCATAAGACATAATTTTTTTTTGTTTATTTGTTGCCATATGAAGCATATGGATTCTATGCTACATAGAAAACAAATAAACAATTATCTTCAAATAACGGGGATGAGTCATGTGGAAGCAAGTAAATGGTGCAATTAAAATCCTTTTCGTGTTTCCCTTCCTGTTATTCAATTATATCACTTTGAATCTACATAGTTGACAACCATTGGCCTAAAAAAGTAAGGAGGAAAAAGAATGAAATCTTTTCTACCTCCTTAAAACTTTCAAAGAGCAGTGATTTATTTTTACTTTACCACAAGAGTTTTTCTTACATGCTCTATCCTAAAGCAAATACTGAGAATAAAGCAAAGTGGGCTAATTCATTTCACTTACAAAATTGTCAGGTGCTTATTGTCTGTCTGTACAAAGGTATGTTTTGACTTCATCCTGAAAGGTTAAAATGAGAGGAAACTATCTTTTGTAAGTGGAAATATTAAATCACCTACATTCTGCTAAACTCCCTGTATAAACCTTTAAAAAAATGATGATGGACCATTAAATTTTTTCTTTCAAGTAAGAGCAGCTAAGGAGGGCCATGCAAGTACAAATTTTGGAAAACAACTAGAAAAAGTTAAACATCACAGTTTTCCATTCTCAATACGATCATGAATATTCATGATAACATATTCATTTTAACTGTCTGGCACCAGGGTAAGGATTTCTGAATTGGCATGCCTGATAGAGTACAGTGCATTACTGGAAGTTGAAATGAATGCTGGACTTCTTTAACCTTTATAAAATCTGTTTTTGAGTCCTTGCCTGTTCCTTTTGCATCTCATCATAGCAGCCAAAGCCATAAACTCAATGAAAAGACTGAGAAAATTAAGTCAGCAAATACAAAGAATCACCAGAACGATTGCGAGGAAGAGTAATGAGAATTTTCCAAAACTCTATTGAACTGTATTCTTAGGATAGAGAAAAGCATACTATGAGAAATAGAGAAAAGAGATAGAGAAATAGAGAAAAGCAAACTCTGATACATAATTGCCTTCTTATGACTTGAAACATAATTTTTTCTTCAATGGGTATGAAGAATTTTAAAAATCTGGTAGGTAAATTATAGAAGACTTGTGAAAAATATAAATGTAAAGAATGAGAGAAATAAAGGATAGGAAAAACAGCAAAACAGTTTGGTTTACTTTTTTAAATTATTTAAAAAATTTTTTTCGACGTGGACCATTTTTAAAATTTTTACTGAATTTGTTACTATATTGCTTCTGTTTTATGTTTTGGTTTTTTTGGCCGCAAGGCATGTGGGATCTTAGCTCCCAAAGGGATCAAACCCACACACCCTGCATTGGAAGGCTAAGTCTTAACCACTTGACCACCAGGGAAGTCCTTGGTTTGTTTATTTATTTATTTATCTATCTATCTATATCTATTTATTTATTGCGGTAAGCGGGCCTCTCACTGCTGTGGCCTCTCCCGTTGCGGAGCACAGGCTCCGGACGCGCAGGCTCAGCGGCCATGGCTCACGGGCCCAGCCACTCCACAGCATGTGGGATCTTCCCGGACTGGGGCACGAACCCGTGTCCCCTGCATCGGCAGGCAGACTCTCAACCACTGCGCCACCAGGGAAGCCCTTTGGTTTATTTTTTAAAATATGTAATTCAAGTAACTTCTCTTCAACCAATAGTTATTGAGTACAAATTAGAACAACATACTGTAAGTAATAAGGACTAATAACAGCAAATAGTTACTGAGTATCTTCTGAAAAAATATCAGTCTTAGAAAATGAAAGGCTAACCATGCTTTTTAAAATTGTCCATATTTAGAGTTTGTCGAGGTGGTTCTTAATCTATTTTAAAAGTTAATAGAAACTATTCAGCACTTTTTCTTTGTCTTATTAAGATATTTATTATCTTTTAAATAACCAGGAAAACAAAATGTAATATAAACATGAAGGAAGACTGTTGAAAACTTAAATCATCATATTTCTTTCAAGATTTGTTTTTATTTTTTGCTTATTTTTCAAGAAGTATATATACATATATACATAATCTCTTTTGTATATCTGAGAGAATAAATGGTAGAAAAGGATGGACAATTTGAACAACTTTATTCAAAAGAAATATAGGTAATCTCAAACTATGATTAAGCAAATGAAATTGTCAGGGAATTATTCTCAGATACTGGGAAAACAGTGACAGAGAATCCTGAAAGACATATAAAAGATATGTCAGTGAAATTTAAGGTAAGTTAGAACACTAACAGGTTTTTTTTTTTCATAGAAAATAGACAAATCTAAAGGAGGAAACATCTTTAAATCTACCAGGCTTGTCATTAGTCTCTCTATTTGAAGAAAAATAGAACTATCAGAAAACTTAGTGTTCTAATATAACAAAAGAAGTTAATGTAATTTCAAGAGTATGTTTTAGGACTTCCCTGGTGGTGCAGTGGTTAGGAGTCCACCTGGCAATGCAGGGGATAGCAGTTCAATCCCTGGTCCGGGAAGATCCCACATGCCGTGGAGCAGCAAAGCCTGTGCATCACAACTACTCAGGCTGTGCTCTACAGCCCTTGAACCACAACTACTGAGCCGGCGTGCCACAACTACTGAAACCTGTGTGCTTAGAGCCCGTGCCCCACAACAAGAGAAGCCACCGCAATGAGAAGCACGCTCACCGCAACGAAGATCCAAAGCAGCCAAAAATAAATAAATAAATAAAATAAATTTATTTTAAAAAAGAGAGTATGTTTTAATGCAAACTCACTACTAGAATGGTTCCTAGAAGTCAGGAAAAGTGTCCATGTCGAGAAAAGTTGAAAAGTCAGAATTATTGTGGCCAATGATAAAGGTAGGGACTATATGGTTCAGAGAAGTGAGCAGCTTGAAGTCAGGAAAGTCTCCAGATGACTCTGTTCTATGGTAGATCCCAAAGTATACACCATTTACCAAACAAATAAGGAATGGATGGTGAGAGAGCCCCAGCATCACTAAAAAATTGGTGATGGCTTTCCTCTGCAGGTCCTAGGTAATGGTAGAAGAGGCTGTTACAGAACTTAGCTCATTGATTGCATAGGGATGATGACACTAAAACAGTAGAGGACAAGTGGCAGAATCTAAGTTCCAGAAGCTAGGAGAGACACTTAGTATAACTGGACAGGTCATAGTTTCAATCAAGGGGATCTGAACTGTACAGAGTTATGCAGAAGGATCCTAGAACATAGTATTCCCATGAGAAAAAGACAAGTGGATAGACAAAAGCAGAATGTTACTTACCTTGTACAAGAAGGATAAATCCAGGATGTATAACAAGGAATCTGAAGGCAAATGTCTCAAAAAAAGTTCATGGATCCTTTGTCAATTTCTGAATGTGGGCTAAAGTTTAGACCTGGAATCTACTTAACAGAAGAGCTGGTCTGGAAAACTATGATTATATATGGTAATGATTACCCCAGTTCTTCCCCCAAAGAGGTCTATGACCATTTACTTGGACTACAGCGCACTGAGAAAAGGGGAACACCGAGAACTGTTGAGGACCTTTGAATAAAAATTCTGAGTTGATGTTGTTACCTAGAGACCATGGTACTCCTGTTAGAGTGTGAACATATATCGGGCCAAGTTATGATTGGAGTCCTGGCCAAAGTTGTCCATACAGTGGTCTACTGGGTCTGCAGACCAACCAGGTGATCATTTTCCTGGACTGTATTCATAATTTGGATCTAGGTGCTTAACACTTGATGCAGCCTCCTCATGGGATCCTTGGTCTGTGAGGTAAGAGCTTTCATACAGCAGAAGGCTGAGTGCAGGTCTTTGAAACTATCCCACAGTACCCCACAGTGTTAGTAAATCAAATAACACTGCATCCCATGTGTGTGCTGGGTAGGGTTTAAGGGAGGGTAGGGTTGTGATGACAGAGATTAGTGAAATTATTAAAAATATAAAACATGCCAGATTGGTGATTCTCATTACAGTTCTGTTTCACTTACCATTCTGGTACCTGCAAAAACCAGGTAGTTCCTGAAGGATAATTGTCATTAGACTACTGAACCCTCAAACAAGTGGTACTTCCAGTCACAGCTGCTGTGCCAGATATGTTGGACTTACTAGAGCAGATTTATATGGGCTTGGGTACATGATATGCAGACATGGGTCTTGCTGCCCACTTGTAGAAAATGCAGTCAGCAGTCAGAAGCTCTTCATCATCTGTCTTCGCTGTAGAGAACTGCACTGCCTGAAGTCAACCTTTCCAAGGCAGCCTGAATCCTGTTACTGAGCAAGATGAGGTATAAAGTCCAGACCATACCATCCTGATACAAGACAACTCTAATGGATGATATCCACTCCAGGTATCTTTACCAAGTAGGCTGAGGATTTTCAGATCTTTTATTCAATACTCTTCCTCCCCATTTCTTTCACACATGTTGATCTTTAAAAATCTCTATCTTGATGATGATTTCCTTCTGTATGCAGAAGCTTTTTAGTTTGGTGTAATCCCATTTCTTCATTTTTGCTTTTGTTTCCCTTGTCTTTGAGTCAAATTCACAAAAACATCGCTAAAAGACTGACAGCAATGAATTACTGCCTCTGTTTTCTTCTAGAAATGTTATAGTTTCAGGTCTTATGTTCAAGTTTTTAATAAGTTAGTTTTTGTGTATGGTGAAAAGATAGTGGTCTAGTTTCATTCTTTTGTGTGTGGCTGCCCAGTTTTCTCAACACTATTTATTGAAGAGACTATTCTTCTTCCATTACGTGTTTTTTTGCTCCTTTGTTGTAAATTAATTGTCCATATATGTGTGGGTTTATTTCTGGGCTCTCAATTCTGTTCCATTAATCTGTGTCTGTTTTTGTGCCAATATCATACTCTTTTGATTGCTGCAGCTTTGTATGATAATTTGAAATCAGGAAGCATATCACCAGCTGTGTTCTTTTTTCTCAAGATTGTTTTGGCTCTTTGGGATCTTCATCCCAAGCAACATGTCAGTGGCAGCTTCAAGTGTTTGATTCCTCTTTACTACAGATAAATCAATCAGCCAATTACTCTAGTTCCCTTCCAGTTTTTGACATCTTTACATTTGAGAAGATAATAAAAATATGTATTCTCTGAATTTTCCATGCATTTCTGCATCACTTTTAGGTGAATCTTATTAGTTATGAATAAGATTTGTTTTATTTCCAGTTCTATAGTGCAACAAGGATAATAGTAAGTCCAATCAACATTTTTAATCTTCTCAAAAAGTACTGGTGGTAACAGTGCTGCCACTAGTTCAGTTTGTGCGTATCCTTCATATTTCATGGGCAGGTGAGATGGATATACAGTCCTTGGGTCACACCTTCCTAAGATTAATGTAGATTAATCTTGCCTGCTTTTGAAATTCAATAAATGGAATGATTTATTGTGTATTTTTAAAATCAGGATTATATAACTCAACATTCTATTTATCAGGTTTATACATATTAGTGTCTCTTTCTGAATTTATTCATTCTCATTGCTGTATAGTATATGTATATATACCATAATTTACTTATCTCTTCTACTGTTGAAGGGCATGTGGTTTTTCTCCAATTTTAGGCATTAAAAATTGTGAAGCCATAAACATTCTGATATATATGTGTGTGTATACATGTGTGTATATGTGTGTGTATACATGTGTGTATATGTGTGTATATATATGTGTGTGTGTATATATATATACACACACACACATGAATTTTGGTAAATATATGTTCACATTTCTGTTGGGTATATTCTGTTGGGTATATACTTACAAATAAAAGTTCTGAATTATAAGGTGTGAGCATGTTCAGCTTCAGCTATTATTCTTTTTTTTCCTCCTCTTCTTCTTCTTGCCAAATATTTTTTTTTTGGTTTCAGGTGTACAACAAAGTGACTCAGTCATATATATATTTTTTTTCAGGTTATTTTCCATTATAGGTTATTATGAGATATTGAATATAGTTCTCTGTGCTATACAGTAAATCCTTGTTGCTTATCTATTTTATATATAGTAGTGTGTATCTGTTAATCCCACATTCCTAATTTATCCCTGCCTTCACTCCCTTTTCCCTTTGATAACCATAAGTTTGTTTTCCATGTCTGCGAATCTGCCTCTGTTTTGTAAACAAATTCATTTGTATTATTTTTTAGATTCTACATATAATTGATATCATATAATATTTGTCTTCGTCTGACTCACTTCACTTACTATGATATTCTCTAGGTCCTTTTGTGTTGTTACAAATGGCAATATTTTATTCTTTTTATGGCTGAGTAATATTCCATTGTATCTATACACCACATCTTCTTAAGCCAATCATCTGTTGATGGGCACTTGGGTTGTTTCCATGTCTTGGCTATTGTAAACATTGAGGTGCATCTATCTTTTCAAATTAGAGTTTTCGTCTTTTCTGGATATATGCCAGGAGTGGGTTTGCTGGATCATATGGTAGCTCTATTTTCAGTTTTTTAAGGAACCTCCATACTGTTCTCCATAGTAGCTATACCAACTTACATTCCCACCAACAGTGTAGGAGGGTTCCGTTTTCTCCACACCGTCTCCAGCATTTATTACTTGTAGGCTTTTTGATGATGGCCATCCTGACTGGTGTGAGGTGATACCTCATTGTGGTTTTGATTTGCGTTTCTCTAATAATTAGTGATGTTGAGTATCTTTTCATGTGCCTTTTGGTCATCTGTATGTCTTCTTTGGACAAATTTCTATTTAGGTCTTCTGCCCATTTCTTGATTGGGTTGTTTGTTTTTTGATATTGCGTTATATGAGCTGTTTGTATATTTTGGAAATTAACCCTTTGTCAGTTGCATTATTTTCAGCTCTTACTCTTTTGTCAAAATTATTACCTATCACATAACTAAAGTGTTCTTGTGAAAGATTTCAATAAATAAAATGACTGAAATTTATTATGTAATTCTAAGTATCTTTATATAATTGCTCTACTAATTAATTTTTATTTATCATTGCATGAATTGGTTTTCCTGAACCAATTATCTCTACATTTCCTGTAAGTGAGTGTGTTGAGGAAGTATAAGTGAGTATGTTGAGGAAGAGGCTCTAGCAATGTTCCCAACTAGCTGTTTTCAAAACTCAGAGGTTATTTTCTCTATTGCTAAGTTAGTTTTCTTATTTTATTTAGCTTTGTCAGTGTGAGTCTTGGTGTATTCATACCCCCTTTACTTCTCTGAACAAAATAGGTTTATTTCAATTGTTGCAGGCATGGGTTTTGTATTTGTCACTTCAAATTGTGCACCTAAAGATGACTTCAGTCAATGTACTTTTTTTGGTGCATTCTGAGACCTATGGCCATTGGGTTCTAATCGTATATGACAAGGGGCTTTTATCAATCATGCATAAAGAAATCTTAGAACTCAATAATAGAAAGACAAATAATCCAATTAAAACATGGTCAAAGACTTTGTATAGGCAACTCTGCAAAAAAGAAATTCAAACTGGAAATAAGCATGTGAAAGGATGTTCACCATAATTAGGGAAATAAAACTCAAAATTACTTCACATTCACTAGAATAATTATAATAATAATTAAAAAACAGATGACCGTAATAAAAAAACTAGAAAGACTATAATAAAAAAAGTAGAAAATAATGAGTTGGTAAGGATGTGTAGAAATTGGAACTCTCATACATGGCCACTCAGAATGTATGATGGTGCAGATACTTTGGAAAACAATTTGGCAGTTCCTCAGAATGTTAATATAGAGTTGTCATTTCACTCAGCAACTCCACTCTTAAAGAAAGAAAGAGCTTCAAAGAAATGAAAGATATGTACACACACAACACAAAGTGTTTCTATATGAATGTTCATATCATCATTGTTCATAATAACCAAAAAGTAGAAACAACTCAAATGTCTTTCAACTGATAAATCAAAATGTAGAGTATCCATACAATGAAAAGTAGTTGTTAATAAAATGGAATAAAGTACTGATGTATATAACTTGGGTAAACCTCAAAAACATGCTATGCCAATCATTTCATAATTCCATTTATATGAAACATCCAGAATAGGCAGATCTATATAAATAGTTGGTAGATTAATGGTTACCTACGGCTTGAGTGCAGTGTGGGGGAATTGAGAGTTACTGCTAATGGTTAGAGGCTCATTCTAAAATTAGATTATGGTGCTGAATGCACAACTCAAAACCATTGATTGTACACTTTAAAAGGGTAAACATGTTTTATAAATTACATAGCAATGCAGTGTTAAATATTAATTATTAATATATGCTAGGTACTACTCTAGCCACTATACAAGAAACTTAGGATCATTGCCTTTAATTATTATAGCCATCTTGCAAGTTTCCTTGTCCTCAAGTAATGATTAAAAAACAAAACACACAAACAAACAAACAAAAAACAAACAGAAGTTTTGTGAGTCCTTTGAAGCCACAGAACTAGCATAATAGAGGAAGAGATTGGAAGGCAAGTCTCCCTGGCTTCAAATCAGTTTGCATTATTAGACATTGTTCCATCAGTATAATAATGTTCTTTGAGCTAATGCCTGTGGAAAAGGCTTTCTATACCACAAATCCCCCAGGCACATGTAAAGTATTTTTTTAAATCATACTCATTGAGAAAAAATTTTTCCTTAAGTCTTATTAAAGGTTCTTTATACATCTAGCACAAATCACATTTCTTCAGTCAGTAACAGTAATGTGATAACACAAAGGCTTTACACACACACACACACACACACACACACACACATCTATACAACATAGAAGAACCATATAATGAACACATAAAGGCATAAGTACATGACAAGCAAAAAGCAAATCCCCCTTTTCCCCCAGAATTTTATATTTTACAGAGTACACAGTTTATACTTTACTAGAGAAATTACTAGCATTTGCGTGCTCTATTTAAAAATACCTTAGAAACAAAATAGTTTTTATCAAAGGAGTTTAAAAAAGAAAGTGTTTTTAAGTGGTAAACTATCTCCCTTTTTGGAAAAAGAGAGAAGTCTATTTCTTTTAGACTTGATGAGGTAAAAGTCAGGCACAATCTTTCCATGTTATAAATCTCTTCTAGCTGTCATACAGAAGTAGCCTCTTGTAAGGAAGTATTTCCTTAAGTGGTTCTTATATGCTAATTAACTTCATCCAAACTCTGAAATATCTTTCAAACACATTTTCATAAGTGTTTCTGGCATAAGTGAAATAGATTCCCATTTTACTAACATACATTGATACTCTAATAACTAAATCTTAGGACCTATTACTTAGTTGTTTTAATAACCATGAACTTAAGTGAACATCATATTGATGAACTCATTAAATCTACCTACTTTGTATAATGTGAAGGGTAATTTAAAAAACTGATCATTTCAGATTCATAAGCCAAGAAGTATGATTCACTTTGTTTAAACAACCAATTACTTTACCTTGAGCCCTTCAGTGGTAGAGATTTTATATATTTGTGTTTTGCATAAATGTTAAAAAGAGAGATGTTACAGGTGTGGATATGTCGAAAGAATCCTAGCAGTTTGTTTGGTAAAGATCCAACCTCCTTTCCACAGAGAAGAAATTTGCTTTGATTTTGCTTTGATTTTTTTTTTTTAGAAATGATTTTAGAAAAATCAAGCTTTGCATATCATGATAAGATTTCCTAGGGACAGCTGGAGAAAAGTAATAGTTTGATGGATGGGGAGCCTGTAGGGCTTCCAGTGTTCAGCAGGAACAGCCTCACTTGCACAAATGTGAGAAACAACTCCAGCTTCCTCCACCTAGAGATGGAGCTTTCTAATCTGTAGGAAAACATTTAGAGCAACAAGAGATGAGACTATTTACCTCCTTAACCTGCTCTAGTAATGGCATTCCTAGTCTCCTTCTCAGGGACTTGAAAAGGAGTAGAGAAGCAGTATCTCAGGTAAAGCAGCCCCAAAGAAAAGAGTTGCTATGTCCAGCGTATGGATGACCAGAACTATAGGTCATAGGGGTGATAGAACAGGAGCAGTGTTGGTGACCATGGTGGTGGGGTGGTGGTAAACACAGTGTGCTAAAAACAGAAGCAAAAGGGGTCAAGGGCCAAGCACCAGGTGTTTATAAAGGTTGTCAGTTGTCAGAGGCCTAAGAGATAGTTTTAGCCTCACAGCCAAATGCAGAGATTACAAATCCAAATGCACACAGAGGCCAGGAAAGTAACATAAATGACTGAAGCAGTGCACACTTAAGAAAAATCAATTTCTGCACGTGGAAATATAATCAACATGCCATTAAGTTATGAAATTTTTCAAAGATATAGACAATAATACTATAATCAGTACCTTTACACACGCCAGCTAGTTTTATCAAATGTTGCCATATTTGATTGTTGTTTTCTTCTTTTAAACAAAACATTACAGATGAAGTTATAATCTCCTCTATTCCTGTCTGCATTTTTTCTTCTTCCCCAAGAGATAAGCACAATCATGTATTTGATATTTATTATTTTTGTGTATGTCTTATATACTCAGTTAATTTTTGAATAATAATAATAGATGGTATGTATCATCTCACAACCTACTTTAATTGCTTGTATTAGGTTTTTGAGATATATTCATGTTGATACATATGATGACATGCTTATTTATTTTCAATGGTATGTATATACTATTTTATCATATAAATAAACCACCCTTTAATTAATCAATTTTCTACTTTATGGACAGGTCATGTTTACATATTTTCTTTACCATAAAATGCTTCAATGTATAGTTCCTTGGAGAAATGCATGAAAATTTATTTAAAAGAATATATGAAGTGATTGAGGCATAGGATATATGCATCTTCAATCTTACTAGTTGTCTCCAGATATCATCCAAAATTGTTGCTGTATACATACAGTCTGCACTCCTTTCCCATGGATGTGGAGGGTCGACTGTTCTACATATGCCATTTTATATCAGGGACTTGAGCTTCCTCTGATTTTGGTATCTGGGGCAGGGGGAGTGTTCCCACAAGCAGTCTTATGCAGAAACCAAAGGATGACTGTAAATCAAAAATTTTAAACATGCCAAATGCCCAGGTTAAGAAGCAGAATGTTATGAGGATCTCAGGAGCTCCTCTGGGCTCCATACTGATCACATTCCCGTACTTTCCCAGAAGTAATTACTATTCTGACTTCTGTGATAATAGTTTCTTTGTTTTTTATTCTTGTATGTATTCTATTAATACTTTAGATTTTGTAACTACCATGCATCAAAATTGATGCTTTTCTCTTGTCACACACTTGTAGGCATTTTAATACATGTATACATTTGGATAGTCACCACCACGATGAAGATGCAAAGCTGCTGCATAACTCAAAGATCTCCTTAGGCTGTCCTTTCTGAGTGATCCCATCACCCCCACCCATACCCCCTGATTAACCACTGATCTGTTTTCCATGACTATGGTTTTGTATTTTTAAGACTGTTGAATAAATGGAATCACACAGTAGGTAATCTTGAGACATGTAAATCATTCAGCATAATGTCTTTGAAATTCATTCAAGACATTTGCTTTTATCAACAGTTTCCCTTTTTACTTCTATTAGTATCCCATTGTATGGATGTGCCATAATCTGTTTATCCATTAACCTGTTGAAGGACATTTTAGTTATTTCTATCTTTTGGCTATCACAAAGAAAGCTGCTGTGAACATTTGTGTACATGTTTTACTGTCACACATAAACGTCCAGTTTTTAGGATAAATACCAAGGAGTAGGCTTAGTCATCTGGTTAGTGTATGTTTAACTTTGTAAAAAACTGCCATACTGGATCTGTTCTCAAGTTCATTGATTCTATCCTGTCGTCTTCACCTACTAAGTCCATTCAACAAGTTTTTAAAATTACACTTATTATATTTCTCTGTTCTACAGTTTTCATTTGGTTCCTTTTTAAAATAATTTCTGCTTCTTTGCTAAGATGTTTTAAAATTTTCAGTTATTTAAAGAAAATTTTAAATTTATTGTTGAAACATTTTATGGCAGCTGCTTTAAAATCTTTGGCAGATAATTCCAACATCTGGTTCATCTTGGTGTTGGTGTCAGTTGACTGTCTTTCCTCACTAAAGTCGTGATTGTCTCGACTTTGGTATAAGTGATTTTTAATCTTAACATTTCGTCTTTTTTGTTAGGAGGCTCTGGGTCAACATTACCTCTTTTATTTTAGCGACTGGTTGGATTTAGCACGTGGTCCTGGACTTCTTTTGTAGATTGTGGTTCCAATTACAACTTAATTTTCAGACATTTAAAGTATTATTTTGGCCTGCTGGTTTATTTATGCAGTGCTATTGTGGCTCCCACTGGTCTCTGCTGGCATTGCCTGGGGGAAAGGAGGGGGGATGGAGACTTAGATGCAGAGTAATGAAGAGGCTGCTAGTGTCTGTGCCACCCGCCTACCTTGGTGTCTCCTATTAGGGGACGAGAGTCTCTGGCCTGTGGAGACAAAAAGGCTTCCTTGACTGGGTGTTTTTCATGGTGAGATCCTCCTACCTGTGACCCCAAGACTCCCTGTTGCTTTTATTATTTTAGAACTTCTTTCTGTTTTCACCAAAATTTTCTTAAACAACATTGTTCCAGCTTATCAGATATCCTGGAAATCGATGAAGAAAATATTTTATAAAAATATAATTTTAAAAGACTTAATGTATTTATTAGTAAAAACAATATTGGAAATAATTTCATGAAGGCTTAGAATTTGTGTAATAAACCTGTATCCAAGAGCTTTAGATATTCAGAAAAGTCTAGTGAAAACAAAATAGTAGATGCTTTGTGATCATGAAACGTTATCCATGGTGAAGAACATGGAGTGGTTTTCTACCTATTAGCAAAGTAAAATGACTGGAATCATACAATTTTTAACATTGGAGAGTACTGTATAAAGGTCATTTTTTCCAACTCCCATCCTTTTTTTTCCTGGAATTTTTACCACAGCATCCAGAGCAGTAACTATTCAGACATTGCTTGAATATTGACAATGGCAGAAGCAAAGAGGCATTAGCATAGTTGCTGTTATGTTTCTAGTTTCAGAGAAGGACCTCAAAATATTATCTTTATATTATCATATATACTCTTGGGCTACATTAGGAAATACATTTGACATGAAATTTTGAATGGCCTCTGCTTTGGTTTTCCATCATTATAAAAATCAATACAAAAGTGTCTATTCGATCTGAAGATCACTGCTTATATTAATAAATGATCTTTAGTTACAGAGATGGTACTGTCTATAACTGTACATCTTATTTTTGAGTCATACACTAATCTGAGTATTGAGAATTCCTGGCATTTACTCAGGAAATACTCCATATACTCAGTATGGAAAGTGTGTAAGCTGCATGGTGTAAATGTATGGAAGATAAAGCTGGATCATAATTTTGATATTATGAAATCTTTGCATTCTGCTCTAGAGCTATGGATATAAAAGGAGATTAAATGGCATATATTGCTATATAAATGTAAAGTGCAGTCATTATTATTATTCATCACTCCTTCTGTCTTCACCAAAGTGTAATTTGACCTCTCAGCAATGTTCAATTTATGTGCCAGTTCAAATTAAAGATAGATCTTCCAGGTGCTTGAAACAGGGCTAGAAGGTATCTAAAGTTTCTTATAGACTCATTTGTCTATAAAATGTTGATATTAATTTTTTATAATCCAGTTTTGTAGCATGTACTTTTTTTTTTTTTTTTTTGCGGTAAGCGGGCCTCTCACTGTTGTGGCCTCTCCCGTTGCGGAGCACAGGCTCCGGACGCGCAGGCTCAGCGGCCATGGCTCACGGGCCCAGCCACTCCGCGGCATGTGGGATCCTCCCGGACCAGGGCACGACTCGCAACACTGCGCCACCAGGGAAACCCCTGTAGCATGTACTTTTAAAATGTCTGTAAGATTTCTATGAGTTATTCCTTCTGAAAAGCTCAGCTTGTATCTGTTCAATGGCAATTAATTTTATTACTGTTTTCTTAACTCCCTCTTAAAATGATACAGACATGTTCTTTTGCCTTTTTAAAAAATATCGCATTAGTGTGAAACACCTTTAATTTACTCCTTGAATAATGGAGTAAACGGGAAGCTTATTTCCCTTATTCAATTCATCAAACAACATTTATTTAGCACCAATTCTGCCTAGCTCTGTTCTGTGTATATAAAATGAATATCACTATCATAAAAGATTTTCTACTCTTAAGGCTAAAGATATTATAAAAACTTGCAGTGTTGAATAACATAAACTCTCACCTTTGATATTATGAAAAATTTCTTGAAGATGTGTTCTGTCAACTTAGGAGATAAGGACTTTTTTAATAAGAAATTTTTAATAATCATTTATTTAAAAATTAATTATTGTTCTTTCCAACCATTTTGCTTGTTAAAGTTTGAAGGTATAAATGTTAAAATCTATGAATAATTAGTTCAATTACCAAGAATAAGCACAGATGATCAACCCAACACATAAATATATATGTGAGTGTTTTTAAATGCATTACATGGATTAGAGAGAAATCTTAACCTTCCTCCCTCCCTGCCTGTTTTTTGAGCTATATCTTAATTTTCAAGAAGATAACCAGAACCACATCTCCTGGTGCACTTACATTAGTTTAAATTACATAAGTAAAAATAAGCAAACAAAGAAAAACTCCTCAACCAAAAATATAATGTTATGAAATTAAAATTTCTTAACTTTTATATGTGTGTATATATACATTGCATTACCAAAAGAGCATAAAAGAAGCCTTTCTATAGTTTTTTTCTCCTTTCAAGACATGACCAACCTACAGAAAAACATTTCTGGGACTTTGACAACACTCTGGGTAGCGTTTTCAGATTATCCTTTAAGGGTAAGAAAGCATTATCTGGTCTAAGAGCTGTGACAAGAGCTGTCTGAATGCCAGCAGAAAAGGACATTAGTAACCAAGATATATCATTTACAATGTGGCCTTTTTATGACTCCTGTCAAGTTACAGCATGATCTGAAGAAAATCAACATCATTTAAGGTTGCAATGACCTTCTAAGGGCTTGTTTTTAAGAGCAGAGGTTAGAAGGCACAACAGTATGAGTCACTGAATATGATTGTACTGAAGCAAGTTTTATAGAATGTCATTTTCTTTTAACTCTGCTTGTAAGTTCAGTGTCTATTATATAATTTTTAAATATTTTTGGAAAATTAAGGATCTTTGTTAAGATGTCTGGATTTTTTTCTTTTCCAATTTGATTTTCTGTATAAGCTTAATAAAGACATATGGGCATAATGTCTATTAAAATGTGAGCCTCTTAAAAAATGTTTAAGAGACCAAAAAAAAACACGTGAGCCTCAACATGATAAGGATATGCTGAATAACTTAATATAATCAGCTTATTATGTGTTGCTTTGTTTTTCATAAATTAAAACAAAGAACATAGCTCATCGATATATGAAGGAGACTACTGTGGAAGATATTTGGGGACAAATCAGAAGACAAGGCAATAATCCATAGTGACTTGACAAACCAGATGACTTTTATAACTTTTGAAATGACCAACTAGGAGCAGTAGCACTCTAGAGCAAAGTTACAATTTATTTTAAATGTCAAGGAGAAGTTCTAGTCAAGAGAGTAGAGACAAAGCACACACAATCTTTTCTTCTTTGGAAGCTTGAAAATGAAAATAAATTCTGAAAAAAATCAGTGTAGGAAATAAATAGCAGACTAGTAGACAATCATGAAGAGAAAATAATTACTTGAATTTAGAAATGAAGACGTACCACAGAACATATCAGAGAGAAATAAAGAGATGATAAGTATTAAGAGTTGAAAGATGAAGAACAGATTGAGAAGCTTCAATTTTATTCAAGAGGATTTTCAGGAGGAATAATTATAGAAAACTGAGGAAAGAAAATATTCAGATATAATGCTTGAAATTTTTCAAGAATTGAAGAAAGATCTGAGTATTTGTATTGAAAAATTCATCAAGACTGAACTAACTGAACAAAAACACATTTAGACAGATCATAGTCAATGAAAACCCTTTACCGTTTTATAGAAATCAAACAGACTACTTTCTTTTTCTTATAGCCTATGTCCCCTGTTATTTTCTATATAAACTTTAATCATTTCTGTCTATATGTTTAAATTTATGCATTTTTTTCATAATATTACTGGAAGCTTTACTTTCACTTTTTGAAATTCTAACCTTCCACTATATTTAAAATATTCATTGGTCATCTCAAGGAGGATTACTTTCCCTTTTGTAATCACCTCTGGCCCCTTCTTTGTGTATATTTTTAAATTATATTCTTACTTTGTTAGTTTATTATACAAAGAAACATTTCTTATTTATATTTTCAACCTCTATATTTTTCCAGTGTTCTGTGTACAGTAGACCCTCAGGAAACATTTTTTATATAAAACAGTGAATGAATGAACTCAGATAAAGGTCTCCAATTATTCCCAGCCATAAACTAGGCTCTTGTCTAAATATTTGAGTTATTGGAAGGCTTAGCATTTTAATACTTTTGGATAAAAACACCATTGGCTCTCATGAGCTGTAGTAAAATTTGCTTAGTTATAATAACTAAAAAGCATCCTCCACAAAGATGTTTGTATTTAGTGAGTTTGAGATAAATAAGGATTAATAAAGTTTTCTTTACTCTAAGCAAGTTAAATATAGGAAGATTTTTTAGTTATCTGTTACCACATGAATAATGTGATTAGATTTTCATTTAATGCCCAAAAAGGAGAATATCATAAATTCATGAGTTAGGTTAATAATAACATATTTCCTTATAATAAAGGTTGATAAACATTAGAAATAAAGATTTTGGGATAGGAAGGGTGGAAGGGAGGGAGATGCAAGAGGGAAGATATATGGGAACATATGTATATGTATAACTGATTCGCTTTGTTATAAAGCAGAAACTAACACACCATTGTAAAGCAATTATACTCCAATAAAGATGTTTAAAAAAATAATAAAGAAAGAAAGAAAGGTTTCCTAACAATAGATACATGGAAGAGGATTGACGATCACCTGTCCTGAATTGTGCTAGTGGGATGCCTTGAGATCTTGAGTGGGCTTTTTCTGAGATACAAGTAATCTGTGATTTCTTTCTGAGCTGCAGCCTCTCTGTTTTGTTCATTCTGCTCAACTGGGGCCATTTCTCATTTCTCTCTTACAATTTAACATTAAGTTTGACCACTCCACTATAAATCAGTTTTCATTTATTCCTTCTATTCCCTTTCCTGCTTTAATATCAGGGAATAGTTTTTTAAGATAATTTGAATGAAGTAGGCTAACAATTGTAGAAAAAAGCAAGCCTCTGTATGTATCTGTGTGTCGATGTCTATATTCAGTGCAGAAAGGCTGGCTGATATGAAGAATTTTGAGAGATGAGTATTCTAGGTATCAGACTCTTCCTCCACAAACACTACAGGGCAGAAAAATACTTGCTTTAAATTAATGGTATTTTGACAATTGTATTTACATTAATGGAGTATTTTGTTGCACGATGAGGATTAGAAAAGCACTGTACTTGGCTGATGAAAACTTATATTTTAACTATCAACTTAAATTAATTAAAAATGAGAATTTCTAATATGTATTCTTTATAAAGCCATATATGAACCCAAAATAGATCCTCAGAAAGAATAATAATAAATATTTTGCATCAAAGAAAGCAAATACTTGAATTTTGACTTTCTAAAATAATGGATATAAAATGTGGACCATTTTCAGTTCACAACTAGTGAACACAGAGAAAACTTATAGTTTCTGGTTGTCTGAGTGATCACGTTCTAATTAGCTAATGCCTCACATATTGACAGCTTTGACTCTTTCAGGTAAATGTTTCAAGAGGAAAAGATGATGAATAATATGATTAACAGAAAACTTAAATTACTTAAATCTCAGGCTTTACTGGTAACCCATGAAATGTTCTGGTAACACTGCAAGTATAATGAATAATCTTAGATAATGGCTGCATAATGTAAGGAGTGCTCTCTGTTTCCATTCCTTCCATAAAGCAATTGTGGTTACAGTTGGCATTTTTGAGTATAAATGCTGCGTCTATAATACCAGCTCCCCTGAAAAGTTTGGCAATAAGTGAGATTGATGACTGAGAACTACAAAACTGTCTTGAAATCATTGGCCTTTCTGAAACATTTGGAGCATCCATCTTTGTCCTCTCATTTTGAGTATCACAGAATTGGAAATCAGGTGATCTAGATTACAGTTCAGGCTCTGTCTCAAGCTGGTTGTGTGACCTTGGGCATCTCTCATAAATCTCTTGAGTTTACCTATTTTATTGCAAAATGAAGGGGTTAAATTAGATTGCTGTTGAAGTTCCTTATAGGCCAGCTCTAAAGTTCTGTGAATCTAAAAACATGTTAATATATAAAAAACATATGTACTTTGTTTTTTGGGTTTCTTTTGGAATGGGGAAGGAAAAAAATTCCTTTATGTTGGGTTCAAATAGGAAAATATTATCCATAAAGTCCACAGAGTGTTGGAGATGTGGGAACAGTTTCTTACACCATAAAACAGTCCCACACATCCCCACCAGGCTCCTTTTCTCCATAAAACTTAGGACATTAATTCTCTACCTTCAAACCTATTTGGCTATACCTTCTTAGCAAGCAAAACTCTTTTTTTTTCCTAGATTCCTTTCTCTTCTCTTGCCCTATTAACTCTCAGCCCCCTTAAATGGTTTTCTGTCCCACTGAGAATCTTTGTCTGGCTCTATTTTCTGCTTCTATATTCAGTCACTCAGGTCGCTCTACTTCCATTGCTGATTGGAGATGACAGGTAGAAGGGAGGTTGGAAATGGTTCTTTGATCATGAACTGGCCTTAGAGTGGAATAGATAAAAGATGATCCAAGCTCTCAGTATACAGAAAATTCCTGCTTTCATGTTGCCTCTATGATAGGAAAATGATGTCTTTCTCTGTCTGTGCCCAAGAGGGTGGGGAGGTGGACCAAAATCTGCTCTACCACCTGCTGCCCTGGGAGAATCCCTTCAGTCTTGAAAACTCCCTCTCTTCATAGTAGATAAAAAAGAATTCACTTGAACAACTGCTTGTCGCACAGCAGGGAGTTAATAGTTTCGCTGCCCACTTAGGTGCCTGCTTTAGGTCATCCATCTGTGGGAACTTGTCATTTATTGCTTTGCTTTGTAAAATGGCTACTTTATAAATTCTCCTTTGAATATATTCATTCTTTTTTTTTTAACATCTTTATTGGAGTATAATTGCTTTACAATGGTGTGTTAGTTTCTGCTGCGTAACAAAGTGAATCAGTTGTACATATACATATGTTCCCATATCTCTGCCCTCTTGTGTCTCCCTCCCGCCTCTCAAGGTGGACAGAAAGCACCAAGCTGATCTCCCTGTGCTATGCAGCTATTTCCTGCTAGCTATCTGTTTTACATTTGGTAGTGTATATATATCCATGCCACTCTTTCACTTCATCCCAGCTTACCCTTCGCCCTCCCCGTGTCCTCAGGTCCATTCTCTATGACTGCGTCTTTATTCCTGTCGTGCCCTTAGGGACCTTTTTTTTTTTCTTTTTTAGATTCCATATATGTGTGTTAGCATACAGTATTTGTTTTTCTCTTTCTGACTTACTTCACTCTGTATGACAGTCTCTAGGTCCATCCACCTAACTACAAATAACTCAATTTCATTTCTTTTTATGGCTGAGTAATATTCCATTGTATATATGTGCCACATCTTCTTTATCCATTCATCTGTCGATGGACACTTAAGTTGCTTCCATGTCCTGGCTATTGTAAATAGAGCTGCAATGAACATTGTGGTACATGACTCTTTTTGAATTATGGTTTTCTCAGGGTATATGCCCAGTAGTGAGATTCCTGGGTGGTATGATAGTTCTATTTTTAGTTTTTTGAGGAACCTCCATACTGTTCTCCATAGTGGCTGTATCAATTTACATTCCCACCAACAGTACAAGAGGGTTCCTTTTTCTCCACACCCTCTCCAGCATTTATTGTTTGTAGATTTTTTGATGATGGCCATTCTGACTGGTGTGAGGTGATACCTCATTGTAGTTTTGATTTGCCTTTCTCTAATGATTAGTGATGTTGAGCATCCTTTCATGTGTTTGTTGGCAACCTGTATATCTTCTTTGGAGAAATGTCTATTTAGGTCTTCTGCCCATTTTTGGATTGGGTTGTTTGTTCTTTTGATATTGAGCTGCATGAGCTGCTTGTAAATTTTGGAGATTAATCCTTTGTCAGTTGCTTCACTTGCAAATATTTTCTCCCCTTCTGAGGGTTGTCTTTTCGTCTTGTTCCTTGCTTTGCTGCGCAAAAGCTTTTAAGTTTCATTAGGTCCCATTTGTTTATTTCTGTTTTTATTTCCATTTCTCTAGGGTCAAAAAAGACCTTGCTGTGATTTATGTCATGGAGTGTTCTGCCTGTGTTTTCCTCTAAGAGTTTTATAGTGTCTAGCCTTACATTAAAGAATCCATTTTGAGTTTATTTTTCTGTATGGTGTTAGGAGATGTTCTAATTTCATTCTTTTATGTGTAGCTGTCCAGTTTTCCCAGCACCACTTACTGAAGAGGCTGTCTTTTCTTCATTGTATATTCTTGCCTCCTTTATCAAAAATACAGTGACCATATGTGCATGGGTTTATCTTTGGACCTTCTATCCTGTTCCATTGATCTCTGTTTCTGTTTTTGTGCCAGTACCATACTGTCTTGATTACTGTAACTTTTGTAGTATAGTCTGAAGTCAGGGAGCCTGATTCCTCCAGCTATGTTTTTCTTTCTCAAGATTGCTTTGGCTATTCAGGGTCTTTTGTGTTTCCATACAAATTGTGAAATTTTTTGTTCTAGTTCTGTGAAAAATGCCATTGGTAGTTTGATAGGGATTGCGTTGAATCTGTAGATTGCTTAGGGTAGTAGAGTCATTTTCACAATGTTGATTCTTCCAATCCAAGAACATGGTATATCTCTCCATCTGTTGTATCATCTTTAATTTCTTTCATCAGTGTCTTATAGTTTTCTGCATAATGGTCTTTTGTCTCCTTACGTAGGTCTATTCCTAGGTATTTTATTCTTTTTGTTGCAATGGTAAATGGGAGTGTTTCCTTTATTTCTCTTTCAGATTTTTCATCATTAGTGTATAGGAATGCAAGAGATTTCTGTGCCTTAATTTTGTATCCTGCTACTTTACCAGATTCATTGATCAGCTCTAGTAGTTTTCTGTAGTAGCATATCTAGGATTCTCCATGTATAGTATCATGTCATCTGTAAACAGTGACAGCTTTACTTCTTCTTTTCTGATTTGGATTCCTTTATTTCTTTTTCTTCTCTGACTGCTGTGGCTAAAACTTCCAAAACTATGTTGAATAATAGTGGTGAGAGTGGGCAACCTTGTCTTGTTACTGATCTTAGTGGAAATGGTTTCTGTTTTTCACCATTGAGGACGATGTTGGCTGTGGGTTTGTCATACATGGCCTGTATTATGTTGAGGTAAGTTCCCTCTATGCCTACTTTCTGGAGGGTTTTTATCAGAAATGGGTGTTGAATTTTGTTGAAAGCTTTCTCTGCATCTATTGAGATGATCATAAGGTTTTTCTCCTTCAGTTTGTTAATATGGTGTATCACATTCATTGATTTGCGTATATTGAAGAATCCTTGCATTCCTGGGATAAACCCAACTTGATCATGGTGTATGATCCTTTTAATGTTGCTGTTGACTTCTGTTTGCTAGTATTTTGTTGAGGATTTTTGCATCTATGTTCATCAGTGTTATTGGCCTGTAGTTTTCTTTTCTTGTGGCATCTTTGTCTGGTTTTGGTATCAGCATGATGGTGGCCTCGTAGAATGAGTTTGGGAGTGTTTCTCCCTCTGCTATGCTTTGGAAGAGTTTGAGAAGGATAGGTAAAAAACATATGTACTTTGAGTTGAAGGAAACTACTGCTATTATTTTGCAAATAAGTAAATATTTGAATTTAATCCATGAATCTTGGATCAGCTACATTTTTGCCCATTGATATCCATTGCGAGCACATTTCTTTTTTTTTAATGTTTATTTATTTATTTGGTTGCATTTGGTCTTAGTTGTGGCAGGCAGCTTCCTTAGTTGTGGCATGTGAACTCTTAGTTGTGGCATGCACATGAGATCTAGTTCCCTGACCAGGGATTGAACCTGGGCCCCCTGCATTGGGAATGCAGAGTCTTATCCACTGCACCAACAGGGAAGGCCCTTGAGCACATTTGTAATGCCAACTTTAAAAATCTTTATATCTGATAACTCAAAAGCTGAGTGTTAGGCACACATCATTTTTTTCAGAAATATCCGAAGATGAAATACTTTGCAGATTATCAGAATAACTAAAATCTCTGTTTTTTCTACCGTGTTAACATTTTTATCTCTGATGTGTTGTTTCACTGAAAAAAAAAATCTATGCAAATATACATCCAACTCAGTGTTGCTTCACAAAATAACTGGCCCACAGTTTAGATCCCACAGAAATACCAGGTAGAACATTATGAAGAATTTAACATGAGCATAGCAGAAGTTGAATAAACATGACTGTAATTCTTTTGAACTCACTTATTTCTTATTAAAAACAAGTCCGTATTATAGAAGGCAGGAAAAAAAAATGAAAATAACAGGAAATCTAGGCTTTCTGGTTACCGTATATCCGATGGATTGGCCACCATAGCAAAGTGAAAGTGTATCTCTGGAGATAACAAGAAAACTGAAAATGGACAATTGTGCCTTGAGGAGCTATTGTTGACTTGAGCATAGATATCTAAATCATTATGCAATTGCTGGTGATCCAATATACATATATTGATTTCCTCTCACACACAGTGCAGGCTTATCTAGAATGAACTTAATTCTGGCAGTAAATGAAAGAGTCATCCTATTATTAATTATGACAACAAATTAATAATTATTTGAACATTTACTATGTGTGAGGCTATGAGCTAAAAAATTTTTGTAATTATCCTATTTTATTTTTCAAAACTCCAGTGTGGTTAGTACTATCATTATCTCCATTTTTCAGATGAGGCAACTAAAATTTAAGGATGATAAGTAACTTATCCAAGTTTATATATCCAGGAAGTGGTATCGGTGGTTCTTTTTTTATTTTTTTAATATTTATTTATTTGGCTGTGCTGGGTCTAGTTGCAGCACGTGGGATCTTTGTTGCCATGTGCAGCACCTTTGTTGGGGCATGCAGTATCTTTTAGTTGCAGCATGTGGATTCTTAGTCGTGGCATGCATGTGGGATCTAGTTCCCTGACCAACTATCAAACCCGGCCCCCTGCACTGGGAGCACGGAATCTTAACCACTGGACCATCAGGCAGGTCTGGGTGAGTCCAAAGCCAATTTTTTAAATCAATATAGTATATTGTTTGAATATTAGATTGAAACTGTGTCAGAAAGATGGAAGAGAATAAGCCTTCTAGGATCACAGGCTGTGCTGTTGGCTACATTGTATTCCCTGATTCATTGTATTTGGGTGTTTTATCTCTCCAAAATTACAAAACTCCTCTAGGGCAGAAAAGTGTGAGTCCTTCCCTTTATCCCGCCAAAGGGCTAGCACAGTTGGGGAGCAACATGCTTTGGTTGTTCCATTGGTAAATTTTATTTTCTAATATTTGATTTATAAGAATTCCCACAACATTTAAAAAAATGTAGCTGTGTGAGAGTCCAAGTGAAGTGGATGAACACACTGACTGTACAAACAGCAATTTTCAAAATAATATTTCTTCAAGATTGAGGAAGAGGATGGATAGTGAAATTATTTTTTTCCTCCTGTTTGTGTTCCTGAACAAGCTCTGTTCACAATTCAAGTATCAATTGTTAAAATAATTAAATAAGGAGGCCATTAGACTAAAGGGGCTCTAATGCCTTGGTAGCCCACAAGCAAACCAAAACTTGAGCCAGAGTCCATGCACTAGAATGTAAGAAAATGAAACTCAAGAACAACCAGTCATAACAGCGAACTAGGCTTTACAACATAAGGCAACTGCTTAAGCTATAACCAATCAAAGAATTGATTTGCTTTGCTTCACTGACTTCTCTATAAAAACCTTGCCTCTATCTCCTTTTAGTGGAACATTCCTTCACCTTTGGTTTCATGCTGCCAGATTCCAATCCATGTAAGCTCCAATAAACTGTTGAATATTTTGATGTGCCTCATTTTACCTTTTAACATAGTTTTCTACCCCTTCTTCCCTACAGTGACTTTGTACAAAAAAGAAATTAGATCAGAGGACGACAAGGGACAAAAAGGGAAATGATGTTTACACTTAACTAATAACAAAGAGAATAAAAATAAAACCTTCCAAAAACGAGGGCTTGGGAAGATATTCCATCTCTCTCAAATTTCAATGTAAAAATTGTTCATAAATAATTTCTTTTTCATTGTATGATTATCTAAACATAAATACATTTCCACTAATAAGAGATGCTCAATAGTCACATTTCTATAACTTAGTTCAGGTCTACCTTCTCTACTCTCTAATTCCACTAATTCTAGCTTCATCAGCTTTACTCTTGTTACCATATGGTTCCCATTAAAAAAGTAAGAAGTAGAATATATTTCACTTCCTATAAAAGCAAATGTTACAAAAGAATTTAAGGAAATGACTTTGGTAGCAACACATAAAGCTTTCACTCCTAAACGACAAGAGAGCTGTAGGAAAATTGGAGAGGTATTATTTGTACAACAAACACAGTAATTGTTTTTTCTGTGAGATTGGAAACCTTGCTATCGTGTTTATTTGCCAACTGTTTTCCTTGACAAACTAAACTTATTTTATTTGGATGAATATGTTGTCCAGAATTGTACCAGTGACATGACTTGAATTATCTCTGTCCATAAAAACCATTAGTTGACAGATACCTTCAGAAGGTGAGATATATAACTTTACATAAACTGCATTATGAGGAAATTTATCTTTTTTCAACAGTATTTTTAAAACCTCTGCATAGATATTTCCCCATGAAATAAGTGTTTAAGTAGCCAAAGGAAAGTTGATATATTTCTAATTATTCATTCCTAATGATAAAATATATACATTTGTTAATTGCAGTTCTTCTGGGAGGGAAAATCCACCTTTTTTAGTTCACTATGGAAAAATTATTTGTTCTATAATTTATATAGAACTAACATTTTAAAATTAAACACGTATAGCATTTTAAAATTACTTAAAACCAATTGATAACATATTTCAAAAGAAAATGACATTTTGAGTTATTAGTGATAAATTTCTTGGCTCCAGAAACTGTTATTCCAGTCTTAGATGCATCATATCCAATCTTTATCTATAAAATATAACTTGAAAAATCTTATGGATATCTGGCTACTTTTCTAAAACTTCTTTTTTATCTGTCTTAATTCCTAGATCAGCAGTAATGAGCATACATCAGGAAGCTAATACCTACTTGTAGATGGATTAAGTTAAATCATTACAGTCCAAAAATTTTATTGTGCTTTAAGTGAGCTAGTCTTCTGATAATAAACCATTTACCTATTTTATGTTCTTAGTCTTTTGATATTAGACACTTTAATTTTTACTTCAACGATGGTAATAGAAGCAAGAAATCATTTACTAGCAACGTACAGAGACAAGAAATTATATAATAAATATAAAATTATATTTGATAGAAAATATTTGTCATCTTTTAATTCTGATGAAAGTTTTAGAATTATTAAATTTATTGCTTAGCATGTTTTGTTTGCATTTTTTGGTATACTCATATCAGAAACATGAAGTGTATTTAGATTTTACTGTTTTTAACAAGCAATCCCTAAATTTGTATGCCTTAAAGTAATACAATTTTGATTTTTGTTCAACTATATTTCCTCACAAATTGAGAGGAACAGTTACTCATTAATTACTAAAAAATGCAGACAGATGGAGTATCCACCATCTTGGATGTTTCCCTCTCTGTGTCAAAGGGTCTCACACAGGCAATTAAATATCAGGCCTGAACACTGTGGTACATGACTCTTTTGCAGCAGTATTTGCAATAGCCAGGACATGGAAGCAACCTAAGTGTCCATTGACAGATGAATGGTAAAGAAGATGTGGCACATATATACAATGGAATATTACTCAGCCGTAAAAAGATACGAAATTGAGTTATTTTTAGTCAGGTGGATGGACTAGAATCTGTCCTACAGAGTGAAGTAAGTCAGTAAGAGAAAAAGAAATACCTTATGCTAACACATATATATGGAGTCTAAAAAAAAAAAAAGGGGGGGCGGTTCTGAAGAACCTAGGGGCAGGACAGGAATAAACATGCAGATGTAGAGAATGAACTTGAGGACACGGGGAGGGGGAATGGTAAGCTGGGAAGAAGTGGGAGAGTTGCATGGACATATATACACTACCAAATGTAAAACTGATAGCTAGTGGGAAGCAGCCACATAGCACAGGGAGATCAGCTCAGTGCTTTGTGACCACCTAGACGCGTGGGATAGGGAGGATGGGAGGGAGACGCAAAAGGGAAGAGATATGATGATATATGTATATGTATAGCTGATTCAGTTTGTTAAAATCAGAAACTAACACAGCATTGTAAAGCCAGTATACTCCAATAAAGATGTTAAAAAAATAATAAATATCAGGCCTGAAAATGAGATACAAGATTTATTTACCGGAACTACATGGAAATACCAAACACAAAGGAGAATGAAAAAGCAATCCTACCATGTTTTGTGGAAGATATAGAGCTGTAATTACTTTTTGAGCAGCAAAATGGCTGTTACGTTGTTTGTTATGGTTTTTGGTTGCAATGACATTTTATATATATTGTAATTGAGTATAGTATAGTGGCTAAAAGTGCACATTCTAGACCTGGAATGCTCAATTTTAAATCCTGCCTCTGCCTTTTAATTAGCTATAAGTTGAACAAGTTACTTAGATTCTTCGTTCTTTAGTTTTCTCATCTGGGTATGTTGGTATCTTCCATAAAGTGTCATTCTAAATGTTAAATATGATAATATGTGTAAAACACTTAGAACAGTGACTGGCATAGAAACTGTTAAAATGTTGGCATATGAGCTCAATATAATGCTGTAAAATCACTTCTCAGTGTCATTGTAGATAGGATTTATGTATTTCATGTCAATGTATGTGAGTGCTTTAGGATTAATTGGATTAGATCTAAGATTCAAATATACGTGATGTATAGTTAAATGAACTGTCTTCCCTGACTTTATGTGTATCTACAAATTCACAGGAATATCTGAAGGAGAGAATCTCAACTGGGACGAAGCATGGACTGTGTCTTATATCAGCAAAAATAGCCTGGAAAACCTAAGACTGACAGAGGTAAATGCAAGTGAGGACGAGGATGGGTAAGTCCAGGCCTGGCCTGGCTGCAATGTTGCTCTCACAGTTTCTGGAAGGAGACTGCAATGAGTGAGAAGTGAGGACCCCTCTTTCTGTTGCAAAGGTGGTGGGTAGGCTCCTGGTTCTGTCTTCCATGGCAATAATTCCCAAAGCAGTGGCAGCAGAAACTCTGATTGGCAATAATGAGGAATTGTCTCTTACTGAATTTAGTTGGTTCATAAGGAGAATATTCACAAAATTACTACGGAATTATCGGTAGTGATCTAGTTTTGAAAATGCCTTAAGTCTGTAAAATCTTCTTAGGCATATTCTTAGTGTGTACAAATTCTTCGCCTAGCAGGAAATTTGATTTTTCATCAAAATTAATGACTGAATCACAACATGGATAATTATACTTGGTAATACCATTACAAAAGTAAGAATAACTATGAAGTAATGGTACTAGAGTTCTGTAGTTCATAAAATAATACTGTAGGCATTTCTTTTAAAACATTGTTTTTAAGTATATATGAGCAGAATTAATTCCAAACCTGATCTCTTTAAAAGTTATCAATTGCTTGAAAATATGGGTATGATGATATGATGGTAGTTTCATTAAAATAAAATTTACATACATAATTATGTAGATTTGTCCATCAAGTGTACATTTATTAATTATGATTTACTGAATAATACTAAAGGGACTAAATATCTTGGTTTGGTATAATTAAACCCACACAGGTCTAACAAGTCACAGTATATATTCTGTAAATATACAGGTTTTATTGGGAAAAAAAATCACATAGTGGAAAGAGAAGCACATGGTTACTAGGTATTTAGTATCTTTGACTAGGTCATCTGAAAAGAAGTTCTTGTGGATCATTTTGTAACTAGGTCCCTAGGCCAGCTATGAGCACATGTTGGCACTGATATGAATATTTACTGTCACTTCCCTCTAAATCTCTAAATAGGACAGTATTGATAAGGAAAAAAACAGCACAAGGAAGTAAAAAAAATCTGATCAGTTGATCCATTGTGATGCTTAATCAGGACGCCTGTGAACACTCTAGATGAGGTGAAAGGATCCAGCTGCTCTCATTCCTAGTTTCCAGGATTAAACTGGGCCAGCTCTATGCTGCCAAATGTGGAGCTGCTTAGAGCTTAGGCCCTAAGTGAGGGGGACTCTTTCTTCCTCCTATTCTGTTTTCTTACAATATATGTTAGAAATACCTAATACATATGGTTTAAACAGAGCAAGGTTTAGACAACAAGGTATCTGAGTATGAAGGCCAAGTATACATGAAGATGTCAGGGCTTAGATGAATTTGAGCTTATATACAATGACCTTCGGTGAAGCTGGAAACAAGCCTGTAAGCAAAAAGAGTTTTCCCACCTCTTACACACTACCCAGTCTCCTAGAAAGTTGATCTTAGCTGCAGATTCTCCCCTTGGACCTTTAGAGAAATAAAAACTACAAATGTCCAGTAAATATATTGGGGTCTCTTATGACCATCTGCTTGTCTTGATACATATATTTCAAGCCATGTCTATATAATCGAAATACATCAGATCTGACTTTTAAAAAGTCAATCATAATGATCCCAGAAATCCAAATCTATGGTCAGGCTTCCAGATTAATCAAAATGGGTCCTTCTTTGCAAATCAGTGAGCAAAATAAAAGCTGTTATATGGTCCATAGTTTTAATATATGAATATTCAACTCCTCACACTAATACTCATATATCAGTTGAGGTCACATTTGCCACAAATTCTTTTAAAATTTGGTTTTAGAGCTTTTATGATTTTTGAAGATTGATTAAATTACATTTAATGATTGTGGATCTGACTTGCAGATTTATTTTAGGAACCAGGAATAAGGAAGCCTCAGATCTATTAAATTTAACTAAAGTGCAGACAAAATTCCCAAATGAGCATCATAATGGATCTCATGTACATATATTTTAAAAGACTGGGCTATTTTTTCCTTATCCATGCCAATTTTGTGATATTTAGAAGGCACCAACTGTAAGAGACCAATATCAAAGCAAACAGGCATTTGAAGCTGACCTAAGAAGCCACAAAATGTGCAGCAAGAACTTGTTCAGTTGACTGAGTCAAAGCTACTAAATACAGAGTTCTAGGCCATGGGTTAAGACCCAAATTTTAATATTGAACAATCCAAGCAGATGCTTGAATTTGATATTTTTGAAAGAATTTTTCATTTTCATATGAATATCTAGTACAATCAAATATGTACAAATGCATGTATAGAGAAATAATTATGAGGCATGCTTATTAGAAACATATGTATATATGTATATGTATATGTATTTAGAGTGGCATTAAGATCACTCAAAACTAATGAGATGAAATCAGAGAAAGATAATTTCAAACTTCTGTTAAAAGCATTTGAATATAAATGAGAAGGAAATAAAATCATACTCCCTAAAAATGATCCTTCCTTTAAATTTATTAATGTATATACTCGTCCATTTATTCTTTCAGTCAAGCAATATTTAATGAGTGCTGAGTTGCAAAAATCAACATAATGTTAAGCCGAGCTTTGAGTTGCTCATAATATTCATCAAACCTTGGGCTAGTGGCAAGTATACCTTCAAATAATGAAATCAGGAATGTCTTTAAATTTAGAGAGTAAGTTCTTGGTGGCGGATAAGAACTTTGGATTTTGAGCCAATCATGACCCTGGGCATAAAATTCAAGTAGTGTAGCTGTGGCTTGTTTATTTCTCAGCAATGCCTTTCCGTTTATCCAGTATGTAGGAGAGGAAGTTTACATTATTGTACTCTTTACAGAGGAAGTTTACATTATTGTACAGTAACACACTGCATAGTGAAACACATGCAGTTGAATACAAAGTTTTAAAGAACTCTTGGAAAAACTTAGTGTTTAATTTTACCCTTATCTTTTTTCTCTATCGCTTGGCTACTACATAGATTTTGGTGATTTTTATATTTTATTCTCATTTTTAATAGAGAATTTTAGGTTACTGATTTAAGATTATTTATTTTCTAATGTAAGTATTTAAAAGCTTCAAGTTTCTCTCTATGCATGGCTTTATCTATGTGGTATTTTGAAATGTTACCAGATTCTAAAGATTTCAAACATGGCTTCTATTAGTTAACCTGTTTGATACAAATATAATTGAACAATCTCTGTTTACAGTTAAAAATAAAAATTAAGACTAGACAAGCTAAAGAACTAGTACTCAGAGCGTGGCTGAGAGGCACTCCAGGTTACTCATGCACACATTTTCTAGTGATCACCGGAAAGTCCTTTCACCTTGAGGCACAACAAAGGTACGGTTCTCACTCCCAGTACATCCAACAGCCTGAAGAGGGCTTCATGAACACGCTAAAACTTTTTTTTTCCTCCTCTTTTCCTCCTTTCTATTTTGTTCAGCCTCTTGAACTTTACAACTCTCAGGAACCAATCTTTTTATGGCAGAAAGCTGCATGAGTGATAATCCAACTGAGCAGTGTCATCCACCTGAAGGATGACACTGGAAATTGCATGATTTGTTAAGGAAGGAAATTGTCACATTCTGAACAGTGTTTCACTGTGAGTCCACACCCAAGGACATCTTCACACATACCGTTCCTCTCACACCCACCCCAAATTATACTGCTTCATGAACTTCAAGTCATGAATGCTCATGTAGCTATAGTGCAAAAGGGCGATTTATTTAATTAATGTTCTCAATAAAGTCTTAAAGGTGAAAAAATGCTATAAGTTGTTGGAGATAATTTGTTGGGTTCTATTGTACATTAATGTTATTAACGAATTGCAGCTAGTGTTTAACATTTGCTTAGTTCTAAATATAGATAATTTCACTCTAACTCATAAAATAGGAACTTTATAAACCAAGTAAATTAAAGTTTTATTATTTTCAATATAAAAAATTTTCAAAATTATTTGAAAGCGGATTTTCAGTAGGGAAGGTGTTTGAGCAGCAAAATGGCTGTTAACGTTGTTTGTTATGGTTTTTGGTTGCAATGGCACATGATTAACCACTTGGCAAAAAGCCTAAAGCAAGGAGAATTTTAATACTGAAATATTAACTTCATGAAACTATTAAAATATTTCAAAAATAAATTAGATATACACACTTTTAAGGGAGCTGTTTATTGTGAAACAAGAGGTACATATTTTTCTGGAAAAAGCAGTGGAATGGGACAAATTGATTTTTGGCAAATTATGGATGTCCTGATAGTCTCTGACAGTCCTTATTTATAAATGAAGAACTTGTTGCTAAGGTCTCTTCCAGTCATAAAATTACAATTTTATTTTTTAAATAGAAATTTCAATATTCTTAATTCATAAGAATATTGAATGTTATAAATAGATATTAAATTTAAATCTTGTTTAAATGTGATGTAAACTTTGAAGACTGTTGAATAAATAATTTCTTTTATATTATACTTGAATTCTAATTTGAATTGTCTATATTCATATAACTCAGTTTTGTATTAATATTTTCATAATTTCAAAGCCCTAGAAGAACAATCATATTCAGTGATATCTCCTGCAAGGTAGATATATATAGATATATATATAATTTAATATATATATGAGTAAATAGACGTCTAATACATCATTTTAATTCTTCTGATTTTTTTCTTCCTGGCTGCTGTGGGAATTATAACATGCATTTATTCATCATAATTCTGGGTCAGATTAGTACTAACTTAATTCCGGTAAATATAAAGGCATTGTAGCCATTCAGAAAATGTAAGTTTCTCCTTCCCACCTTAAAAAGTATAATCTTGGGGATTTCGGGCCCTTTCTGTTCTTTCTTGTTTCATCTTTTGCCACCTTAGCTACCACAGCAAAAAGAAACCAAGGGATCCATTGAGCTAGGATTAGATTTATCATTTTTCAATTTTGTTGGTAAATTTTACCTTTCATAACAGATGACAGCTCACCTTCTATTTCAGATATGGGTGAATCCAAAGCCATCCAGGCATCAGGGCTTCAGCAATCCCACCTCTCCCTCTTTCTTTTCCCCAAACAATGCTTTAGTCATGTTTCTGTGAATGGAGGTCGTTTTAACAAATTCCATCATTGCTACTACTTGGATTGGGAGTCCCAAGGCCACTCACATATTTGGTGATTTGCTAGACGGACTCAGGGGACTCAAAGGCTATTATACTCATGGCTGTGAAATACTACAGAGAACGAATACACAACAGGATTAGCAAGGGGAAAAAGACACATCTCGCAGAGACTGAATGAATCCCACCACAGGTTTCCTATGTGCTCCTCAAAGGGGTGACAGAGCACACACCTTCCTCCACCAGTGAAATGTACACGACTTCCGCACAGGAAAGTCTGTTTGAGACTCAGAGTCCAAGGTTTTATTAGGGGCTGGTCACATAGGCAATCTGCCTAGCCACAGCTACCAAAATTCGATATTCCCAGAAGGAAAGCATTTGTTCACCATAAATCACATTGCCTATACAAACAGTCTACACAGAGCAGTACAGAGACTTGATCAGTTTACAGAACATTTCAAAGCCAAACTTCCTGAAGCCACCCAAGGGCCAGCTCTGCAAACAAGCCCTTCTAAGGACCAGTCCTGCTATGTTAACTCTGTCCTGAATGTCCTAACATGCTGTCATTACTCAATTCCTATTTGATCCTGTCTTTAATGCATGTTGTCCTATTACATTCTCCCAATAATTTACTGAGACACATATTGTTATTCCCCTTCTACTTTTCTGATGAGAAAACTGAGAATCAGAGAGAGAAAATTAATTTCAAAAGGTCATATAAGTAGGAAGAGGTAGCAAGGTTTGACTTTGAAGTCAAGATTTTATTCATTAAATATACCCTCATCGTATGTCTTCAAAAAATATTTACTGAATGAGCAGATATCAAGTGACTTGGGACTGAAGGTACCATATTATTTAATATAGCTGTATATGTGTAGAACCCTGTATTCTTACTGTAACTCTGTGAACTAAGGCAAAACTTATTATTCCCATTAGACAGAAGAGGAAAATCAAGAGCTGAAGTATATAGAAATATATAGCTACTAATTATCACTTAGAATTTAAATAAACTTCCTAACTCATTCCATGCTTTCTTTCTACACCAAGAAATATGTGTTTCTCATTACAACTATGTTTTTTAAATGCTCTAATTAATATGCCCAAGCACTGTCAGAGACAGGAAAACTCCTTGCAATTTTGGAAAGAGATAAATCTCAAAGGATTAAATATAAGTTATAATCATTTTTAGAATGCAGCTCAGTTGAGTAGGAAAGCTTCTCTAGACTGTTCTTCAGGGATGGATATTAATCCAGCAAACAGTAATTTGCTCACACATCACATCAAGGCAGAGCCACTAATGTGTGGCAGGCTTGAATTTCAGGGTTCTCACAGAAACAAATTCGTTCAGACAATACTCTTTTTTATTTTTTCATTGTAATACTAAATGCTGACATTTGTGCAGAAAACTATAAAGAAAAAGAAAAATGTTGGAGATTAGTCCAACAATTAATGTAATTTGGCAAGAGCAAAATATGATGTATAAAATAATTTTCTTTACAATCCTTAAAATAATTACAAATATTTGTCCCTAAAAGAGAAGAACTAGAAATTCAGACATTATCATGGAGGTAACTAAAGCATTTCTTTTAGTCAGTTGAGAATATACAAGGAATGTGCTTTTAGAGCTTACGTTTCAAAAAATGTTAATATAAATTTTTTCCGGTCTTTCTCTCTCCCCTGATGTTAGCAGAATATCATAGTTAGTACAGATTTTAATATTTATTGTTAGTCTTTTAAACTAATAAGGGAACTCTAAATCAACACAAGGTGCATATACTGAGTGCCTACTATCAATTAGAAAGCTTTCTAGGTGGTTTAAAGTACAGCTAGGGCTGAGAACTATTGAATTAGAGAATGCCCATTCTGTTGTTTACATAACCTTTTTCAGTTAACAGTTGTGATACATTTCCACATCAACGATACCAAATGTGCATTTTCTATAGCTAGATAGCAGTCCATATAAAATTAAATATATTATAATTTTGAAGAATACAAGGCATACTTTTGTATAGATGTCTTTTTTTTTTAATCAGGTACTTCTTGTTAATTTATTATTGGTAAATGTATAGATGTCTTTATTTTTTTTTAACATCTTTATTGGAATATAATTGCTTTATAATGGTGTGTTAGTTTCTGCTTTATAACAAAGTGAATCAGCTACATATACATACATCACCATATCTCCTCCCTCTTGTGTCTCCCTCCCACCCTCCCTATCCCACCCCTCTAGGTGGTCACAAAGCACCGAGCTGATCTCCCTGTGCTATGCGGCTGCTTCCCACTAGCTATCTATTTTACATTTGGTAGTGTATATATGTCCATGCCACTCTCTCACTTTGTCACAGCTTACCCTTCCCCCTCCCCATATCCTCTAGTCCATTCTCTAGTAGGTCTGTGTCTTTATTCCCATCTTGCCCCTAGGTTCTTCATGACCTTTTTTTTTTCTTAGATTCCTTATATATGTGTTAGCATATGGTATTTGTTTTTCTCTTTCTGACTTACTTTACTCTGTATGACAGACTCTAGGTCCATCCACCTCACTAAAAATAACTCAATTTCATTTCTTTTTATGCCTGAGTAATATTCCATTGTATATATGTGCCACATCTTCTTTATCCATTCATCTGTTGATGGAAGATGTCTTTAAATACCAATTTAAATTCCAACATGACATTTTATACAGAGAATTAGAAGACTGAAGATTTCATTTTAGTATACATAGTAATAAAAAATATTCTTGTTGGCAAATGTAATATTTTTCAATTCAAAGGCAACTGTCTCATAGTTGGCAGGAAAAAAACCCTAAGCTTGTAAAATCAGCTAAGAGATCAGTTTGTTCATCACAAAGTCCTGAAAGGCAGTGTCATTGTCTTTGTAAATGTTACTATGTTGATTAAAATTTTCATCTAAGTTCTTTGGTTTGGCTTACAAATGCCCTTTACACACTAGCCTCTTATGTATTCTGACTCAGTGTTTGAAGCAGCCATGCTCTTTCATGATTCCATAACTTCTAGTTACTTTATCTTCCAGAAATCTCCTTCCTCTATTCCTACTCATCTCTTAAGACTCAATTCAAATTGGGGTCTTAACACCCCATAGTTTTTCCTTCATACTTTCTAATCTGAACTTAATGTTGCATCTCAACATATTGAAAAATATATTTTAATGTATTGTAATCTAATTATAAATCTATCTAATGTAATAATTTGTGATCTCCTCCAAGCAACTAAGTTCTATATTATTCATTTTTACATCATGTAAACCAAGCCTAGTAATTCTTCATATATTTATACAAGTTACTTGGATAATTACATACATACTCCCTCTTCTGTAAAGAGATTGAATTTGGAGTTTACACAGTTTCACATATGGTTACTGTTGGAAACATTGTTTAGCTGAGTGATTCCACAAACTAAGCAGCACACTGGAATCACTTCTTTGATATAAGGCCCTGTGCCTAGAGAGTCTGAGTCAGTAGACTATCCACGGGCCTAGGAATCTGTATTTCAACACAGATATCTGGAAATTCTCATGCAGTGACCTTCAGGAACAATGGTTGAGAATGCTGATGTGAAAACCACCAATTAATTCATGCTGTCTTCCCTTTCATTTGTTGATTCATTATATACTTATTGAGTCTGGCACTTGCAAGGTGTTAGGGGGTTTAATTGGTGAACAAAAAAGCCCTGTGCTTACCCTCAGGGAGATGACCGTCTTGTGGCAGTAACAGATTCCAAGTATCGTATCAATACAAATATAATTATAATTGGGAGTGATAAGTACTATGAAAGAAAATGAGTCCTAACCAACGTTTTCAAAGAGCAAGAAAAGCTTTTCGGAAAAATGGCATTTAAGGAAAGACCATATAAAAATGAATGGAAGCTAATTATGTAAAGAAGGCACAGGAAGAAATTAGGTGACAAAAATCATTTCAGGTAGAGGGGAATTCTTCCACACTCTGAGGAAGTGAGACGGAGCTTGCCACTTTGAGAAATCCAGAAACCCTTGTGACTGGATCAATGGAGATTTGTGCAGGGTAAGTTTAGAGTGTGTATGGGGAGGGGTGAGGAATCATTCAGTCTGGAAGTCAGGTTAAGGATTTTGATCGTCATTTCAAAAATAATAGGAAGGATTTTAAAGGTTTAAGCAAGACATTCACATGATGAAACTTAGGTTTTAAAAGAACGCCAACTTCTGTGTGAAAACTCAGTGGGCTTGGGGTGGAGGGTGGCTGTAGATGGGGACAACAATGAGAGCAGGCAGGTCAGTAGAAGTTTGGTATAAAAATCCAGTGGAGGAGTAATGATAGCCACAGTGGCAGCCAGAGGCAGAGACAAGTGGACTTTGTCAAGACATATCAGAAATTAAGGAGTGCTTTTTGGTCCCTCAAAAATAAATTTGTTTCCTAATGTCTTTAGAATGGGATAACTGGTTTGCCTCATGTAGTAGAGGGTTCAGGACACAAGGTGGCTAAACATTATTAGGATGTGTACAGGGCATTGCACTCTTAGAAGAGGCAATAACTTGAAATGGAAAACATGAATGCTTTGGATTCAGAGAGCTCATGCTCTGGCTCTGAGCTTCCCATCAACTTGTACCTTAAGTAAATCTCTCAAGCTCTTTGTTCCTCAATTCATCATAAGGAAAATTGGAACAGTCTTGAGGAAATCCAAGTTCTGGTATGGTTTCACAGTATGAGACTATTTCTTAATTTTTCTGGAAGGGCTTGGTGGATCTACAGTGCTATTTGATTATGATTTAGAAAACCAACTTTAAGACTTGATACTCAAATAAAATTTCCAGAAATTCCACTTGATATGCTACCATAAAATATGAATAATATCTTTGTTTTTGGTTTTCAGGCAACATCTTTGCCACATTTTGTGATTCATTTCTTTGAAATATTTTAGAGTGAAACTTGCAACAATTCCCATCAAAATTCCTCCTCTTAAAATTAGGCTTCAGGCTCAATGACAGCAATGTAATTACTTCTAGTTTTAATTAAAATATAGCTGATAAGAAGTAACTATTAAAGTGATAGTTTAATTTAATGGAGCTGTACATTTTATTTCAAGTGCTACAGTCCTTAACTTCTTGGAAATGATTAGTAGGGATAAGCCTTAACACACAAATGTTTTCCACAAGGATTCCCAGCTTCTTTAAGAATTAAACAGCTATCCATTTTTTAAACAATTTATTCATTCATTTGATTCACATTTATTGATTGTCTACTACATGCCACATATAAGTTTGGTGCCCTAGAGGACATTATTTGGGGGAATGTTGTCAGGGAATATTTACCAGAAGGTGTGGCATTTAGGGTAAGACTGGAAAATATTAGTTTCTCAGGGCTGCTGTAACAAAGTACCAAAAATAACAGATGGCTTACAATAACAGAAACTTACTGTTCACAGTCTGGAGGCTAGAAGTCTGAAATCAAGGTGTCAACAGGGCCATGAGAATCCTTCCTTGCCTCTTCTAGCTTCTGGTGTCTGCAGGCAATCCTTGGCATTTCTTGGCTTATGAATGCATCACTTCAGTCACATGGCCATCTTCTCCCTGTGGTTCTTCATGCTGTCTTCCCTCTGTGAGTGTCTGGGTCCAAATTTCCACTTTTTATAAAAATACTGGCCATACTGAATTAGGCTCATCTTAATGGTCTCATTTTTCCTTGATTACTTCTGTAAAGACCCTAGTTACCAATTAGATCATATTCTGAAGTACTTGAGGTTAGGTCTTCAGCATATCTTTTTGCAACAAACACAATCCAACCATAACAAAGAGTAAAAGTTAATCAAGCTAAAGAAAGTAAAGCATTAGTAAGAGAATCCCACAGTTAAATGAGCTGTGTGCCATTACTGCCTTGAAATTCACTCTGAAAATAAAAAGGTAAAATGTGGCTCATCAACAGGATCATTGTATATTCTTTAGAATAGTATCCCCAACTGCTTTGATTAGTCTTACAGGATGGAAGGGGAGGGTTTTAGCTAATGGTATATAATGTGAGACTCAGGAATATGTCTAGCACCCACTGGTGGGGACTTCGTTCTCTCCCTTCTTTCCTCCCCTCTCTTGCTGTCAGCAGCCTCTCTAAGTCACTATACCATCACTTATTTAGGGGTGAGTGAGTGTTTTATTCTAAGAGCTAATCCCCTAGGCAGGGATTCTGAAGGTCTGCAGTGAGATACCCAGGACAGCAGATGACCATGTCTGACACATAACTAGACATTCTTCACTAGCTGGAATTCTAGCCCTTTCTATTTATCTCAAGAATAAATCAGAGTGGGGACTTCCCTGGTGGCACAGTGGTTAAGACTCCGCACCATGGGTTCGATCCCTGGCCAGGGAACTAGATCCCGCATGCATGCTACAACTAAGAGCTCGCATGCCACAATGAAGGAGGCTGCATGCTACAACTAAGGAGCCCACGTGCTGCAACTAAGGAGCAGGCGAGCCACAACTAAGACCTGGCGCAACCAAATAAATATTTTTTTAAAGTAAAATAAGAATAAATCAGAGTGTATGGGAGTAAAAGAGAGTTTATTAGAAACATATCCTTGATGTAAAACATAAAACTATATTTATTTTTAAAGTAAATTACTGAAATGGCAATACTTGGACAACCATTATATATCCATGTCTTGATAGACGTCACAAACACCAAACTCAGAGGGGGACCTTCAAGATGGTGGAGGAGTAAGATGTGGAGATCACCTTCCTCCCCACAAATACATCAAAAATACATCTACATGTGGGACAACTCCTACAGAACACCTACAGAACAGTGGTAGAAGACCTCAGACTTCCCAAAAGGCAAGAAAATCCCCACATACCACAGTAGGGCAAATGAAAAAAGAAAAAAGAGAGACAAAAGAAGAGGGACGGATGGGACCTGCACCTCTGGGAGGGAGCTGTGAAGGAGGAAAAGTTTCCACACACTAGGAAGAGCCTTCACTGGCAGAGATGGTGGGGGGGAAGCTTCAGAGCCACAAAGGAGAGCATAGCAATAGGGGTGCAGAGAGCAAAGCAGAGAGATTCCCGCACAGAGGATCAGTGCCAACCAGCACTCACTAGCCCGAGAGGCTTGTCTGCTCACCTGGCAGGGCGGGTGGGGGCTGGGAGCTGAGGCTCTGGCTTCGGAGGTCAGATTCCAGGGAGAGGACCAGGGTTGGCTGTGTGAACACAGCCTGAAGGGGGCTAGTGCGCCACAGCTAGCCGGGAGGGAGTTTGGGGAAAAGTCTGGACTTGCCTAAGAGGCAAGAGACCATTGTTTCAGGGTGCACAAGGAGAGAGGATTCCTTCCGTCTGCCCACAAAAGGCAGAACACTGCCTAAACAAGCTCCAGAGATGGGCGCAAGCTGCAACTATCAAGTTGGACCCCAGGGATGGGCATGAAACACTAACATCGCTGCTGCAGCCACCAAGAATCCTGTGTGCAAGCACAGGTCACTATCCACACACACCCAGGAGTCTGTGCAGCCTGCCACTGCCAGGGTCCCGTGATCCAGAGACAACTTCTCTGGGAGAACACATGGCACGCATCATGCTGTTGCAATGTCACACCGGCCTCTGCTGCCGCAGGATCTCCACGCATTCCATACCCCTCCCTCCACCCAGCCAGAGTAAGCCAGAGCCCCCTAATTAGCCGCTGCTTTAACCCTGTCCTGTCTGGGCAGAAACTGATGCCTGAGGGTGACCTATACTCAGAGGCGGGGCGAAATCCAAAGCTGAACCCCAGGAGCTGTGCGAACAAAGAAGAGAAAGGGAAATCTCTCCCAGCAGCCTTAGAAGCCACAGACTAAATCTCTAAAATCAACTTGATCTACCCTGCATCTGTGGAATACCTGAATAGACAATGAATCATCCAAAAATTGAGCGGTAGACTTTGGGAACAACTGTAGACTTGGGGTTTGCTATCTGTGACTGATTTGTTTCTGATTATTATGTTGATCTTAGCATAGTTTTTAGCACTTGTTATCATTAGTGGATTTGCTTATTGGTTTGGTTGCTCTTTTCTTTTTTTAATTATTATTTTTTTAACATAATAATATATATATTTTTAGTTTATTTTTCTTTCTTTCTTCCTTTTCTTCTGAGCTGTGTACCTGACAGGGTCTTGGTGCTCCGGCCTGGTGTCAGGCTTGAGCCTCTGATGTGGGAGAGCCGAGTTCAGGACATTGGTCCACCAGAGACCTCCTGGCCCCACGTAAAATCAATTGGTAGGAGCTCTCACAGAGATCTCCATCTCAATGCTAAGACCCAGCTCCACCCAACAGCTACCAAGCTCCAGTGCTGGACGCCCCATGCCAAACAACTAGCAAGACAGGAACACAACCCCACCCATTAGCAGAGAGGCTGCCTAAAATCATACTAAATTCACAGACACATCAAAACACAACAGGACACGGTCCTGCCCACAAGAAAAACAAGATCCAGCCCCACCCACCAGAACACAGGCACCAGTCACTTCCACCAGGAAGCCTACACAAGCCACTGAACCAAGCTTACCCACTGGGTGCAGACACCAAAAACAATGGGAACTATAATCCTGCAGGCTGCAAAAAGTAGATCCCAAACACAGTAAGTTAAACAAAATGAGAAGACAGAGAAATACACAGCAGATGAAGGAGCAAGGTAAAAACCCACCAGACCCAACAACTGAAGAGGAAATAGGCAGTCTACCTGAAAAAGGATTCAGAGTAATGATAGTAAAGGTGACCCAAAATCTTGGAACTAGAATGGAGAAAATACAAGAAACGTTTAACAAGAACCCAGAAACTACTAAAGAGCAAACAAACAATGCTGAAAAACACAATAAATGAAATTTTAAATTCTCTAGAATCAGTAGCACAATAACTGAGTCAAAGAACGGATAAGTGACCTGGAAGACAAAATAGGGGAAATATCTATGGCAGAGCAGAATAATGAAAAAAGAATGAAAAGAATTGAGGACAGTCTCAGAGAACTCTGGGAAACGTTAAACACACCAACATTTGAATTATAAGGGTCTCAGAAGAAGACGAGAAAAGGAAAGGGACTGAGAAAATACTTGAAGAGATTATAGTTGAAAATTTCTCTGATATGGGAAAGGAAATAGTCAATGAAGTCCAGGAAGTGTAGAGTCCCATACAGGATAAATGCAAGGAGAAACATGCCAAGACACATATTAATCAAACTATCAAAATTTAAATACAAAAAAAAACATTAAAAACAGCAAGGGAAAAGCAACAAATAACATACAAGGGAATCCCCATAAGGTTAACAGCTTATCTTTCCGCAGAAACTCTGCAAGCCAGGAGGGAGTGGCAGGGCATATTTAAAGTGATGAAAGGGAAAAACATACAACCAAGACTACTCTACCCAGCAAGGCTCTCATTCAGATTTGATGGAGAAATTAAAACCTTTACAGACAAGCAAAAGCTAAGAGAATGCAGCACCACCAAACCAGCTTTACAACAAATGCTAAAGGAACTTCTCTAGGCAGGAAACACAAGAGAAGGGAAAGACCTACAATAACAAAACCAAAACAATTAAGAAAATGGTAACAGGAACCACCATATTGATAATTACCTTAAATGTAAATGGATTAAATGCTCCAACCAAAAGACATAGACTGGCTGAATGGATACAAAAACAAGACGCATATATCTGCTATCTACAAGAGACCCACTTCAGACCTAGGGACACATACAGACTGAAAGTGAGGGGTTGGAAAAAGATATTCCATGCAAATGGAAATCAAACTAAAGCTGGAGTAGCAATTCTCATATGAGACAAAGCAGACTTTACAATAAAGCCTATTACAAGACACAAAGAAGGACACTACATAATGATCAAGGGATCAATCCAAGAAGAAGATATAACAATTGTAAATATTTATGCACCCAACATAGGAGCACCTCAATACATAAGGCAAATGCTAACAGCCATAAAGGGGAAATCGACAGTAACACAATCAGAGTAGGGGACGTTAAAACTCCACTTTCACCAACAGACAGATCATCCAAAATGAAAATAAATACGGAAACAGAAGCTTTAAATGACACATTAAACAAGATGGACTTAATTGATATAGGACATTCCATCCAAAAATAACAGACTACACTTTCTTCTCCAGTGCTTATGGAACATTCTCCAGGATAGATCATATCTTGGGTCACAAACCAAGCCTTGGTAAATTTAAGAAAATTGAAATCACATCAAGTACCTTTTTCGACCACAATGCTATGAGACTTGATATCAATTACAGGAAAAAAACTGTAAAAAATACAAACACATGGAGGCTAAACAATATGCTACTGAAAAACCAAGAGATCGCTGAAGAAATCAAAGAGAAAATCAAAAAGTACTTAGAAACAAATGACCATGAAAACAAGATGACCCAAAACCTATGGGATGCAGCAAAAGCAGTTCTAAGAGGGAAGTTTATAGTAATACAATCCTACCTCAAGAAACAAGAAAGATCTCAAATAAACCACCTAACCTTACACTTAAAGCAATTAGAGACAGAAGAACAAAAAAAATAAATAAATAAACCCAAAGTTAGCAGAAGGAAAGAAATCATATAGATCAGAGCAGAAATAAATGAAATAGAAACAAAACAATAGCAAAGATCTAATAAAACAAAAGCTGGTTCTTTGAGAAGATAAACAAAATTGATAAACCATTAGCCAGACTTATCAAGGAAAAAAGGGAGAAGACTCAAATCAATAGAATTAGAAATGAAAAAGGAGAAGTAACAACAGACACTGCAGAAATACAAAGCATTATGAGAGATTACTACAAGCAACTATATGCCAATAAAATGGACAACCTGGACGAAATGGACAAATTCTTAGAAAAGCACAACCTTCTGAGACTGAACCAGGAAGAAATAGAAAATATAAACAGACCAATCACAAGCACTGAAATTGAAACTGATTAAAAATCTTCCAACAAAAAAAACCCAGGACCAGATGGCTTCACAATGTTCTATCAAACATTTAGAGAAGAGCTAACACCTATCCTTCTCAAAGTCTTCCAAAATATAGCAGAGGGAGAAACACTAACAAAGTCATTCTACAAGGCCTCCATCACCCTGATACCAAAACCGACAAAGATGTCACAAAGAAAGAAAATTACAGGCCAATATCACTGATGAATGTAGGTGCCAAAATCCTCAACAAAATACTAGCAAACAGAACCCAACAGCACATTAAAAGGATCATACCACATGATCAAGTGGGGTTTATCCCAAGAATGCAAGGATTCTTCAATATACCCAAACCATATTAACAAATAGAAGGAGAGGGACATGTGATCATCTCAATATATGCAGAAAGGATTTTGACAAAATTCAACACCCATTTATGAAACAAAACTCTCCAGAAAATAGGCATAGAGGGAACCTACCTCAACATAATAAAGGCCATATATGGCAAACCCGCAGCCAACATCATTCTCAACGGTGAAAAACAGAAACCATTTCCACTAAGATCAGTAACAAGACAAGGTGCCCACTCTCACCGCTTGTATTCAACATAGTTTTGGAAGTTTTAGCCAAAGCAATCAGAGAAGAAAAAGATATAAAAGGAATCCAAATCAGAAAAGAAGTAAAGCCATCACTCTTTGCAGATGACATGATACTATACATGGAGAATCCTAAATATGCTACCAGAAAACTACTAGAGCTAATCAATGAATTTGGTAAAGTAGCAGGATACAAAATTAATGCACAGAAATCTCTGGCATTCCTATACACTAATGATGAAAAATCTGAAAGACAAATTAAGGAAACACTCCCATTTACCATTGTAACAAAAAGCATAAAATACCTAGGAATAAACCTAGCTAGGGAGACAAAAGACCTGTATGCAGAAAACTATAAGACTCTGATGAAAGAAATTAAAGATGATACAACAGATGGAGAGATATACCATGTTCTTGGATTGGAAGTATCAACATTGTGAAAATGATTATAATACCCAAAGCAATCTACAGATTCAGTGCAATCCCTATCAAACTACCAATGGCATTTTTCACAGGACTAGAACAAAATATTTCACAATTTGTATGGAAACACAAACGACCCCCAATAACCAAGACAATCTTGAGAAAGAAAAACGGAGCTGGAGAAATCAGGCTCCCTGATTTCAGACCATACTACAAAGCTACAGTAATCAAGACAATATGGTACTGGCACAAAAATAGGAATATAGATCAATGGAACAGGATAGAAAGCTCAGAGATAAACCCACACACATGGTCACCTTATCTTTGATAAAGGAGGCAAGAATATACAATGGAGAAAAGACAGTCTCTTCCATAAGTGGCTGGGAAAATTGGACAGCTACATGTAAAAGAATGAAATTAGAGCACTCCCTAACACCATACACAAAAATAAACTCAAAATGGATTAAAGACCTAAATGTAAGGCTAGACAGTATAAAACTCTTACAGGAAAAGCATAACCCCCTATGACATAAATCACAGCAAGATCTTTTTTGACCCACCTTCTAGAGAAATGGAAATAAAGTACAAAAACAAACAAATGGGACCTAATGAAACTTAAAAACTTTTGCACAGCAAAGGAAGGAAACCATAAACAATACGAAAAGACAGCCCTCAGAATTGGAGAAAATATTTGCAAATGAAGCAACTGACAATGGATTAATCTCCAGAATATAGAGGGAACTCATGAAGCTCAATGTCAAGAAACAAACAACCCAATCCAAAAATGGAGAGAAGACCTAAATAGACATTTCTCCAAAGAAGGTATACATATTGGGAACAAACACATGAAAAGATGCTCAACATCACTAATTATTAGAGAAATTGAAATCAAAACTACAATGTGGTATCACCCCACACCAGTCAGAATGGCCATCATCAAAAATTCTACAAACAATGAATGCTGGAGAGAGTGTGGAGAAAAGGGAATCCCCTTGCACTGTTTGTGGGAATGTAAATTGATATAGCCACTGTGGAGAACAGTATGGAGGTTCCTCAAAAAACTAAAAATAGCACTACTATACCACCCAGTAATCCCACTACTGGACATATACCCTGAGAAAACCATAATTCAAAAAGAGTCATGTACCACAGTGTTCGTTGCAGCTCTGTTTACAATAGCCAGGACATGGAGGCAACCTAAGTGTCCATCGACAGATGAATGGTAAAGAAGAAGTGGCACATATATACAACAGAATATTACTCAGCCATAAAAAGAAAGGAAATTGAGTTATTTGTAGTGAGGTGGATGGACCTAGAGACTGTCATACAGAGTGAAGTAAGTCAGAAAGAAGAAAACAAATACCATATGCTAACACATATATATGGAATCTAAAAAAAAAAAAAAAAGGTTCTGAAGAACCTAGGGGCAGAACAGATTTAAAGACGCAGACGTAGAGAATGTACTTGAGGATGCGGGGAGGGGGATGGGTAAGCTGGGATGAAGTGAGAGAGTGGCATGGACATATATACACTACCAAATGTAAAATAGTTAGTGGGAAGCAGCCGCATAGCACAGGGAGATCAGCTCGGTGCTTTGTGACCACCTAGAGGGGTGGGATAGGGAGGGTGGGAGGGACATGCAAGAGTGAGGGGATATGGGGATATATGTATATGTATAGCTGATTCACATTGTTATCAAAAGTTATCAAAAGATATTCTGATTAATGAATCATAAGAATAGATGGAATACTTTAAAGCAGAGGTAATATGAGGTGATTCAAATGCCCACAGCCTAACATACCCTGTTCCAGACACTCAGTGACACAGTGAACTTTCTGGTCCATTTTAAATGTAAGTGGCAGAATTAATGTCTTCCCAATTCAGTGCTTGTGGGCAGCCCAGCGAGGTTACTGTCCAGTAGTATTATCAGCCCTGAATTTAGAAAAACAAAATCCTTTCAAAACAGTATCTTCCATGATAGATGGGGCCAAAAAATTATATAACCATTATTTGGGGCAAAATTGTAAAACAAAGTAACAGAAAACGTATGAGGACTATAAACAGTGTAATATGATCCTTATCTTTAGCTCATTGAAATTGCCTGCTGGTCTTTTCTGAGGATGGATAGAAAGTCAGGAGAATTAAACATGCTATGTCTCTAGCTAAGTTAAAAACCATGAATACAGCTGATCCTGATAGCCACTGAAAATATTTCAGGTACCTATCCTTGGCTTTTGTAGGTACACTCTATGAGAAAATTCATAAGCATTGTTAAGAAGATTGAAGTAGCAGCTCATTTCTTAATGATTCTGATAATTAAAAAACCATTTTCAAAGTGTGAGGATTGGCATTGGTGAAGAAAGAAAGTGGAACTTCTGGGAGAAAAAAATCCAGCTTTGAAACTAGTACATCATACTGAAAGTTTAATTGCTTCCCAATTGCTCCTATAAGATGTACCTAACAGATTTGTATACATCTACTAAGGCAACCTTACCTTGTTATGGAAAAGAGCAAGTGACGGTTTAGCTTAAAATCTTTGCTACATCAAAGCCATGTTTTATTAATTTAACCCTGGAAGTTACCTTTTCAGTTGTCTTTTCCCAATTTCTAGGTTTCAGCAGAGGTAAAAGTAGTCATAGCACACATGTATTAGTGATTTAATTCCAACTAAACAATTATTTGTACTACAGTCTAAGTAAATTTTTAATATTTTCTTTAATAGTCTAGAAAAAGAGACTAGCTTGTATGAAGTGAATGACTATTTTTTTAAAAGTCTGTTCAGGGAGCTGCATGACATTCAAAAAGAGTTACATATCTCCCTATAAATGCCATTTGAACTATGTAAACTGGGAGGGGAAGTTTTCATGGTTGGCATTTCTTTCATTTCCTTGAGTGGATACATAGAAACCTACCCTGTAGCTCTTTCACTCTCCTTCTAGTCAAAATACTAATGGGGGGCTTCCCTGGTGGCGCAGTGGTTGAGAATCTGCCTGCCAATGCAGGGGACACGGGTTTGAGCCCTGGTCTGGGAGGATCCCACATGCCGCGGAGCAACTAGGCCCGTGAGCCACAACTACTGAGCCTGCGGTCTGGAGCCTGTGCTCCACAACGAGAGAGGCTGCGATAGTGAGAGGCCCGCGCACCGCGATGAAGAGTGGCCCCCGCTTGCCACAACTACAGAAAGCCGTCGCACAGAAACGAAGACCCAACACAGCAAAAATAAATAAATTAATAAATAAACTCCTACCTCCAACATCTTAAAAAAAAAAAATACTAATGGGTTTCCCTGGACCCAATGGCCAGAGGATAAAACTTAAAGTACACAGTGAGTAGGCCTAATCCAGACATAAGCATGGGGTTCAGTGTTGGTACTGAAATTCCCTGTCTATACATAATCCCTCAGTGAGAAAAGTCCCTCAGCCTGGATGGCATAAAAATCTTCACCACCAAATTTTAGAAAACACTGTATTTATGTTGAACTCCCAAAAAGTTATGCTGTGAACTATAACAGATTGTTAACCTGACATGGCATAATTTTATCTCTGGTAACTGCATCTGAAATACCTATTTTAATAAAGGCTCATTAAAATATTTCTATGTGAAAGAATTGACTATTAGCTGGTTTAGCAGTTTTCAATCAGTTGGTCTTTTCCTAGACAGTAATATATAAATTTTTAATGAATTCAGCAATTTACTCTATGGTTTTCTTCCCATAAAGCAATGAGTTACAATATTACACAGTCAAGCAAGATAAATCTCTCACTGATGATGGCTGATTTATAACAAGGCTTTGTAATTGAATATTCATGTTACAAAAAGTTCTTTTAAACATAAATGATATATAATGACATCTATAACTCATTTTTCTTGTTTTACTTCGGTTCACTGCAACACTGGTATATTTCTTTCTTTTCTTGTCACTTTTATATTCTTGATTTACAGTTTCTTGAAATGGAAAATATATTTTAATATGCAGTAAGGTGTGTGCGTGTTGTGTGTATATGTATGTGATTATGTCACTGCAATCAGAGTAGCTGATTAAATTTTGACTGAAGCATAGCAAGATTAACATTTAAGCTCAGGAATAAACCACTTCAATTACCACAAATCCTCAATGAGTAAATAACTGATATAAAAGCTCTCATGCACACCATGTAAATCTTGGATGGTAAGGAGGAAGGTTGTTCTCTTCTGTATTTCAGGACCTAAAGTAACTTCTTGGTATTCTCCATTGCATTTAATTTTTAGCCCTTTCATAGACAATCAAATTGATTTGTGTATGCCTCTAAGAACACTGGAAAATATTCTCATTTACTCGTCACTTTTGTGACTGATATTTGACCCGGACAGTATTTGTAAACTGGGAAATTTCATATAACCTGAGTTTCTAGATTTCCTTGAAAATTAAAACATTGTAACATTGAGCCTATATTCTTCATAATAAAAAACTGAATGGTTCTCAGTAGCAGCATCTTTCAACAAGAAAGTGAAAAATCTTTCCGCGACTTAAACTTTCAAGTGGTTTCAAGAGCCAGGGAGACAATGCACATAAGTGATGTCAGTCAGACATAACACTTAGGGAGCTCCAGGGCTTAGGGAGCTCCAGGGCTACAGCAAATGCATGTCCTTTCTTACAGGAAGCGGCTGCTATTTGCACTATTCAGGTGTTTATTATGAGGGAATACTGTCTCGTTGATACATCTTAGTTTTTAAGAAAATCTGGAAACTCTGATTATTATGTGGGTTTTCCCAGTTTTCAAGCACTGTGTGGGTCAAATGTTGGCTGACCGGAGCCAGCATGCGACCACCAGTTTGCAACCCCTAAGGTAGAAGATTGTTTTTAAAAAATGTTTATTCAGGAGGATTTCAGACACATATGAAAGGGGACAGAAGAGTATAAAATATCTGTCTCTGGCTAGCTGTGTCCCATCTACATGCCATCCACTACTCCCATCCTGTATTGTTTAGCGGCTGATCACCAACATCACATCATATCATTTGTAATTCAGACTATGTTAGAGGTTTCTTTAGAGAAATAAAATGGTAATATGTTTCAGCAAAAATAATATCTGTCCAAGGTCACGTGAACAAACCTGACCACCAATGTTTTATTGGTTAAATCACCTAAGTTTAAAAACCTACTGGGCATCCAAAATTACTCAAAAACTCAGTATAGTTTCTAAAACTCAAGAAACAATATGGTTGACCTTTTGGATTCCTGTCTCATTCTGCTGTCTTATACCAGTGAGAATAAAATAAGGTATATATGTTGATTTGGGCATCAACTTGAGTAGATCCTGTGAAAAAACTTTACCATTGTGATTCCAAATTCTGGTTCATTTATAATAGTTGTCAGAGACTCATAATGATAATTCTAGTATTTTGTTGACATCTAGATGAGCAGGAACAGAACTCATGATAGGAGAGCATCTTCTCGTGTTTTACTGACAAAATCATGGTATTTAAGGCCCTCACTCAGCTGATAAATAGAGCATGTGAAATGTTCATCCCCTTTGTGATTTCTTTGTTCTGGAAACTAGCACTGTGTAAATCAAGGGTTTTGAATGTGATGGATAGTTTTAATGAATACCCTTCTGAATCCTACTGTCTTCAAAGTTGTCCATAAAGAGGTGGTGAAATTTGAGTATAAGCTGCTCTTACTTATTTCCAATTCGTATTGTGAAACACTAACAATATGTACATGAATTTTCTGATTTTTTTTTTCTCCCTTTTTTTGCGGTACGTGGGCCTCTCACTGCCGTGGCCTCTCCCGTTGCGGAGCAGAGGCTCGGGACGAGCAGGCTCAGCGACCATGGCTCACGGGCCCAGCTGCTCCGCGGCATGTGGGATCTTCCCAGACCGGGGCACGAACCCGTGTCCCCTGCATCGGCAGGCAGACTCTCAACCACTGCGCCACCAGGGAAGCCCGAATTTTCTGATTTTTAAAAAATCATGGTTACATTAAGTGCAAATATGTTTTTACCATAAATGTAAGAAAGTAGATATCCCCAGAAACCTCATTAGAAATTTGAATAAAAGTAGCAGAGTAAAATTATTTGCTATTCTGAATAAATTTTTTAAGAACACGCATCTTATTCTACAAGGCATTTTGCATTCAAGACTGCTTTGTCCCTAGATGGTAGGTACTAACAAAATGTATATTAAAAATTTTTTAAAGGAAGGAATTTCATAAAATTAGTATGTGTTTGTGTATAGGATGTGGATATTATAATAATTTCTCCTGGTTCTATGCAGCAGTTTAAAAATGAAACTACAATAACACACTGTTTTCCCTTCATTTTCAAACTGAAGTATCGAGCTTCATTAACTTTGTTGGAAACTTAGAAATATAATAAAACTGCTTTTCAATGTCCCTTTTAACCTATGATTTAGATGAAACTGAATTTCAAAGCAAAATGGAATTGAAACTAGGCAACACATACATTTGTGGAATTAAGAACATAGTGTAATTTCATGCTGTGGTACTTTATCAGACTTTCAATAGCATGGGGGTAATACTCTTGGGGAGAATAGCAAGTATAATCACAAAGCTTTCATTTAATTATACCATTTTTGGATTTTAAACCCGGATATTCAGTATATGCTTCCATCAGGAGGCAGACATGTCAGTGGCCTGCTCAGCACAGCTCTTGGATGATAAGAGAAAAGTGGTGAAGATAGAACTTGCTCTGTTGTTTAGGTGGCTGGACTTCTCAGTTACCACTGTTCCCACCAACGCTCCATCATGTATCTGCCAATCATTCTAATGAGATGCACCTGGTCAATTAACTGAGTGATCCTAGAATGTTCAGACTTACACTTCATTCTCAATAATGCCAAGGACTTCAGGCAGGGGAGCATCATAACTAGATACTGGCATATAGCAACATATGCCAGACAAGGTGGAATGGCAGAAAAGGCGCTAATGACGAACTGCAAGCACAAAGAAACAGCCTTTCCAGACTCTTCTCATTGCTCATTTGCTTTAACTTTGCTGAGAATAATAGTTTCTGCTTTAAATAGAAATGAGAAAGAGGGCTGTTGGGAGGAAAAACTGGTTTCTCTCTTCAAATCAGTCTTGGTTTGAATTAAGGAAGAAAACAAGGATGCTGCTGTGAACTAGATTCCACACCAGTGATGTTTGAAGGATGAGAATCTGATATTAAACACTCCTATCAGAAAATGTAATGCAATTGATTAATATATTAAATTCTTAGGGAAATGATTTATATTTGATGTGGTTCTTCACATAACTTATTTTGGTTATATCAAATATATATGACAGTTATAAAATATTTACCATGTTGCAAATTTAGCTGATTTTTGTTTCCTCAAGATGTAGTAAATACATATTCTCAACTATATCATTCTAGAAAATAGAACAAAATATCTATATTAATGATAAAAATTTTCATATGAAAGTGTTTTACTATGTAGCATATGAAGCATAATAATACTTTGCCCACCACTGAAATACAGCTATCTCTGAGCTGAACAACGACTAGAGTTACAGAGCCTAGAACAGCAGTACATAGTAGAAAAGAAATGACTTCTCCAAGCTGGAATCAGAGAGCAATTTTAGGTATGCAGAATTTAATTATCCTCAGAATCAGGCCAGTAGGCAAATCTTTATTCTCATGAGATGCCCAATAGTGTTTGTTAATGATCAAAATGAAGGGAATGTGGGTTTTCCACATCATCTCTATACAGCTTCTTTCCTAGAACAGCATCTTTTGTTCCAGGAGCATGCAAATACGTGTAATGATTTTTTCTAATTAGTCTAGTTATTTTTCTTGACCACGTTTTATCCCCAGACTGACCAGGACCAGTCCTTGTGGCCACAAGGTTTAATTAGTTTGACAGCATAAAATGTGCATTATACCTTTTTGTGTATTTATAAATCAGCACTTTCGATCAGATTGACATTTAAGAGACAGCCCATACCCACAAAGTACACACCACCAATCTTAATTACCACTGTCTTTATAAAATATTCAACTTTGGACAGGATAAAGGGAAGTTTTTATTCTGTTAATTTGAGGAATCTATATTTATTCTCTTTGTGTGTTCCTAGACTCTGGACTATTTTTTAAGGAAAAGAGTTTAACTTGTGCTTGCAATTAAAGGGAGTGAAACAGGAGGCATAATGGATGAAAGGTGCTGAGGAGTGAATGTTTGAGGGCTGTAGGAGACTTGCATTCTCTGTTCTCTTACTAAGGTATTTCCTGTGAAATGTTGCTTATCGCTGATCATTCATTCTTTCCAAGGAAAGGCTGAAAGTTCATTTGTTCTGCTTCATTGTGTTTAGGTATGAGGGATGTCTTCAAAACAGCTCAGGGATTTTTGCTTTTTATCACTCACCTCTAATGTACACTTTTGTGAAAGGTTTACAGTTTTTCTTTTGTTTTTTAATAACTTTTAGAAGAATCCACACAGGTAGATAAAATCTCGACATTCTTAAGATGCTTTAAAAACTGCTTTTTATTGTTATCTTCTTTAAGTGTAGTTTATATCAAACAGTTCTTGGTAAAATTCACTGAGATTACTTTTACAAAATAAAAATATATATAGCAATATCAATAATATTTATGGAACACATCTAAATTATCCATATAATAGCATGTGTCCTATTTTTCAACTACAATAATTATAAAGGTTATTTTCTTCCAATATTTGCAATTTATCATTTTTTATTTTTTTAATTATGTGACATTTTGTGAGATGCACATCAGTTTTCTTTATCCCTTATTTTACTTCATTTAGTTTCTTCCATCATTTACACCTCACATCCTTAAACTCAAGATTCAGCAAAGACATCGTATTTTGTTTCAGTAAGCATAAATAAACATCAGAGTTTGAAAAAGCAAAGAAATATCTGTGCAAAATTTCAAAATTGTTTTTTATCTCAGACTATGAGGAACTATGCATTTTATGCTTCTTTATGCCTTATGCATTCCTGAATAATATTTATCATATATACAGCCACTGTTGGAAGACGGAATGGGAATATTTCAGTAATCTCTGATCTGAAGAGGTCTTGAAAAGCATCAGTTAGTCTACTCCATAATGTGGTAAAATCAGAGCTAAAGACCCCAGGATAAAAAGTGATATTTTCTTTCTGTAATGGTTTCTATAAAGATTTCAAGCCTCTCACTGTAAGTACTTTAGCTCCCTGACATCCCTAACCATTTTTCTTTTGTCATATATGAATTTAACTTGAAATTAAAGCCTATTTTCTCATTTCAGAAAATATGGTGAACAGCTGTTCCCTTTTCTTCTAATAATCACCTCCCATTTCCTAACATTTCATTATTGTCACCTACTTTGTTTAGGTTACTTCCTGGCATTGAATTTTCACTTTATTTTTTTGGAGCAAAATGAGGCACAAGTACTCACATCTCTTTTCCAATACGTATAAAATCATCACTCCCAACATCCCCTTCTTCTGCAATATTTTTATCCCTTTTTCATCTTTCATATTATATATCCTACCAGGCTGAGGTCAATGAGTGTTCATTCCTTTTTTGCATTTAATAAGTACTTTGAAATGACTCCTCTATACCAGTCACTGTCCTAAACATAAGAGATATGGTGTCGAATAAAAGAGACAAAGTCCCTGTCCTCATGGAGTTTAGAGTCTAGCAGGAGAGGTAGACATTTAAACCAATAAACTAATACACATACAATAGGTCAAGTGGTGATAAAGTTACTCACCAGAGAAGAGTTAATGTAGTGGACCTGATGTTGCTCCCCTCTTCTAACTTCATGAGAGCTTGCTTGTGTGGGTGACCCCTGGCTGGCCCTGGGAACTTAACCTTTGGAAAAGTCCCTGTGCTACCAATTGGTAAGGTTGTTTTCAGTGCCTGTGGCACTGAACCATACTGTACCAGCTTTTTTTGTGGAAGCAATATGATATATGGTGGACTCTTGCTTTCCTCCTGGGTCTGGAATTTCAGTAATTATGGCTGGCTGCTTGCACAAGTGCTATGTGCCTGTGCATATAGCAGCCCTCTATATGAAGCCTGGATTCTGAGGCTCAAGCTGGCATCCCTGGACAGAAACATCTCATGTGTGTTGTTTCAGTTCATTGCTAGAGGAATAAGTGTATCTTGTATGGCCTCTAAGGGAGCGAACTTCAGAAGCCTGCACCTGATCTCCTCCAGACACCACCTGAGTCATCATTTTTCCTTGTTGAACCTGCTCTGTAAACTTTTAATGTAATAAACTATAACCTTGAGAATGACTACTTCCAGTCCTGCAAGTCCTTTCAGCAAATTACTGAATGAATTGTTGGTCATGGGAACCCTGTTCAAAACAATGTCAATTTTAAAAAGTAGCAAAGTAAGGGGTTGAGGAATGATAGCAATATTATGTTTCAGACAGGATTATCAGGAAGTCTCTTTCTAAGGAGGGAGCCTTCCAGCAGAGGCCTGAATGAAATCAGGGACCAAGTTAGGCAAATATGTGAGAAAGAACATTCCAACTAGAGGCAAGAGCAAGTGCAAAGCCCACAGAATAGCTTGGTGTTTCCACTGTGGCTAAAGCTAAAGGAGTGAGGCAGAAAGATGTGTGATATAGATTAGAGAGAGAGTTCTGGCACAGACAAGTCAAAGAAAAACTTACAGTATCTTACTTCCTGGTAATTAATTAAGAAATCAAAGAATATATTTAAATGATTTCTGTTGAGAAAGGTAGGCCATATATTGGAAATGAAACTTTTCTCTCCGAATGAATTTGAAAATGTCCCTCAATAAGGGACATTGTAATGAAATTATATAAATAAGAGAAATAAAGTTTTTCTCTTGGCATTAAATGAATAAGATCCATATAGTATAAGATTAATGGCCAGTAAGACAAAACCAAAAAATTATCTAAATATGTGACTACAGACTTTGAAAACAAGAAAAACTCAAGTCAAATTTATCTGAGAATAATTTAAAGGATGTTAAATAGGCACACTATTTGAGAACTTACAGAGTATCTTATTCACTGAAATGGAGCACCATATAAAACCATGTGGACCAAGGGAGCACACATTTGTTTTACAGCAAATAAAGTAGAGTGTGTATCTATGACCATGGGACCCAATTGTCCTATTAAATGCTACACAGTCCAGGAGCTGCCAGACTATTTGAGTAATGAAACAGACTTTTGAAGGTGCCTTTGAAGTATCAGCTTGAAGACGACACTGCCAGCATGGGAAGCTACCCTTCAGGATGTGGTGTACACCTGGTGCAAGGAAGCTGGTCCTTGTTGGATCTATGCTTATCTCCAAGGATGCCTGGAGCCATGGCATTTGTTGGCCAAAATAAGGATGAAATGTAGCAGTTGGTGATTTATAATGATTTGTTTAAAATCGGAAAGTCCCCTGAGGCACCCTGTACTAGATTACTTACATTGTTTATAAAATTTTACTGAAGGGTAGTTTGCACCTGATTTAACTTGTTACACAGACCAGTGCAGTACAATACCCCTTGGTAAACTCATACCTTGAGTTTCCTGAGAACAAAATCACTTGTATGTATCTAGGTAGTTCAAACTCCCAAGACTGAAGTGCATTCTGTGCAAAGGACCCAGGGAACAATGCCTGGAAGTTTTTCAGCTTTTCTATGTTTGCCTGCACTTTCTTTCTTATGTTGTAGCACATCTTTTACCATTAGTGAAGCCTATGTGAGTATACCTTGTGAATTCTCAGCAATTATCTGACCCTGTATAATTTCTGCACATTGTAAGTTAACAACCATATTATACTGCTCTGTTCACAAATAGTGTAGAGTATGGTCTGAGAACCAAGAGGTGAAACCGAGTGATCAGCTTACTCATAAATGAGGCTTCCTTATGGAAGAGTAACTATTTCTTTCTTAGGTAATTCAATAAATATTATTGAGGACATTGATAACAGACACTGTCATACAATGTCATGCAATGAGGATATTGCAGTGAAGAAGGGCACACAGTTCGAACGCACTCATAAAACTTGCAGTCTAATGGGAGAGTAGATATTAAACAACATATTATTTGAGAACTATTATAATAAGTGCCACAAACATATTACATTTATTATTTATTGTGCTCATTTGCATTACCAATAATCATTGAAAGTGAATTTTTAATCTTTTCTAGGCTACACACAATATGTACATGACATGTATTCATATTATTTAATATATTCTATTATGAAATTTGGAATACATGATACTTAGGCTTCAGAAGTTTTTCTGTAAATGATTAATAGCTCTAAGCATGTTTTGAGGAGTTATTAGTGAAAGTGCTACATTGATTTTTGAGTTTACTAGCCTTTTCAAAGTCATCTTCAGAAGGAGAAAACATCACAGGTAATGATGAAAAAATGTGAATTTAGTCAAGAAATGAAATATTTGTATATTAAGCAAGGCATTGCATATGCTCAAACAAGCAGCCTCAGCATAGCTTTAATCTCTTCTTTAAGGGAAGTGTATGATCATAATACAAATCAACTTTATTTTTATATGAGCAATTTAAACAGAATGAAGGAAATTATTCTGACCTTTGGAACAATATGGTTTCTACTCTTTACTTAGGCTTCTCTGGTTTTATTTCTTGCTAAGTGACCCAGTGATACAAAGATAACAGTGCGATTTATTATTTTTATTATACAACATTTCATATTGCATAGAGATATTATCATTGAAAAAATTGGGTTGTACCTCCAGATGCAATAACAAAATGACAGCTTTTATGATGAACTTCTTACCACACTCCTGGGTCTGTTATTCTAGTCCTTGGGTTACTGGAAACTGAAAACTGCACAATTATATTCATAAGTAGTAGTCCTTGTTTATTAGATATTTCTGCTTCTGGCTTTGTTCTAATCTGCTTGTCGGTCATAATTGCCAACAATTTATTGAGACAAATGTTAGCCTGTCACATTATTTGGAACCATATAATAAGATAGCTATAGCATTAGTTCGAAAGATCTAATTCAAATGGCTCAGTTATATGACTGTAAATTACAGTGGAATTTCAAATTGCTTATGGCCACTGGAAGTTCCTCTCATTTAACATTTAACCTGCCATTTGCATTATTTTGACTTAAAAATACAAGATAGCCCCATGACATGACATTTGTTGGAATTGTGTATAAAGCTATTTGGAAATTACGTGATGGGTTCAAGTAATTTTAATATGACATCCCTAGCTTAACTAAAAATAAATTATCTACCCCTTCATTACTGCATTTTAGACATGGACACATTGTTTTATGACAGCTCTGTAAAAGTGAAGGAAATACAATATGTTTTAAAACTGCAACAATTGAGAGAGCAGAGGTAATTAGAAAGCCTACCAGGGATTTAAAATGTGACTATTTTAATGGCCTTCAGCCATCCCCAAAGTCGTTAATGACAAAGGAAAAAAATCTTTGAAGTTGACTCACTGTCAGTAAGTGAGCAGTCCCTGATTTAAAAGACTATAAATATTTCTATGCTTCCACAATGCAAAATGTTCTCAAAAAATAAATTACCTTAAGAAGATGCTTAACCATTATACACTTCTATGAGGTTGCCCCAACATCCACCTAATTCTAGTTATTCAAATACTTAACAACTGTTTAAAAAAAATAGTATTTGATTGAATTCCAAAAGCACCTGCATACGTAGTTTGTTCAATTACTTCTAAATAGTTTATATATTTTTATTTATTTTAAGAGCTTTGTCCCCTTGTTTCATTTTCTAAAGTTCAGTGATTGTTATTGGGATTGATAAATGCCATGCTTTCTATTTTTACCTGCCACTTTAAGAGAAATTGTATTTCTCTCCACAAAGTAATTCTCTGACATACCCAATAGTTAAACATCACCATTTTTCTCATTAAATGTGAAGATATGACCATCTGGATTGGGAAGTGTGAGCAGAATTACATGTGAAGACATTTAAGCATCCTAAGGCTTTACTATGAACCCATACTTTGGAGAAACAAAATGGAAACATTTCTTACTTGGGGTGATTCATAAGATTGGGGAGGGAAATACATTAAAATTTCTGGAATTTTAGTAACTGCTAGGGAAAAAATAAAAATCATATGCAAAGAAATATTTCAAGAAGCATATGGTACACTCTCATAGGTAGATATAAATTGCCTCATATTCAAAAATATTTGTTCTGTATCATAATATAAATGAGAGAAAAGTTTTGGGAAGGACAGGATATGGATGTTGAGTACTATCAAGATTTGTGTGAGTCACACAGACATAGAGAACAGACTCGTGGTTGCCAAGGCAGAGGGGGAGGGGGGGGAGGGATGAACTGGGAGTTTGGGATTAGCAGATGCAAACTGCAATATTATATATAGAATGGATAAACAAGGTCCTACTGTATAGCACAGGGAACTATATCCAATATCCTGAGATAACCCATAATGGAAAAGAATATAAAAAAGAATGTGTGTGTGTGTGTGTGT